>NW_026000093.1:1170650-1236628 GCF_001458135.2 Marmota marmota marmota | reverse complement strand
TGTAAATCAATGGATGTGTAACTGATGTGATTCTGCAATCTGTGTATGGGGTGAAGGTGGGAGTTCATAACCCACTTGAATCAAAGTGTGGAATATGATATGTCAAGAAATTTGTAATGTTTTGAACAACCCACAATAAAAAATTTAAAAAAAAAAAAAGAAGAAAAGATCAACAAACAAATGACCTCATACTACATCTCAAAGGCCTAGAAAAAGAAGAGCAAATCAACAGCAAAAGCAGTAGAAGGCAAGAAATGATTAAAATTAGAGCTGAAATCAATGAATTGAAAAAATTGACAAAACTAAAAGTTGGTTCTTGGAAAAAAATTTTCAAAAAATTGACAGACCCTTATCCATGCTAATGAAGAGAAGGAGAGAGAGAACTCAAATTACCAGCATATGTGATGAAAAAGGCAATATCACAATAGACACTACAGAAATACAGAATATAATTAGAAATTATTTTGAAGCCTTATATTCCAATAAAATAGAAGATAGTGAAGGCATCAACAAATTTCTTAAGTCATATGATCTTCCCAGATTGAGCCAGGAAGATATATACAACTTAAACAGACCAATATCAAGTGAGGAAATAGAAGAAGCCATCAAAAGACTACCAACCAAGAAAAGCCCGGGACCGGATGGATACACAGCCAAGTTCTACAAGACCTTTAAAGAAGAACTGATACCAATACTCTTCAATTTATTTCAGGAAATAGAAAAAGAGGGAACACTTCCAAACTCATTCTATGAGGCCAATGTCACCCTGGTACCAAAACCAGGCAAAGACACTTCAATGAAAGAAAACCTTAGACCAATATCTCTAATGAACATTGATGCAAAAATCCTCAATAAAATTCTGGCAAATTGAATACAAAAACATATCAAAAAGATTGTACACTATGATCAAGTGGAGTTCATCCCAGGGATGCAAGGTTGGTTCAGCATATGGATATCAATAAATGTTATTCACCACATCAATAGACTTAAAGATAAGAATCATATGATCATCTCGATAGATGCAGAAAAAGTATTTGACAAAATACAGCACCACTTTATGATCAAAACACTAGAAAAACTAGGGATAACAGGAACATCTCAACATCAAAAAGGCTATCTATGCTAAGCCTCAGGCCAACATCATTCTAAATGGAGAAAAATTGAAGGCATTCCCTCTAAAATCTGGAACAGACAGGGATGCCCTCTTTCACCACTTCTATTTAACATAGTTCTTGAAACACTGGCCAGAGCAATTAGACAGACGAAATTAAAGGAATAAGTATATGAAAAGAAGAACTTAAACTAGCACTATTTGCTGATGATATGATTCTATACCTAGAAGACCCCCCCAAAAAAAACCACCAGAAAACTCCTAGAACTAGTAAATGAATTCAGCAAAGTGGCAGGATATAAAATCAACACCCATAAATCAAAGGCATTTCTGTATATCAGTGACAAATCCTCTGAGAAGGAAATGAGGAAAACTACCCTATTCACAGTAGCCTCAAAAAAATAAGATACTTGGGTATCAACTTAACAAAAGAGGTAAGAGATCTATACAATGAAAACTACAGAACCCTAAAGAGAGAAATCAAAGAAGACCTTAGAAGATGGAAAGATATACTTTGCTCATGGATAGGCAGAATTAAGATTATCAAAATGACCATACTACCCAAAGCACTATACAGATTTAATGCAATTCCAATCAGAATCCCAATGACATTCTTCATAGAAACAGAAAAAGCAATCATGAAATTCATCTGGAAAAATAAGAGACCCAGAATAGCTAAAGCAATCCTAAGCAGGAAGAGTGAAGCAGGTAACATAGCGATACCAGATTTCAAACTGTACTACAGAGCAATAGTAACAAAAACAGCATGATATTGGCACCAAAACAGGCTGGTAGACCAATGGTACAGAATAGAGGACACAGAGACAAATCCACATGAATACAGTTATCTTATCTTAGACAAAGGTGCCAAAAACATGCACTGGAGAAAAGATAGCATCTTCAACAAATGGTACTGGGAAAACTGGAAATCCATATGCAACAAAATGAAATTAAATCCCTATCTCTTACCATGCACAAAAGTTCATTCAAAATGGATGAAGGATCTAGGAATTAAACCAGAGACTCTGTGACTAATAGAAGAAAAAGTAGGCCCTAATCTTCATCATGTGGGATTAGGCCCCAAATTCCTTAATAAGACTCTATAACACAAGAATTAAAACCAAGAATCAACAAATGGGATGAAATCAAACTAAAAAGTTTTTTCTCAGCAAAAAAAAAAAAAATCTGTGTGGTGAACAATGAGCCTATATCCTGGGAGCAAATTTTTACCCCCCACACATCAGATAGAGCACTAATCTCTAGTGTATAAAAAAACTCAACAAGCTAAGCACCAAAATAATAATAATAATAATCCAACCAATAAATGGGCCAAGGACTTGAACAGACACTTCTTAGAAGAGGATATACAATCAATCAACAAATATATGAAAAAATGTTCATCATCTCTAGCAATCAGAGAAATGCAAATCGAAACTACTCTAAGATATCATCTCACTCCATTCAGAATGGCATCTATTTTTGAATACAAGTAACAAGTGTTGAGAAGGATGTGGGGAAAAAGGCACACTCATGCATTGCTGGTGGGACTGCAAATTGATGCAGCCAATTTGGAAAGCAGTATGGAGATTCCTTGGAAATCTGGGAATGGAACCACCATTTGACCCAGCTATTCCTCTTCTCGGACTATACCCAAAGGACTTAAGAACAGCATACTATAGAGACACAGCCACATCAATGTTTATAGCAGCACAATTCACAATAGCTAAAGTGTGGAGCCAACCTAGATGTCCCTCAGTGGATGAATGGATTAAAAAAATGTGGCACATATACACAATGAAATATTATGCAGCACTAAAAAAAGAACAAAATCACGGCATTTTCAGGTAAATGGATGGTGTTGGAGAAGATAATTCTAAGGGAAGTTAGCCAATCCCAAAAAACAAATGCAGAATATTTTCTCTGATATAAGGGGGATGGCTCATAGTGGGGTAGGGAGGGAGAACATGGGAAGATTAGATTAATTCTAGATAGGAAAGAGAGGTGGGAGGGAAAGGGAGGGGGAAGGGGAATAACAAGGATGGTGGAATGTGATGGTCATCCTTATACAAAATACATGTATGAAGATTTGAATTTGGGGCCAACATACCTTATATACAAACAGAGATATGAAAAATTGTGGTATATATGTGTATTAAGAATTGTAATGCAAAAAAAAAAGAGTACATGTATAATGGCATAAGTTGGCGTGAACATGCCGTATGTACAGAGATACGAAAAATAGTGCTCTATAGGTGTAATAAGGATTGTAATTAAATAGATAGATAGATCACTTCAATAAAGAGAGATTGTGGAGGGACAGCCCTAACAAACTGTATGCAGACCAGATAGGGCCAGCCCAGCCCAGGACAGCCCCCCAAACCCCCACAGAGCCCAGGCAGGCCCAGGAGAGAGCCACCAACCTGTGCAGAGCCCATGTTGAGGCTCCCCATTTACCAATGCATGTCATCATCCCCCCATCCCCCTCTATCTTGGAACACTGCAGACATCACCGTAGCCCTCCCCATGAAATAGTCTCCACCTTGGGACAATAGAGCCCAGAGGCAGCTGCCCACTGCTGCACCACATGCCACAGTGCTACATCCCCAAACAGGTCACCCAAGGCCTGCACTTTCAGACCCATCTTTGAAAGTGGTCGCTTCCATCTTGGGACACCTCCACCACCATCTTGGGTTACCTTCACTGCTGCCACCACTGTCTTTGGTTGCAGCAGCCACCATCTTGGGACATGGGTCAGGGACTGGAAGCCCAACACCGAGGTATTTCCAGGATTGAGGCTACCACTGCCACAAACTAGGGATGTGAACACTCAATCTAGGGACAACAGATAGGACCCAGAAGACCATCACCAAGGTCCCTGCAGGCTTGGTTACAGCAAGATGTGCTAGATGTGCTAATAGCCACCATCTTGTTGCAGACCCATCTTGCACAGGGTCACCTCCTTCTCTCTTTTCTCGTGATAACAACCAACTTCTTTGACTCCTCTTTTACCCTTCCTATGATCTAATACCTCTATAGTCTCACCTCCCAGTTCATAAATATCCCACCCCAACTAGAGACCTTCTCTCTTTACTGCATGCACCTCGGGTACAGCATTAATCTCCAGGATCTACAAAGAACTCAAAAAACCTAACATCAAAAGACAACCCAATCAATAAATGGGCTAAGTGCCTGTTCTGTGAACAGGCACTTCACAGAAGAAGAAATACAATTGATCAACAAATATATGGAAACGTGTTCCACCTCTCTAGTAATTAGAGAAATGCAAATCCAAACTACTCTAAGATTTCATCTCACGCCAGTCCAAATGGCAGTTATCAACAATACAAGGAATGATAAATGTTGGCAAGAATGTGGGGGGAGGGAGTTACACTCATACATTAATGGGGGGGGAGGGTGGACTGCAAATTGGTGCACCCAATCTGGAAAGCAGTATGGAAATTCCTCAGAAAACTGGGAATTTGACCCAGCCATCCCACTTCTTGGTTTATACCCAAAGAACTTAAAATCAGCATACTAAGGTAATGCAGCCAAATCAATGTTTATAGCAGCTCAATTCACAAGACCTAAACTATGGAACCAACCTGGGTCCCCTTCAACAGATGAATGGACCAAGAAAATATGGTAAATAAACACAATGGAATATTACTCTACCTTAAAGAAGAGTGAAATTATGGCATTTGCAGGTAAAGGGATGGATTTGGAGAATCTCATGCTAAGCAAAATAAGCCAATACAACAAACCAAAGGCCGAATGTTTTTCTCTGATTTGCGAATGCTAATTCACAATGTGGGGGGGGGGGGATAGGGAAAAATAGAGGTACTTAGGATTGTGTAAAGGGAAGTGAAAGAAAGGGAAGGGTTATGGGGTAGGAAGGATAGTAGAATGAATAGGACATTATTACCCTATGTACATATATGATTACATGACCCATGTGATTCTACATCAGGTACATCCAGAAGAATGACAAGTTATACTCCATTTATGTATGATTTTTGTCAAAATGCACTCTACTGTCATGTATAACTAATTAGAGCAAATTTAAAAAATTAAAAAGAAGTACAAAACAATGATTAAAGAATAATAGCAAGAACAAAAGGAGAAAGAAAGGCAGGGAGAAAAACAAAAGGAAGGTTGGGAGAAAGGTAGGAAAGAAGGAAGGAAGGAAGGATATTAGCCAGCCACAGGAGCCAACCTGAGTGGACTTTCCATGACCAAAGTTAGGACTTGAAGCAACAAAGTATATAACAATACTATCGGATTATAATTCAATTAATCACATATTCATGAGTCCAAACAGATATAGAACAATAACTGAATAAACAAATAAACAAGGAAGAAAGGACAATTCTTATTTATTAAAAAAAAGTACAATAAAATTGGAGGGGGTGGAATTCTGATGGATAAACATAGAAATAAGGAAAATAGAAAATCACCACAGAGCACTACAGACCCAACTATGGGTGCTAAAACTATAAGCTTTTGTTTAAACAGAAAAGTGATATTTTCATACTCTCAAAGTATTTCTTTCAAAACATTTAGTAATCAAAACAGGGAAAGTAATATCTTTACAATGGTGACTTCCAGTAGACAACTCCTTCTCCAGGTAATCAGTCAATGTTGCCTTTAATTCGTATCAGCATAAGGTTTCCTCTGATGTAATACACTGATGGGCTTTTCAATAATGCAGAGCCTCAAACTGATCAAGAGAAAACATCAAAGAAAAAATAAACTGAGAGATATTCTACAAAACAACTAATGTACTCTTCAAGATCATTAAAAACAAGATAAGACTGTGATATAATGAGAGAATAAGGAGACATGAAGACTAAATGCAATAGGAGAGTCTGCGTTGGATTCTGAAGCATGAAGAAATAGATCATCAGTGGAAAATTAATAAAATTGAATGAATTCTTCAGTCAATAATATATCAAGGTCAAATTCTTGCTCAACCTTCTATAGTGATATAAGACATAAGAGAAGTAAGGTGAAGGAATTTCTGTACTTTTTTGGAACTCTTTTTTATTAAGTCTAAAGTTATTTCTTACAGTAGAAATTAAGAACGAGGATGTACCTTATTGCTATGTAACAATCACAGAGATAAATTCTTAAGTAACGATGTAGGGCAGTATATACAGTATGCTGCCATTCATATACAAAGTGGTAAGATGAGGATTACTTGTACATACTTGTATGAAAACTCATAAAATACTTCTAGGAAGATACATAAGAAACAAACACTGATTTCTCCAGGGAGGGTCATGGGAAGTGTTTTCCTTATATGCCTTTTGTAACTTCTGTATCATGAATCAGTTCATAAATAAGTAATTTTTTTTTTTACGATATTGGGGATTGAACCCAGGGCCTTATAAAGGTTTAGCATGTGCTCTACCAGTGAACTACTTCCCCAGCTCCACAATGTGTATGTGCGTGTGTGTGTGTGCGTGTGTATGTGTGTGTGTGAGTTTGTGTGTATCTGGAGTGGGGCAGTACTGGGGACTGACCCTTGGGGCACTCTACATTGAGCTACACCCCCAACCCTTTTCATTTTTTTAGAGACAGAATCCCATTACATTACCAAGGCTGTCCTTGAACTTACCATCCTCTTGCCTCAGCCTCCCAAGGTGCTGGGATTATAGGCACATGCCACTTCACCCCAGTTAGTTTCATTTTTTACCTGCCAACAAAAAGTGAGTGATGATGGAGTAAGCTGAATTCCTAGCCCCCAACTTAGCTCAAGCAGATTTCATATCAGAACATAAACTTCTGTATCTGAAAACCTAATTCTCTTGTTTAAGCCAAGTGATGAATCCAGGCTCCCCAGATAGAAATTGAACATGGAAATCTTTTTTCTTCAACAAAGATCTCCCCATGATTTTATACTATAATGTTTCTCTATTAGTCTTACTATTAGATATTCAATTCAAGACCCCCAATAGGAAGTAAGTCTACAAATTGCTTATTCTAGTAGCTTCTCCAGATTCCTAAGGTCTTTAGTGTTGCTTTGCTGGAGAGGAATCCTCAATGCAACTGTCTAGTTTCTTTAAAACTTGTGGTCCTAACTTTTTCAAATCAAGGGGAGTGAGAAAAAACTATTCACTAGTTCTGTTAGTAAACCTAACAAAATTCTGACTACTCTGGCTTAGAGGAAAGAAATTTCTGAAATAACATTTTTCTATCAAAAACATATAGGTCATCTAAAATCTTGAGAAGGAATAAATAACTAAATGTTCAAGGCTAATTATTTTTTTTTAACCTTTTGAAGTTCTATTCTTAATTACACTATTTGAAAGCCTAAGCAATACCATGTGAAGTAGGCAAAAATCATGACATCCAAAGATGTCCAACACCCTAATTCCCAGACCTGTAAATATGTTACATTACATGGCAATTGGGAATTAAGGTAGCAGATGGAATTTATGGTACTAATCCACTGACCCTATAAAATAGGGAGATTTTCCCAAGACTACCTGTGTGGTCTTAATGTGATCACAAAATCCTTCAATATGGAAGCAGAAGAAAGAGGGATACATTTCAGTGAGTGGAAGGGAGGGGTGTGGGAGGGGTGTGTGAATGGGAAAGATGGTAGAATGAGACAGAAATTGTTACCCTACATACATGTATGATTACCCTACTGCTGTGACTCTGCACTATGTACAGCCAGAGGAATGAGAAGCTGTGTTCCATTTGTGCACAGTGAGTCAAAATTCGTTCTACTGTCATGTATAATTAGAACAAACTAAAAAATATTTTTTTAAAGAAATTTTTTTTAAAGAGAGAGTGAGAGACAGAGAGTAAAGAGAGAATTTTTTTTTAATATTTATTTTTTAGTTATCGGCGGGCACAACATCTTTGTTTGTATGTGGTGCTGAGGATCGAACCCGGGCCGCACGCATGCCAGGCGAGCGCGCTACCGCTTGAGCCACATCCCCAGCCCTAAAAAATATTTTTTTAAAAAAAAGAGTGAAACACTGGATGGAGGAATCAACCACTCATTGCTGCTTTAGAATGTGAAGGAAGAGAGTCACAGGCCAGAGAATAAGGACAGCTTCCCAAAGCTGGGAAAGGCAACAGCTGTCCTCCAGGACCTTCGTGGAGGATCAAAGTGTAGCCACCATCTTGATTTTAGTCAAGTAAGACCCAGGTTGGACTTCTTATACAGAGAAATGGAAGTTAATAAACTCACATTGTTCTAAACCACTAGGTTTGTGGCAATTTGTTACAGCAGCAACAGGAAACAAATACACCATGATAATTAAATCTAAAAAGTAAGGCACATTTTAAGAAATATTTAAAAATAATAACTTTTCAAATTCCATCTTGGTATTGTAGATGATTAATATAACTGCTTTTGATAGCATAAATTACAAGAATATGGTAGTTGTTAGTCTTAATTTTCCCCCTTTCCTCCTCCTCATCCTTTCCAGCTTCAGTCTCCATGTTATTGTGAGTTGTAATTAAAGGTTAAGTTGAAAGACCACAAAATGGAAAGCTGTTATAAGTGGTTCTCTCAAATTTCCTGGACCTTGGCAAGCAGAGCCATGTGATTGCTTTTTTGGTTTGACCTATTTAATTCTCTGTTCATTGGTATCCTTTGAATCCTGTATTTTGAACACACAATGTAATAACCACTTTCTATTTTAAAAAAAAAAAATGTTAACAGTTTTTTGGATCAAAGCAAAGCACAAACTCATGCATTAAACTTCTCTTTTAATGAAAAAGTTTTTTCAACCCCAATTTTAAAAAATACTTTTCCTAGATCTCTCCATCTTTGCAGTGAGCTTTCAATTTTTGTTCTGCTAAGTACCCAATTATGATTAAAAATAAATGTAAAAAATAAATAAATAAATATAAATAGGTTAAGACTGGAAACGTCTCATTAAACACACGCCAACAGAGTAATTAGAACTTTTTTTCTGTATAGGTTTTTATTCCTAGCATTAGTTGTGCCTTTAAAATCTTCTGATCTTCATTACATAAGTGTGTGTATATTTCTCAAGTCTCCTATGTCAGAGCCAAGAGCCAAACTACCAGCTCTAGTTAAAGCCTTTACTCAAAACAAAAACACAGTCTTGAGCAAAAAAAAGACAATTTAAGTTGCCCATTTAGTCAAAAGAAGATGTTACGCTCTTCCTGAAAATACATTAATATTTTTTTAATAGCCAAGAAACAATGGATAATCACTTCACAACCCACAGCGTGCAGGAGGGTGAGGGTGTGCCATTTGGATAGTGGCCCTGGGAGCAGACATTTCAGGAAGATTGGCAAGAAGACCCTAGAGGGACCCACCTCGAGGTCAGCTTTGACCACCTGTGATGCCTACCTGGTCAGCGGCTGTGTCCTGGGTGCCAGGTAGCCAAGGAGGTAAATGAGGAGCATTTGCAGATTAAGGGTGTGAGGACAGCTCCCCGGGCCAGCAGAGGTCAGGAGAGGAGTGCAGAGCTGCAGGGCAGAGCTGCAGACAAGTCGGGTGCACGCAGGCCCTTAAGCCCAAGAGGCTGAGGAAGATTCTTGCCTCAAAGCCCAAAGAGCTGGGCAGGTTGAGGATGTCAGAATGTGGTTCAAATAGAAGCCAGGGAAAGAATTGGGGTGAATGTGTTCAATATGTGCTTCTGTAAATGTGAGTGAGGGTTTCCAAAGCCACGTGATGCCTGGTTCTGACCAGTGAGAATGAGAGCTATGGCAAAATGAGCCTCTTGGGGACCAAGTGGAGCCCCATCTACATTCTACAAGTGAGAAGAGGAGCAGGGCAAAGCGCAGTGTTCCAGGACAGGCAAGAAAGGGCAAGGCCAGGCCCCAGCAGGGAGGAGGAAATCCTAGGGAATAGAAACAGCAATTTTTTTTTTTTTTGGTTGTCTCAGGAATTTTTCCTGGTTTTCAGGCTTTGGAGGGTCTTAACCAGAAATTGAAACCTAATCACATTCTCTCTTCCTTGAGGTTTCTGAGACAGTGAAAGACTTGTATTTGCAAAATAAGACCACAGATGTCACACAATGCCAATGGTCAGGAGGAAATAACCCCTCTCCCACTCCTTGCCTTCTATCCAAATTGTCTCTCCATCTGATGAATTTCTTCCTTTGAAACGAGAAAACGAACTTACACAACTTAACTGTCGCGACCCCTCGCCGGCAAGGGAAAACACGACACAGGATTCTTCTTTCAGCAGTTTATTCAGGCCTTGAGTCATGTATCATCTTCTAGCGCCCGCCCGCCCGACACACCCAAGCACAGCTTAATAAAGCCCCCCGCATCCCAATCCTAAGCCGCCACGTGGATCTCTCTCATAGGGTGGTAAGGGATTGCGCGCCAACTCTCCATAAAAGGAGTTGTTTATCACAGGCCACAGTGGAAGCCGGCGCCATCTTCTAATGGCGGCCACAGTCTATAAGAATGGCTTACCACACTTAACAATGGTTTGACACACATGATTTTTCATGTAAGGGTGATCATACAGCCATCCTTTTTCATTTTCAGTATAGTCTTCAATAAATTATATGAGCTTCTTAATGCTTTATTATAAAATAAACTTTGTGTTAGATAATTTTGCCCCATTGTAGGCTAATGTAAGAATCCTAAGGATGTCTAAGGTAGGCTAGGCTAAGTTGTGATGTTCAGTGGGTTAGGTGTACTGAAAGCATTTTCAACTTACACCGTGTTCAATTTAGGATGATTTTACAGGGACATAATTTATCATAAGTCAAGGAAATCTTTATTAATGGAAACTAATCTCATACAGTAACAGGAAATAATTTTGTATAGAAGAAGGGCAATAGAAAGCTTAATAGCCCATCAAAGATATTCCTGAAAGTACACAATTAGATATCAGAGATTTAGGAAGAAAGATGAAGATATCCTTGAAAAATCCAAAATAGAATAAGAGTTAGCTGTAGTTTGAAGCAGAAACAAATGTTAAGGGAAATTATACTTATGTACTTTTTTTTCTTTTTCTTTTTAAAATTAATTTATTTATTTAATCAGATATCTATGTCAGCAGAATGCATTTTGATTCATTGTATGCAATGGCAGCACAACTTTTCATTTCTCTGGTTGTACACAATGTAGCATAGCACCATATGTGCAGTCACACATGTACCTAGGGTAACGATGTCCATCTCATTCCACCATCTTTCCTGCCTTCATACCCCCTTTCCTCCCCTTCCTTCCCTCTGCCCCATCAAAGTTCCTCCATTTTCTCCATGCTCCCCCCCCACACACACACACACACTATGGATCAGCATCCATTTATCAGAGACAACATTCGGCCTTTGGTTTTGGGGGATTGGCTTATTTCACTTACCATGCCTCCAACTCCATCCAATTACCTGCATATGCCATAATTTTATTCTCTTTGATGCTGAGTAATATTCCATTGTGTATATATACCACAGTTTCTTTATGCATTCATCTATTGAAGGGTATCTAGGTTGGTTACACAGTTTAGCTATTGTGAAATGACCTGCTTATAAACACTGATGTGGCTGTGTCACTAAACTATGCTGATTTTAAGTCCTTTGGGTATAGAATGAGGAGTGGGATAACCTAGTTCCATTCCAAGTTTTCTAAGGAATCTCCATACAGCTTTGCAGATTGTGTGCACCAATTTGCAGTCCCACAAGCAATGGATGAGTGTGCCTTTTCCCCCACATCCTTGCCAACACTATTGTTGTTTGTATTCTGATATCTGCCATTCTGACTGGTGTAAGATGAAATCTTCGAGTAGTTTTGATTTGCATTTCTCTAATTACTAGAAATGTTGAACATTTTTTCAAATATTTGTTGCTCAATTGTATATCTTCTGAGAAGTGTCTGTTCTGTTCCTTAGCCCATTTATTGATTGGGTTGTTTGTTTGTGTTTTTTGGTGTTAAGATTTTGAGTTCTTTATATATCCTGGAGATTAGTGCTCTGATGTGCGTGTGGTAAAAAATTGCTCCCAAAATGTAGGCTTTCTGTCCACTTCATTGATTGTTTCTTTTGCTGAGAAGAAGCTTTTTAGTTTGAATCCATCCCATTTATTGATTCTTGATTTTATTTCTTACACTTTAGGAGTCTTGTTAAAGAAGTCAGGGTCTAATCCAACATGATGAAGATTTATGCCTACTTTTTCCTCTATTAGGTGCAGGGTCTCTGGTCTAATTCCTAGGTCCTTGATCCACTCTAAGTTGAGTTTTGTGCATGGTGAGAGAGAGAGGTTTAGTTTCATTTTTGTGCATATGGCTTTCCAGTTCTCCTAGCACCATTTGATGAAGAGACTATCTTTTCTCCAATGTATGTTTTTAGCATGAGATAACTGTATTTATGTGGGTTTGTCTCTGTATCTTCTATTCATTCTGTCCCATTGGTCTATAACTATTTCGGTGCCAATACCATGCCTTTTTTGTTACTATAGCTTTGTAGTATAGTTTAAGTTCTGCTATAGTGATGCCTCTTTTTTCACTTTTTTTGCTAAGGATTGCCTTGGGTATTCTGGGTCTCTTATTTTTCCAAATGAATTTCATGATTGCTTTTTCTATTTTATAAGGAACGATTTAGGGATTTTAATTGGAAACACATTGAATCTGTATAGTGCTTTGGGTAGTATGGCCATTTTGACAATATTAATTTTGCCTATCCAAGAGCTTGGGAGATCGAGTGTTGTAATATCATGGAAGTCTGGATCAGATAAACAGCAAAAAATAGCTAGAGTTCAGAATTACAAATAATCATACAAGAGAATAATAAGTTTTTCATCTTCTAAGGTCTTCTTCAATTTCTTTCTTTAGTGTTCTGTAGTTTTCATTATAGAGAGCTTTTACCTCTCTTGTTAGATTGATTCCCAAGTATTTTCTTTCTTTCTTTCTTTCTTTCTTTCTTTCTTTCTTTCTTTCTTTCTTTCTTTTTTTTTTTTTTTTTTTTTAGGCTATTGTGAATGGGGTAGTTTTCCTAATTTCTCTTTCAGAGGATTCATCACTGATGTATTGCAATGCATTTGATATATGGGTATTGATTTTACATCCTGCTGCTTTGTTGAATTTATTTATGAATTCTAGAAATTTTCTGGTGGAGTTTTTTGGATCCTCTAAGTATAGAATCATGTCATCAGCAAATAATAACAGTTTGAGTTCTTCTTTTCCTATTCATATCCCTTTAATTTCTTTCATCTGTCTAATTGCTCTGGCTAGAGTTTCAAGGACTATATTGAATAGAAGTAGTGAAAGAGGGCATCCCTGTCTTGTTCCAGTTTTTAGAGGGATGCTTCCAATTATGTACTTTTACACACATACATACATCCAATTACATAAGACATAGAGCTGAATGTAGATGATGCAAAGAGACCCACAAAAAGGTTTGGAACCCAGTGGTATCACAGTGTTTTCTAAAATGACTTCTCCCCCACACTGCTGAAAAACTATTATTCTCTTGTGTGATTGTTTTGTAATTCTGAACTCTAGCTATTTTTTGCTGTTTATCTGTTCCAGACTTCCATGATATTACAACACTTGAGTTTCATGCATTTGGGTTCAACTTTATTACATGACAAATATTTACACATTTTGTTGACAACCTCAGTAAACATGACCCATCAAAGGGACATGACAACAACTCATACATTAAATCAGACACACACACACACACACACACACACATCATTGATGGAAAATTAGGTTCAGCTTACCTTTATTAGTAGAACTCATGTAATCTCATTGGAACCTACTAGGATGAAATCCTTACTTTAGACATTTTTTGCTTTGGTTGTATTTTCAGAAAAAGTAGATTCTGGGGATAGACCTCAGTGGTAGAACACCTGCCTAGCATGCACAAGGCCCTGGGTTCAACCCCCAGGACCACTAAAAAGAAAAAGAACAGAGAATGGGGGAATCGGAGAAAAGAAACCAGGGTTCTGTATATAATAAATGTACAATGTGTACATATGGACAAAATGTTTACCTTGTGCAATGTATACCATCTAGATATGAAGGCCACCCACTTCACAGACACCGCCTTAGAACACCAAGATTGGAAAGCTCTGAACCCAGGACTCACATGAGAAAGTTCTTCTTACCACCCAGATGGTCCAGCTCTTTATCCCAACACTTTCTAGTAAAATACCAGATGGCACCGGGGAGTTCAGAACTGGGGCTTTGGACAAGGCAGACCCAGCGTCTCTCTTCACCAAACCATCAGCTATAGGACCTTGCTAGGGGGACAGGATTTCATCTCTGTCCGTCTTCCAGTGCCTCAGTCCTCATCTTGAAAACTGAATTTTTAATATGAGATTCAATAATACATATATGTGTGGGTGAAAATACATATATGCCCCATACACACACACACACTCATACATATTTGTAGCAAATAACACACTGCCTAGAACACAGTACTCCCAGCTATGGTAGAATGAAGAGTAATAGCAAGTAATTATAAGGCCCTGAAATATCTCTTAATAATAGTTAAACACACATTATAAAGGGAGACATGTATGTTTTGGTCTGCAACTGGCCTTTCTTTGAGCTAACCCTTCCCTACCAGAGTGCCCAGCTCCAGCTACACTGAAAGCTAATGGCATTTATGCTCCAAGAACTGCAGCCCAGTGCAAACACACAGGCCTGGGCTGCTCAGCCCAACCTGGCAGGCAGGACCTCGGTAGTCACACCAGACCCGGGTGAGCAGGAGGGCGATCCCAGCCTTTCCTGCAAATCCCAGGTTTTCTCCTGGCACCCAGCCCCTTACTCCCAGCCCTCACTTTCCCTCCAGCAGATGCGTACAGCTCTGTCATTTGCTGCGCGGCCCTGGATTCTCCCTGTCACCACAGGACATGGCCACAAAAGTCCTTGTAGCCCTGCAAGGCCCTAGCATTTCTGCATTTGATGAGAATTTCTTAGACAGTTCCTTCTGCTGTCAACTGAGCCAATGCCACATGGTGGGCACTTAAACCCTGGTGCTAGATATAAATCACGAAGGGGAGTTCTCTTTTCACATATCTCCAGATTCCAGACAAGATCAATGTGACAGAGGCTACAGCTGAGCCACATATGGAGAATTACTGCCTTTTACAGATGAGAAAACCAAGGCTCTGAGAGATTAAGTAACTTGCCCAAGATCACACAGCTCAAAAGTCACAGAGTTAAAATTCAAGTCCAGGAACATTGGTCATTGTGTAATATGATGATCTCTTCCCAGGAATTTCCAAGGAAATGAAAAAGACCATACATTTTGCAAATAAATAAATAATCACATGGTACAAATGTGAGGAAGGGAAGCTAGCACATAGCAGGCTAAGTCATCAAAAATAGGCCATGGGATTCCTGGAGTCCATTCATTAACACAAATCCATCCCCCACACAATCAAATCAAAGTGTGGCTGTTCATGCCTTGATTTTAATCACAGTTTTAATCTGAAATTTTTTTTTGGTACAAATGGAAAGAAATGCAACCCTGGGACATGAGGAGAGAAGAATCTGTCCTTGTGATCTGCCCAGAGCTTCAGGGCATCCAGTTCAGATTCCCAGGAGCAAGGACAACCTAAGGGCAGCTGTGATGCTGGCCGGTCACACTGGATGAGACCAGGGAGAGCTGGCCTGTTACCTAACAGGGTGTGAATTTGAAATTAAATAAAGCACACTGAGCCACAGGCTAAATTTTGATGTCAATCTCTGCTCGGTTACAACAAAACTTTTGAGCTGCTGAAAAATACATGTGTAGACATACACACACCTTCTTTGCTAATTCTATAGTCAACCAAAATTAAATCCATACACATAATAGCATATAGAAATAAACCAAACTATCAGTTAACGTCAACAGCAAAGAGCTGAGCCATGCGATGGTCTGATGTTTGCTGTTAGACTTAGTGTGAGTCCCAGAACTGTGGCTTTCCAGTTTTGTGACACCCGGAGCAGGTGACTGGGCTCTCTCAGCCTGCCAGTCCTCAGGAAGATTAACAATGCCTGCCAATTAAAATTAGATTGAGGGAGACAGGATGTCTAGCACACAGCATTTAGGACATATGCCACTTCTCCTCCACTCAGGCAAACCTGAAATCAAACTGGTCATTTGTTTGGCTCAAGTTCCTGCATCCAGTGTCAACCCAGAGGCACAGAACCCTGCATCTACGAGCTTGGCCTGTTCCTCCAACCTGATGTGGCTCCGCCCCACCTCCTCCTAATTCCTCACATTGTGGTAATGTTTTTTGGTTTCATGTGCTTCACTAAATCTACCTCAGCCTGTAACTACGTCCTTCGTTATAATTTAAGAAACTGGTATTTAATAAGCACCGGCACCGGCCAAGGCTGTTATTAAGAGTGAATCACTGGGAACCTTTGTTTTCCACTATTTGGAGTTCAGATGGGAATAGTCAAGCATAAATATACTCAGTACACAAGGCTTTAGCCCAGAAGGGAATTTTTTTTTCTCTCTCTCTCTCTGAAAATTGAGGGCAAACTATTTGGCTGTTTTAAAAGCTAAAAATAAATATAGCTTACTGGTTCCAAACGCTGTTTGTGGGAGTGCGGCTCCAAGACCATTGCAGTTTGGAAACAAGTTACATTTGGTGAGTAATTAGGCCACCAAGGGGTATAATTGCTTTTTCTATTTTAAATAACAAGAAAAACCCACACACAAAAAAAATAGTTTGATTAAGAAATTAACAGCTGCTTGGTAAATTCTCATGCATTTTCATAAGGGTATTAGTAACCGAGGAGGAACCTTAAGAGATGAGCTTTTCAGCCACAGAAAATTATCCGACCAACCACGGTATTTTAACCAAACCGTTCAGAAATCAACATGTTGCTTCAGTCAGGATGAAAATTGGTTTGAGATCCTAATTTCAGTACAGGGCACTCCATTCAGTCCTGCAACACAGTGGATTGAACAAACGGTTTCTGTCAGCTGGAAGTTTTCCAAGGAAGAAAAAGGAGATTTAGTACATAGATTAAACAAATATAAATTAAATAGTGAAGTCATTTCACTGTGTTTTGATAACACAACATTCTAGGCTGAAATACTACATTTGCTTAACCTCAGATTCATGGGACTCTGCCCTGCCTGGTTACAACCATACCAAACGCACTAAATCGCCAAGTTTTCCAGGGGCTGCCAACTCCTCCCCTGCTGTGGGGTCCTTCTCTCTCCACAAAACTCAGAGATGCTGCTGTGGAAGCTCTGCACTGTGTCCACCCTCCCAGCTTCAGCCCCTCCAAAACCACTCTTCACTTTCTTAGTCAAATATGGTCCCTAATTCTCTTGGTGCATACTTAACAGCTCTCTCTGGCCATCAGCAGAGCTCCAAATCCTTAGCAGGGTTGCAAGTTTCTTTGTAGACAGTGGCCACAGCGTCATGCAACTGTGGCTGGTGTGACAGGTTCTGGGGCATCAATAGCAACACTCTGGTGACAGAGTCCAGCAACCTCAGTATTCAATAAACATAAGATCACTAACATCACATACACTCACCACACCATGCCTAATATCTCTCTCTGTCTCTCTCTCACACACACAATTTAAAAAAAAAAAAAAAAAAAACTCATCTTTCCTTCTTTATCCCATGCAGCCCAACAAACTTCCTCAAGAAATTACCAAATAGACCTCAAGTTCCATGAGGGCTGGTGTTCATCCCATCACTCTCCTAAGCACCCAACACATAGTAGTCATTAGGTATATAATTCTTTTCTTCATTAAAATTGCTTCCTAACTTTAGAGAATAGAGGCTAGAGCCACAAGATGACCAGTACCATTAAAAACAATATGTTAGCAAAAGTAAAGAGTCAAATTCCATTTCTCCTAATGATGAGAAAATAAATGCTTTGAGATTTGGAAAGCTGAACGTGTTCTTTGATATGCTTCCTGGCATGGCCTTTGAAAACAAACAACACAGAAGAAAAAGGAAAGAAAAAGAAAAGTTGAGATGTGATACTGCCAACGGCAATGAATACTCAGAAGACTTTTATAGTTTATGTAGCCTGTAGTTTATAGTTTATAAGGTGTTTTGTACATGTTATTTGATGTTTACAACCATTCTGTACTGTATATCAAACAAGTGTTATAATTTTCATCTTTCAGATTCACAAAGGAAGCTAAGAAAAAAAAAAAGTGAAATTGGACCGGACCCAGGCCCAGCACACTCACACCAATATTGTTTCTGCTGGTTATCTTTACATCTTCCCTGTTGTTCCTGAAAACAAAAACATTGTTCATGTAAAAGGTGAAAAGTTTTAAAAATTGAAAGCAATTCCAGAGCCTAATGTCCTGGTTTATCCAATTGATGGTGAAAGCAGTTTTGCCCCTACTTCGGTGATGACTTGAATGATAATATGCATGATTAATTCAATCATCTATCTCATTTGGTAACCTGCCATCAAACTATTGATATTGGCTGGGGATGTAGCTCAGTGGTAGAGCACTTGCCTAGCATGTGCAAGGTCCTGGATTCAACTCCTAGTACCACAAAAAAAAGTTTAATATCAAAAAAAATGCTGTTAAACGATACCCACTATTCTGTGTAATTATAACGCACTTCTAAAAATCTTAAGAATAAGTTTTTTAAATGCTGTTCATATAAGTAGGTCAAATGACCAATTCTCTCTAAAATGGAAACTACCTACTCATTTCCCAACCCCATTAACCAAAACTGTTTTCAGAGCTTGGTTGGGGGCAAGAGAGGAGGCACAGCAAGTCAGGATATTGTATGGCTGCTTTATGGAATGGGGAAAAAACTATGGCTACAGCTGTGGTGTAGACTGCAAGGTTTGTCCCTCTAAAATTCATATGTTGAAAACCTCTCAGTGTGATGGTATTTGAAGATGGGACCTTTAGGTAGTGATTAGGTCATGAGTATGGATCCATTGTTGTTGGGTGTGTGCGAGACTCCTCTCTGAAGTTAAGTTCCCATCTCGAGACAACATCACGGAATCCCTTACCCCTCCCCCCCCTCTCCGAAGGGCGCCAAACTGAACAGTGCCAAATTCAAAAGTTTTCTCAACCAATCCCAGCAGGACACAGTGTCCCTCACTGTTCCTGAGTCACCCTGCCAATCAGCACCCACCATGGCACCTAGGCAACCCTTCTTAAGGCAACGCTTGCAAACTCACGCTCTCTGCCCTCTTCCTCTTCTTTCTCTCCTCTCTCTACTCTCTTTCTCTTTTCTTTCTGCCTCTCCTTTTCTTCCCATTTGGGCAGCCGCCTAATAAAATCTCTTGGTTGAATCTCCATCTTGGGCGAGTCACTCGCCTTTCAATCATGAATGGAATTAGTGCCCTTATAATAAGAGACACAAGAGCTCTCTTCTCCTCTCTCCTTCCCCTCCCTGTCCTCACCTCCCTCTCCTTCTTTACCATATGAGGATACAAAGAGAAGTTGGCAGTCTACAGTCCAGGAGAGGACCCTCACAAGAACCCATTTTTGCTAGGATCCTGATCTCAGACTTCCAGTCTCTAGACTGCGAAAAATAGGTTTTCACTGTTCAAACCACCTAGTTCATGGTATTTTGTTATAGCAACTTGAATTGAATAAGACTGGCTATCTCACTCCAGTAATCCTTAGACTGATTTCTCTCTCTCTCTCTCTCTCTCTCTCTCTCTCTCTCTCTCTCTCTCTCTCTCACACACACACACACACACACATACACACACACACGCTACTATGACTGCTATCCTCCCAACCAGGTTTACTGTAAAGCTCTATGTCATGCATTGTGGGTGAAGGCTGAAAGGCCACTCATGCCCCAGAGTTGTTAGTGACCCCAGACTTCCCTGCAAAGAAGAAGCACCCAGACCCACAGATATTATATGTAGTCCCTTTAGCTAACAAGTATTTTCAGTGGGAGATGACAAGGTTCTCTGCCGAATGCAATAGATGATAAGAGGAGACAAGCTGAAGACCTTCCCAGAGACCCTTTTTGGGGAAGAGGGTCCAGGAGCAATCAGTTGCTGGTCAGAACCCAGTTCTAAGTTAAATGAGCCCAAATAAGACATTAATGAGTGAGTCCGGACTGGGATCAAGCTATAAGAACTGAGTGCTCTCTCTTGGAAGCACAGTCAGGCAATGGACTTCTAGAACAGAAGACCTGTAGGCTGGCTACGCCCACTACTAAAAACAGGGAGGGAGGGTAAAGAAGTTAATGGGACAGGCCAAGGCTAGAAAAGGACAGCCCAAGGTGAAAAAGCCAATGGACATCCTGCAGGTTTCCCACAAAGGAAAAGAAAGTGTTTTACCAACCTGTTCACATTCACCAGGGTTTCCAAATGGAAGATGGAAAGAAGTGCCAAGACGAACCTTCTGCAATTCTTTCTGAATGTACCAAACAATACAGGGAAAGTCTCTGCAGTTTACGAGCTAGGTGACAGACTCGTAATTGTGTTTTTATGTTATCAGATCCAAGACCTTTATTTTATTTTATTTTCTCAAAAATTAATCTTTTCTTTAGTACGACAGCTATTTGCTTGAGATGGAAGTAAACTGAAACCTGTCTCCCTCTCCAGGGCAAATGCAGAATTACACCATGACACCTAGAGAGGGGATTCGGGGGCTTACTGCAGCACCAGCCTAGACACTTTTCTGACCTTTTTCATTTCTTCTTTTGATTTTTATTTTCTTTTGTCAATCTTAGAGGCTCAAGGCCAATCGGCTTCTGTATGGGGTATCATACGATATTTCAATACATTTCCAAATATTATGTAATATTTAAATGAGATTAAACATATGTATCTCCTCATTTGTCATTTCTTTATGGTGAAAATTCAACATCCCTTCCAGTTTTTAAAAACACAGTATCATTGTCTACATCATCCTGTACAATGGCAAACCAGAATCTTTGACACTTATCTAACCATAACTAAGCACTCATTAACCAGCATTTCCCCATCCTTCCCTCCCACCCCCACTGTCCCGAGTCTCTGGTAACTATTATTCCACTCTCAACTTATTTAGACTCCACAAATGCATGAGATTATGTAGTATTTGTATTTCTGTGCTTGACTTATTTCACTTAACATAATAATCTATAATTCCAACCACATCTTAAATGACAGGATTTCATTATTTTTATGGCTGAATAGTATTCTTTTTTAAGTGGACAAAGGATAACAGCTGACAATTAGCCAAAGAATAAATACAAATTACTGATAAGCATTTGGAAATTATTCAATGTTTCCAATTAATGAAATACTTCAAATAAGAATATATTATAATTTATATATCAAATTTGTAAGAAGTTTTTCAACTCTAAAAACCAATGTTAATGCTATTCAGGGAGCAGAAGGAAGAGGCTGTTAGAGGGATAAGGGTTCTGGATAAATGAACTTCAACAAAAACAACTGATCCTTAGGGGCTGGGGATATAGCTCAGTTGGTACAGTACTTGCCTCACATGTATAAGGCCCTGGGTTTAATCCTCAACACCACAAAAAAAAAAAAAAAACCTGATCCAAAAGCCTTCAAAATATATGTAGCTTTTGTTCCAGGAATTTCATACATAGGAATTCTTTCTAAAAAAATAATCCAAAGCCAGGCACAGTGACAAATGCCTCTAATTCCAGTTATTCAGAAGGCTGAACAGGAGGATCACAAATTTGAGGCCAGCCTCAACGATTTAACAAAACCCTGTCCCAAAATTTAAAAAATAAAAAATAAATAAATGGCTGGGGATGTAGCTCAGTTGGTAGAGCATCCTTGGTTTCTATCCCCAGTAATGCAAACAATAAAGAAAAAAAGAGAGAGGGGGGGAAAAAAAGAAATAATCTAAAATGTGGTAAGACTTTGTTGTTGCTTTATTTATGTATACAGTTTTTACTGTGTATCAGGCTGAGTGTCCTAAAACATTAATTTAATTTCATCATCACAACAAAACCAATATCTCCATTTTGTAGGAAAATGAGGCCCAACAAATTAAATAAGTTATCCACACTTACAATTCTGAGCAGGACGTGACCCAGGCCCCCTAAGTTTAGAGTATGCACTCTTAGGCACTGCACCACCCTGTCTCCACCCCACTGTGCACCTTCCCAGTGCTACTCTATGATAGAGAATCCCCAAAGATCTGGGGTTATAGCTCAGCAGTAGAGCACTTGCCTCACACATGTGAGGCAGTGGGTTCAATCCTCAGCACCACATAAAAATAAATAAAATAATAAAATAAATAAAGATATTCTGTTAAAAAAAAAAAAGAAATCCCATAAAACTAAAATGGTCAATCACCAGAAACTGATAACATCAATATGGGTTCTTAGCCCAGCAGGGTAGCACATGCCTGTAATCCCAGCATCTTGGGAGGCTGAGGCAGGAGGAGTGAAAGTTCAAAGTCAGTCTCAGCAATTTAGTGAGGCACTTAGCAAATCATTGAGACCCTGTCTCTAAATAAAATATTTTTAAAAGGTTGGGGATATGACTCAGTAGTTAAGCAACGCTGGGTTCAATCCCTAGTGTGTGTGTGTGCGTATTCTGATTCATAATGGGGTTGGGGGGTATGGGAGAATTAGACAAACTATAGATAGAGCAAAGGGGAGGGAGGGAATGGAGGGGTAATGTGGGGTAGGAAAGAAGATGAAATGATTCTACTTTGTATACAGCCAGAGATATGAAAACTTGTGCTCTATATGTGTAATATGAATTGTAATGCATTCTGCTGTCATAAATGACAAATTGGAATAAAATTTTTTTAAAAATTCTTAAAGATAAATGAGAACACTGATACAACATATTGAAATCTCTGGAACACTATGAAGGCAGTTCTAAGAGGAAAGTTCATTGCATGGAGTTCATTCCTTATAAAGAAGAAAAAGTAACAAATAAATGACTTAACATTATATCTCAAAGCCCTAGAAAAAAAAGAACAAAACAACACCATGTAGAAGACAGGAAATAGTTAAAATCAGAGCTGAAATCAATGAAACTGAAACAAAAGAAACAATTAAAAAAAATGACAAAACAAAAAATTGGTTCTTTGAAAAACTGAATAAAATTGACAGACCCTTAGCCATGCTAACAAAGAGAAGGAGAAAGAAAACTCAAATCACTAACATATGTGATGAAAAAGGAAATTTCACAAGACACTACAGAAATACAGAAGATAATTAGAAATTATTTTGAAAACCTGTACTCCAATAAAATAGAAAATATCAAAGACATCAACAAATTTATAGAGTCATATGATTTGCCCAAATTGAATCAGGATGACATATACAATTTAACAGATCAATTTCAAGTGATGAAATAGAAGATGCCATCAGAAGCCTACCAACCAAGAAAAGCCCAGGACCAGGTAGATACACAGCTAAGTTCTATAAGACCTTTAACAAAGAACTAATACCAATACTCCTTAAATTATTTCATGAAATAGAAAAAGAGGGAGCACTTCCAAATTCATTCCATAAGGCCAGTATCACCCTGATTCCAAACCAGGCAAAGACATATCAAAGAAAGAAAACTTCAGACCAATATCTCTAATGAACATAGATGCAAAAATTCTCAATAAAATTCTGGCAAATCAAATACAAAAACATATCAAACATAGTGCACCACAATCAAGTGGGATTCATCCCAGGGATGCAAGGTTGGTTCAACATACAGAAATCAATAAACGTAATTCATCATATCAATAGACTTAAAGATAATAATTATACAGTCATCTCAATAGATGCAGAAAAAGCATTCAACAAAATACAGCACCGCTTTATGTTCAAAACATTAGAAAAACTAGGGATAACAGGAACATATCTCAACATTGTAAAAGCTATTTATGCCAAGCCCCAGGCCAACATCATTCTAAATAGAGAAAATTTAAAGCATTCCCACTAAAAACTGGAACAAGACAGGGATGCCCTCTTTCATCACTTCTATTTAACATAGTTCTTGAAAATCTAGCCAGAGCAATTAGACAGATGAAAGAAATTAAAGGGATACAGATAGGAAAAGAAGAACTCAATTTTTTTGCCAACAATATGATTCTAAACCTAGAAGATCCAAAAAATTCCACCAGAACTCTTCTAGAACTAATAAATGAATTCAGTAAAATAGTAGGATATAAAATTAACACCAATAAATCAAAGGTATTTCTGTACATCAGTAACAAATCCTCTGAAAGGAAAACTACCCCATTTACAATAGCCTCAAAAAAATTAAGTTAAATTAAATTAAAAACTTGGGAATCAATTTAACAAAAGAGATGAAAGACCTATACAACAAAAACTATAGAATACTAAAGAAAGAAATTGAAGAAGACCTTAGAAGATGGAAAGATCTCCCTTGTTCTTGGATAGGCAGAATTAATATTATCAAAATGACCATACTACCAAAAGCACTATACAGATTTAATGCAATTCCAATCAAAATCCCAATGACATTCCTCATAGAAATAGAAAAATCAGTCATGAAATTCATCTAGAAAAATAAGAGACCCAGAATAGCTAAAGCAATCCTTAGCAAGAAGAGTGAAGCAGGTGAAGCATCAATATACAAGACCTTAAACTATACTACAGAGCAATAGTAACAAAAACAGCATGGTATTGGCACCAAAATAGATTGGTAGTCCAATGGTACAGAATAGAGGACACAGAGACTAACCCACATAATTACAGTTATCTTATATTAGACAAAGGCGCCAAAAATGTACATTGTAGCCTCTTCAACAAATGGTGCTGGGAAAACCAGAAATCCATATGCAACAAAATGAAATTAAACCCCTATCTCTCACCATGCACAAAACTCAATTCAAAGTAGATCAAGGACCTAGGAATTAAACCAGAAACCCTGTGCCTAATAGAAAAAAAGTAGGCCCAAATCTCCATCATGTTGGATTAGGCCCCAACTTCTTTAATAAGATTCCTATAGAGCAAGAATTAAAATCAAGGGCTGCAGTTGTGATTCAGTGGTATATTGCTTGCCTAGCATGTGTGAGGCACTGGGTTCAATTCTCAGCACTACATAAAAAAATAAATAAAGATATTGTATCCATCTACAACTAAAAATACTTTTTAAAAAGAATTAAAATCAAGAATCGATAAATGGGATGGATTCTCAGCAAAAGAAACAATCAGTGAGGTGAAAAGAAAGCCTACATTTAGGAAGCAAATTTTTACCAGACACACATCAGATACCAAAAAAACAAATAGCCCAATCAATAAATGGGCCAAGGAACTGAACAGACACTTCTCAAAAGATGACTTACAACCAATAAATATATGAAAAATTATTCAACATCTTTAGCAATTAGAGAAATGCAAATCAAAACTACTCTAAGATTTCATCTCACTCCAGTCAGAATGGCAGATATCAAGAATACAAACAACAATAAGTGTTGGTGAGGATGTGGGGGAAAAGGTACACTCATACAATGCTGGTGGGACTGCAAACTGGTGCAGTCAATATGGAAAGCAGTATGGAGATTCTTTGGAAAGCTGGGAATGGAACCACCATTTGACCTAGCTATCCTACTTCTTGATTTATACCCAAAGGACTTAAAAACAGCATACTACTGTGTCCAACTACAATCAAAAAATAAATATTTTTTTTAAAAAAACAGCATACTACAGAGACACAGCCAATATCTATAGCAGACAATTCACAATAGCCAAACTGTGGAAACAACCTAGATGCCCTTCAGTAGATGAATGGATAAAGAAACTGTGGTATATATACACAATGGAATATTACTCAGCAATAAAAGAAAATAAAATCATGGCATTTTCAGGTAAATAAATGGAGTTGGAGAATATTATGCTAAGACAAGTAGCTAATCCAAAATAACCAAAGGCTGAATATTTTCTCTGACATGAGGATGCTGATCCATAATGGGGATGAGGGTGGTGGGAGGAATGGAGGAACTTTAGATAAGGCAAAGGGGCAGAAAGCGGGGGGGNGGGGGGGGGGGGGGGGGGGGGGGGGGGGGGGGGGGGGGGGGGGGGGGGGGGGGGGTGGCACAGAAGTAGGAAAGGCAGTGGAATTAGATGGACATCATTACCCCAAGTACATGTATGAAGACATGAATGGTGTGACTCTACTTTGTGTACAACCAGAGACATGAAAAATTCTGCTCTATATGTGTACTATGAATTGAAATGCATTCTACTGTCATATGTAACAAATTAGAATAGATAAATAAATTATTTTAAAAAAAAAAAAAAGGTCAAGGCTGGGAATGTAGCTCAGTGGTAGAGTGCTTGCCTCACATTAACAAGTTCCTCAGTTCAATCCCCAGTACTATGCACAAAAAAGGTAAAAGTATAAGATACAAAAGCTGTATGGAGGGGCTCGGGATGTGGCTCAAGGGTTAGCATGCTCACCTGGTATGCGTGAGGCACTGGGTTCGATCCTCAGCACCACATAAAAATAAAATAGAGATATTGTGTGCACCTAAAAGAAACTAAAAAATAAACATTAAAAAATAATAATAATAAATAAAAATAAATGGGCTGGGGCTGGGGCTCAGCAGTAGAGCGCTTGTCTAGCACATTCGAGGCCCTGGGTTCAATCCTCAGTACCACATTAAAAAAATAAATTAATTAAATAAATATTTTTTTTAAAAAAAAAAAGCTGTGTGGAAGCATAATCTCAAATTTGCTTAAGCACCTAAAGAAAACAGAACTAAAAATAAGCATGCCAATATATTCACCCTAGGGTTTTGATGGGATGGGAGAGTGAGACTTTCTGCTTTTCCTCATATTGTGTATCTGCTGTTTTGAAATCAGAAATAAATGAGTTCCACTGCAGGCACAGGCCAAATATACAAGTGTGACACAAGCATACTCAGTGATCCACTTGGGCCAGGAGGGTTGTTTTAGATGGATCACCATATACTCCCAAGCACATGCGAATGGCTTTTTTAATGGTCATTTTCACTAATGAGCTTCCATGCTAGCCCTAAGAAAAGCCATCCTGGGGACATCCACCTGCACAATGGAGCAGGAAGAGCCAGTGGCTTGGTAAAAAGGATGCAGACGTGTGTGCACACACAAGTACATGTGCAGTGGGATACACACACACACCGTCATGTGTGTGTGCAGGCCCCAGGGCCCAAGGGAGCCTTAGTCAATCTGGTTTGCTGACTGCCTTCCTGAGGCACTGGTTGCTCTCAGTCTTGTCCCTAGAAACAATCCATGTCAACCTTGGCCCACACAAGTGGCCCTGGACAGTGCCTCCAGGTCCTTGCCAGCACTACTCACCTGGATTTCTGCTGGTTGTGCTCCAAGAGCTCATCCAAGTACGGAGGTGGAGTTCCACAGGTCTCCCCAGACCACCTACCTCGTTCCCCAGGTCCCATCATGTTCCTCTTGTCTGCCTTCGCCCTTCACATCCCTGATCATGTCTTCACACATCTTTCCTTCCCGGCTCAACACCTCTTTCTCCAAAGGGGTCCCTGGCTGAGCTGGTCACCTGACTCCTGTGGACTCTCACCTGGTGAATCAAGATCTTACTCCACACATCTCTTGTCCCACACTCCTTTATTCAGTAGACGTTTATTGAAACTACTGCAATATGATGAACATTGTGTTGGGGTTTACAACAGTCTTCCTAGTTTATAATCCAGAAACCCCCAACATTAAAGCAGAATAGGTTGAGAATCATTGTGCATGTGGTGACAGGAGATTCCAGTGGCCAGGATAAAGCTCAAATTAAGCAGTGCTGGGAACCAAGCACAGCCACTCTCTTCACCTGTGTTGTCACTTGCTCTAGCATTTGCCTATAAAGCAGCCAAGACCCAGACAGGATGCACACAGAAACAAAGAGTTGGTTCTTTCTAAGGCAATGCTTCTCGCCACACAACGGTCTTCCCTTTAACAAAGCTCCTGTAAACTTATAAATGAAAAGCTAACTGTTGGATTTCTCCAGAAAGGTGGGGGAGTTATCAATTTCCAACCTGAAAAATAGACTTTGTAGTACATCCAGAAGATCTTGAAACCAATATACCTTCATGAAAGAGAAGACACTGTTCAAATTGAGGTAAAAGTTGTATTTGATTCCAGGACATTGGGCTGGGGATGTGGCTCAAGCAGTAGCGCGCTCCCCTGGCATGCATGCGGCCTGGGTTCGATCCTCAGCACCACATACAAAGATGTTGTGTCCACTAAAAAATAAATATTAAAATTCTCTCTCTCTAAAAAAACAAAAAGAGAAAAAGAAAAAGAAAGCCTGATTCCAGGATATTTTAATTTTTGCATATTCCAAATCAGAGCGTGGCAGCCCTCACAAAGTTTAGAATAAAGGCAAGAAGTCTGCCTTCACATAATAAAAGAATCAACGGAAATTATTGCAAACAGCAGATGAAAACAAGAATGTCCAAAATCCCTAAAGAGACTGAATGTTTCCAGGTTAGCAAGGTTTGGCTGTAATAACATTCTATTTTGATCACATTCTCCTCTTTCATTTTTCCCCACATATACACACTGTTATTGATGTCATATTAGATCTTTTTATTTTGCTTATCCACTAACATATTTTTAATTTATTTTTAGTGATTTTGTCTTTAAATTTTAATAATAGAATTGAAAGTGATTTACATAAATAAAATGTACTCTAGGGACAGATGATGTACATATTTGCTTTTATCTATTACAATAGAAACTTGTTTGCAGAATGCAAATTTAAGTTGGAATCTCATAACAAATTTTTTTCATCCTCACCTACTTTTTTATTTAAAAAAATGATTTGACAACCACTATCACAGTACCACAGTATTCTCTATTTGTCTATAAATTAACACTAACCAGAAAGTTTATACCTTCATCTTCTTTTGAATTACTATTTAACAACCTCTCAATTCAACTTGAAGAACTTCGTTGAGAATTTCTTATAAACCTAGTATGTGTGATGTACTTTCTCAGCTTTTGTCTGTCTGGTAAACTTATCTCCCTTTGATTTTTTTTTTTTTTTTTAGAGAGAGAGAGAGAATTTTAATATTTATTTATTTATTTATTTATTTTTAGTTTTTGGTGGACACAACATCTTTGGTTTTTTTTTGTTTTGTTTTATGTGACAGATTTATGTCTTTATTTTTTTAATTTTTTTATTGTTAGTTGTTCAAAACATTACAAAGCTCTTGACATATCATATTTCATACATTTGATTCAAGCGGATTATGAACTCCCATTTTTACCCCGTATACATATTGCAGATTCACATCGGTTACACATCCACTTTTTTACATACTGCCATACTAGTGTATGTTGTATTCTGCTGCCTTTCCTATCCTCTACTATCCCCCCTCCCCTCCTCTCCCATCTATGTCGTGCTGAGGATGGAACCTGGGCCACACGCATGCCAGGCGAGCGCGCTACCGCTTGAGCCACATCCCCAGCCCTCCCTTTGATTTTTGAAGTAAATTTTTTTTTTTAATATTTATTTTTTTAGTTTTCGGCAGACACAATATCTTTCTTTGTATGTGGTGCTGAGGATCCAACCCGGGCCGCACGCATGCCAGGTGAGCGCGCTACCGCTTGAGCCACATCCCCAGCCCTTTGAAGTAAATTTTTGCCAAGTATATTATTTTTGATTGGCAGACTTTGTCATTATTGTTGTTGTTTTTGTTTTCTTTCAGAAATTCAAATGCATAATCTCGCTGCTTTCTTGTCTGGAAAGTTTCTGTGAGAAATCTGCTAATAAAGATTCCCCTGCACTTAGGTGCCAAGTCTTTCATTACTGCTTTCAAAATTCTTTGTCATTCTTCACCCTTTTTTTTCTTTGTTTTTTTCTTTTTTTCCTTTTGCTCCTCTGACTGAACAGTTTTCTATGAACTTTCTTCAAGTTTGCTGATCCTTTTTCTGGTTTATTTAGTCTGCTTTTGAACCTGACAAATTATTCTTACAATTTGATTGTGATATGCTTACTTGATAACTCTTCTTTGAGAAATTGAAAATATGAATTTCTTTGGATTCATCTTATTTGGGATCTGTTCGGCTTCCTGGACCTGGATGTCCATTACCTTCCCCAACTTTAGGAGTTTTCGAGGCATCATTGTCTTGAATAAGATTTTCCCATTGCTCTCCCTCTTATCCTTCTGTAACTCTCATAATACATATATTTGGCTATTGATGATGCCCAAAAACTCTTTTGGGCAGCATTCATTCTATTTAACTCCTTTTTTTCTTTTTGGTCCTCTGTCTAGACAATTTTTCATGACCTTTCTTCAAGTTTTCTGATCTTTTCTTTAGCTTGATTTAGTCTGCTTTTGAATCCCTCTAATGAATTTTTCAGTTCAGTTATTGTATTGTCAGTTTCAAGATTTTTGTTTGGTGCTTTTTCATATTTTCCATTGCTTTGCTAAAATTCTTCCTGTGTTCATATCTCATTCTCCTGACCTCATTGAGCATCTTTATGGTGGTTATTTTGTATGCTCTGTCAGGTCATTAGGTCTGTTTCTGGAGGTTTATCTTGTTCCTTTGTCTGGGACATGTTTCCTCTTTCTTTCTATATTCCTCTTTCTGTTGGTATCTATGCATTAGAAAAAACATTCCTCTCTCCCAGGCTTTTTGGATTGGTCTTGTACAGATCGTTACCACAATTGTCATGTTTCCTCTCATATGTGGAAACTAGAGAGGAAAGAGGAGAAGAAAGATGGGGAGGGGGAATTTTGTAAAGATCAAAGGGAAATCAGTAGGATAGAGGAAAGGGACCAGAGGAGGGAGGAGAAGAGAGAAAGGGGAAATACTGGGGAATGATATTGGCCAAATTATATTGTTCTCCTGTGTGCATATACAAATTTGTAACAACAAAACCCACCACTGTGTACAACTATAATGCAGCAATAAAAGAAAAATTTAAATAGTTGTAAAGGCCATATCATTTAAGGAAAAGAAGAGCTTCATCAACTATCCTATCTAGATATTTTGGTAACCTCTAGCAAACTTTCATGCTAATCCAATACCATCTTTGTTCTCACTGGCATTTAGTCATTTAGAACATGCCAGGATCCCATCAGCATTTTAAGACCAGAAAGAAGCTAACCCCTTGGGTAGCCCCCCCCAAAAAAAAAAAGCTGAGACATTGGACATATGATCCAACTCTCTCCCTTCCCAAGGAGGAGTTGAATTCCTTAGCTAGCTACTTATCTTTCTCAGGCATCACTCTGGCAGGAGTGTTAGAGTACCTCACTGCAGACGCATGAGTGCAAAAGTCTAGGCTCTCAGCACAGCCTTCTCTGGCAGGGCTGTGGATGGGGCCACAGTTTGTATAGAATGGCTATCAAGTGCAGCAGTTATTGTAGCAGAGCAGGTTTTTTTTGCCATGGTTGGTAAGTAAAGTCTCAAAAGTATCTTGCTTTGCTAGATTGCCTCTTCCCTGGTCCTTTGGCTAGAAAAACATCAGGTTTTGTGGGGCTTTTTTATTTTTCTGCACCTACTGCCATTTCCAGTTTGCTGCCTTCTTCTGTTTCAAGTCTGGGATACATAAGGCAGAAAGAAAATTCAGATACATTCCCATCATGTTGTTTCTTGGGTTCCTAATCCGTTTTGTCTTCCTTTCTCCACATTTTGGAGCCTTCATACATTTATTGCATATACATTTATTGCATATATGTCCAAGGTTTTTAGACATGGTTAGCAGAAAGAATAGGGAAAAAACACATCTATTTCATTCCCTGGAAAGAGAAGTTCCTATAAAGTTTAAAAAAAAAAAAATACCTATGCCTGGACTCTACCTCTAAATACAGATTTAATTGGTCTGTAGTGGTTCCTGGACATCTAGAATTTTTAACAAACCTTCCAGGTGATTCCAAGGGGTACCCAGTATTGAGAATCTGCCTTAGATGACCTCATCTCTTTAAGTTACCATCTATTGACCAGTTCATAACTCCAAAGCTCATACTTTTAACCCATAATTTTCCACTGAACTCCAGACCCATTTACGTAACTGTACATTTGATAATTCTTATTTGAGAAATTGAAATTATCAGACAGTATAGGCTCAGAAATACCTCAGACCCCAACATATTCAACTTCTCCATCCCCACCCCTCCAAAAAAACACAACTGTTTCTTCTCCAGAGAACGTCTTCCCTTCCCCATATGACAGCATTGACTTCCACCTAGTTATAAAACGGAGACACCAGAGAGTCAAGGGTCAATCTTGATGAGTTTCTTCCTTCCACCAAGCTTCTCCCCACGGTGCATTCTGACAAATGTTTGCAAAAGTCATGTCTGGTCCATCATCCCCTTGTTCAGTGATGTGCTAAGCAACATTGGAACTGGAGGAAAAAAAGAAAAATGTATGTCCTATACACATGTTATAAGAGACATATTTATAGTAACATGATTACTATAATGGAAAATATTAACCTAAACGCTATCCCTTATAGTTACTTATTCTCATGCCCCCATGGCAAGAACAGCTATAGTTTATTCATTTAGCAAAACCCCTAAATACAAAACAATATCATTAACTATAGTTAATTAATGTACATTAGATCTTTTGAATTTTCATTCTATATATTTGCTTCTCTACACCTGTTTTAGGTTTTTCATTACTGTGTTCAAAAGACCTGACAAAAACAACTTAACAGATGAAAAGCTCATTTCGGCTCACAGTTTCAGAAGTTCAGTCCATGATGAGCTGATTCCTTAGCTCTGGAACTGAGGTAAGGGCAGAAGGGCATGACAGAGGAAAGCAACTCAACATGGCAATCAGAGCATTGCAAGAGAGAGTTCTTCTCATCAGGGACAAAAATATAAACTCAAAAGGTACACTCCTGGGGGTCTGGGGATATAGCACAGTTGGTAGAGTGCTTGCCTCACATACACAAAGCCCTGGGTTCAATCCCCAACCCCACCAAAACAAAAAAGGGTACACTCCCCAGTGATCTACTATCTCCAACCACACCCTACCTGCTTACAATTAGTGCTTCGTTAATTTGTATCAGTGGATTAATCCACTGGTTAATTTATACCTCTCATAATCTAATCTTGTCACCTCTGAAAATTCTTGCATTGTCTCATGTATGAAATTCGGGGGCGGCGGGGGGTGGGGGGGCACCTCATATCTAAACTATGACATTCTGCCCCAGCCCTCAAAACCTTATGCCCATCTCACAATGCAAAATACATTTGGTTCATTTCAAGAAGTTCCCATAGTCTTTATACAGTTCTCGCATTACCCAAGAGTCTAAACCCAAAGTCTCATCTGAGACTCAAGGCAAACCCATGGATGTTTTCCTCCCATAAAAATTAAAAGCCACTTACATATATCCAATATATAATAGCACAGAGTATACATTTTTATTCCAAAAGGGAAATATTGGAGCATAGAAAGAAGGGATGAAACCAAAGCAAGACCAAAACCCAGCTGGGCAAACAAGCCCTGTAGCTCCACATCCAGCACCTGGGACTCATGCATTCCAACGTTCTCTCGTGTAGCTCTATTCCTATGCTGGTTGCTCCCCACATGGCCTCTCTCTTGTTTCTACTCACTTCCTGCAACTTTCCTCAGCAGAGGCCTCATTTCACTGGAATCTCTTAATCTTGGGAGTCTCCACTGCAGCTTCTGCCTCCTTCTCACTTCTTCACACATCACCCTCTTTGGGGAAGAGTGAAGACCCCACTACACTTGCCTGGTCTCCCAGACCTTCCTTTGAAGTCTCAGTGGAAGCCTCCATGACCCCAGAACTCCAGCATCCTGCAGTCCTGTAGAACCAGCACCACATGGGTAACACCAAGATCTGTTGCAATCTCAAGCAGTAGCCAAACCTCCTGGGACTACAGCTGCAGTTCTGAGTGCATGGATGACTGAGCCTAGCTCCTCTGTGCAAGCAGGTGTCCCTATGGCCTCCTCTCAAAGGAATTTTTACCTTTTACACCCTTGAGCCTGAGATAGGTTTGGTCTTACCAATTCCTGAGATGTCTTCAGCCCTCTTTTCTATCATCTCTGTGGAAAGTACTTAGTGTCGTTAGTAGCTCCTCCTCTTTGACAATCACAACCTCTTAACCCCCAGTTTCACTTGCACTTTTCTGGCCAAACTGCAAGTTTTCAAGCCTTTCTGCTTTGTTTTCTGCTCCCGATTATCACTGTAAACTTGGCTAAAAGCCAACAACAATATCCATGCCACACCCTCTGAATGCTGTGCTGCCTTAAAATTTCCTCCCCCCAAATTAACTTGTATATCACCTTTAAATTCAGAAAGTCTAAGGACGTTGGCTTAGACTTTATTAAACAAGTCATTATGTTTAATATGAAGAGCCTCCTGTCCAATTTCCAAGAGTCCTCCTCCTCTGAAAACTCATGAGGGCAGTCTTATTGACCACATTGCTATCAGCATTCTGGTCTTCCGATCTCCCACCAGGATTGCTCTGTTCACAACACTCTAAACCTTTTCCAGCTTTCATCTCTAAATTTTTCAAAATTCCTCCCCTGGCAGACCTGCTCCAAAATTTCCAAACCACATGGTCAGATTAGTCCTACAGCAACAACCCCACATCTTGTTACCAATTTCTGTTCTAGTCAGCTTTTTCATCACTGTGACCAAAAGATCTGACAAGAACAACTTAAAGGAGGGAAAGTTTGTTTTAGCTTACAGTTACAGAGGTTCAGGCCATAGTCAGCCGGTTCCATAGTTCTGGTCCCAAGGTAAGGCAGAACATCATGTGGAAGGACATAGCAAAAGAAGAAGCTCAGAATATGCCAACTGGGAAGAAGTAAAAGAGAGCTCCCCTCATACAGACAGAAATATAAATGCCAAAGGTATACTACTAGTGACCTATTTCCTCCCATCACACCCTACCTGCATTTCTACAGTTACTGCCCAGTTAATGTCCATATCTGGATTAATCCACTGATTAGGTAATATCTCTCATAGTAGAGTTATTTCATCTTGAAAATTATTGCATTGTGTCATATATGAGCTTTGGGGGGACACCTCATATTTAAACCCTAACATTACCCTTTGACCTACCTCTTCCTATTTTTCCTCCCACTCATACCTATACTGAAAACCACTCATTTATTCACTATCTCTACATATCTGACTTTTATTTTTAGATTTCACATATAAGTGAGATCATGTAATATTTTTCTTCTTGTATCTGGCTTATTGACTTAACATAATGTTTTTCAGGTCCATCCACGTGTGGCAAATGGTAGGATCTCTTCCTTTTAAGGCTAAATAATATTCTATTGTGTTTGTATATATACACTATATTTCTTTATAGAGTCATCCATTGATGGGCATTTAGGTTGTTTTCATATCTTGGCAGATATATGTTATTAGGCAGTAATTTTATTTCCTTTAGATATATACCAGAAAAGGGATTGCTGGATCGTATGGTAGTTTTATTTTTAATTTCTTTAGTAAACCTCCATACTGTTTTCCATAATAGCTGCATCAATCTACATTCTCACCTAAAGTGCTCACAAAACAGGTTTACCTTTTCCTCACTAACACTTGTTATCTCTTGTCTTTCTGACAATAGCCAACCTAACAAGTGTGAGATGATATCTCATAGTGATCTTTTTTTTAATAGTCCAGTTCTTTATTTTACAGATGAAGAAACCAATTCCAAGAGCATGTTTGCAACTTCATTTTTTTTAGAAAGCATGATATCTTTATTTCAAAGTGACATGGAAAATTCAGATATTTTTACTTTCATTTAAAAAAATTAACTGAGATTATGGGGTACTAGGCAGTGTTTGAACACATGTATACATTATGTAATTTTCAAATCATGGAAAACAAATTAATCTTCTGAAACATCTGTCATTATAATAAAAACATTCAAACTCCTTTCTTCTAGTTTTAAAAAACATACATTGTGCTTTTTTTTAAATCTGTATTTACTCTATTGTGCAATACAACAAAATAGACACTAGTATTGCTGTATGTACATACATGTCTGTACAACCAATGTGGTTCTGCAACCTGTACACTCAGAAAAAATGAGAAATTATACCCCAATTTGATTCAAATGTGTGATATGTCAAGATCATTGTACTGTCATGTGCAACTAATAAAATAAAAAGATAAAACAGTCTCATACTGATCTTGATTTGCATCTCCCTGATGACTACTGATGTTGAGCAGCTTTTCACATATCCATTGGCCATTTCTGTAGCATTAGAGAAATACGTATTCAAGTCCTTTGCAGATTTTCTCATCAAGATTTTCATTTTTCTGCTATTGAGTTTTATGATTTTTTTTATAAACCTTGGATATTAATCCCTTATCTAATATATGGTTTGAAAGTATGTATTTCCCAATCTGTAGGTTGCCAATTCATTTTTCATTGGTGAATTATAGTTATACATAATAATGGAATTCATTATGTCATATTCAAACATGCACATAATGTAATTTGATCAATTTTATTCCCCATTACCTTCCCTTTCCCTTCCCTCTTCCTTCCCTCTGATCCACTGCCTTTTCATTTTGACATTTGTTTTCATTGATTTGGACACTAGCCTTGGTCCCATCTGTCTCTACAGCCTCATCCCAGATGCCATGTCTTTGTGCCCTATACCCTGTCACTTTGACCTTCACTCAACCCTTCTGTTTCATCCCACTATGAGCCACAGTTTCTGCACACGTTGCTTCCTCACCCCAGAAGGGTCTTTCCCTACAACGGCTACTCCTGACTCCCTGTACACATCCACGTCCTTTGTTGAATGTTACTATAAAACAGCTTTCTTCACCATTCCCAGCCCTGTTTTCCATTACATACTGATTTTATCTGATCACTTGATCAATGCCTGCAGAGCCCATGGATGTGTGCACATTATCAGGAACTATGCCTGCATCACTCAACAGTATTCCCAGTGCCTAGTACAGAACCAGGCACATGGTAGCTATTTATTAGTATTACAGAACAAATATACAAGTGGATGAGCACATGTGTCCAAATTTCAGCACAGAAGTCAGGCTTACAGTGTTTTCCTAACATGTACTCCATGCAGCACTAGTTTAGTGGGATAACAACAGAGATAGTGTGGAATAGAGTCTTACCAACAAATAACTCAGAGGAACCCTGGGCTCAAAAAAGTTCTGCGTGACTTTTTAACCTACAGTATGCAAGTATGTATCGTAGATTTCTAAACAGAAATCTTGTAGCTCTGTTTCCCAAATTTATTTTATTTTAATACCCTTTATTCACAGAATAACTTGTAGTGCTAGTTTCATAATGCAGTCTGATGGGAACAGACCAACCGATGAGCAGAAAGTACATGTAGCCCGGGAGAAACTGGAACTTGTTGCAGGATTCCTCATCCAAGAATGGCGTGGTCCAATGTTCCTGGAAGAGGAGGACATGCAACACTCACACTTTGGGATTAATTTCACCTTAGTGAAGTTACACACTAACTATTTCCTGTCTCTAGAGATCCAAAACAGCAAAATATTTGAGGTACTAAAATAGGACTCATAAGACTGTGCTCTTCCTTTTTTGGCTTTATGACCTGTAGCAAGTTATGTGACCAAAATGAGAGCAATATTACCTACTCTGCGTATCTCACTGGACAGGGTAAGAATCAAAAGAAATAATGAATCACAATAGCTAGCATTAATTATTTCCTTATTCTGTGATAGCTTGAGGAACTTCCCAAGTATTATCTCATCATATCCCTTGAAGCAAATGCTATTATTATCTTCACTGTATAAATCATCTAATTGAGCCTCAAAAGGCTCAAGAATTTTCCCAAGACCACGTAACCAGGAAGCAGAGGGTCAGGCTATAAACTCAGAAAATGTGATTCTGGAGTCTGTGATCTTAACCTCTCTGCTCAGTAAGACAGTTCTTGGCAATCTCTTAACATTTGCAGTTATTGTTCATTATCATTTCTGAACTTCATTTCCCCAGAGCTTCAGCATGCCAGGAAGATCTTATTGTACAGAGTAGACATCAGATGCCTGACCAGCCTGTCTTGCACCAATAGCTGTGTGACACTGTGCAAGTCACTCCAATAATGACTGCCATTTATTAAGTATCAGCCTTAGTCAGGACCGTAACAAGGTCTGTGTTGGTTTACCCAGTGATATGGAAATTATTTACTCCCTAACTTGCCTTCTCCAGAGATTCTGAACATCTTGGAGACAAGGATGGTGACTGTCAACCTTTTCCCAGTACCAAGCTTAAAGAAACTGTACAAAGAAATATATAAAAATGGCTTACACCGGGAAAGCATCAGGACAATGTCAAACTTGGGCAGACAACCCATACCATTGCCTCCAGCCTGCAGAAACTTACCTACAAGGAAATACTGGGGAATGATATTGGCCAAATTACATTGTTATAGTTTGTGCATCCACAAATACGTCATAATGAATACCAACAGTGTGTACAATAATAATGCACCAAAAGTGGAAAGTGCTAAAAATTTAAAAATAAGATGTCTAAAAAAAACTTACCTATGAAATCTCTCATTTTTCACACTAATATTATTTTGATGTTGAAAAGACAATCATGCAAAACTTTTGATTAGAACAACTCATTTAACCCTTTCGTGGGGCCTTCACCAAAAGGTTTGAATTGCAGCAGATAAAGTGGGTAAAGGTCTGGAGAGGTTCTGCCATTAAACACTGCATGTTGTTGGGCAAATCACTCGCTATTCAGGGCTCTGGTGTGTTTAGCTTCAAATTAAAAAGACTGTTTTATGATGATAATCCATGCACTTATTATAGCCACCTGCCACTTGCTAGGCTTTGCTCCATATATGATCTCATTATTCTCCATAGTAACCCCATTTCTCAAAAGTCGGAAGCTGAAACTCTTCATACCCTCTGGTAGTGGTAAAACAGTGCTTAGGAAAGGTGTTGCACTTTACCCTTCTTTTCTGATTACTAAAATTCCATTTCAAAATCATTGCCTTACCAATATGAAGAGGCCCATGAGGCAGGTATCTTGGGTTGACACACACTGGTTGGCTTTCCCAGTACCCTCCAGTTCAGTCTGGCTCCACTTCTTCTGCCCCTTCCACTCCAAAATTAACTAGCAGCACCTTGAAGTTCTGAGGACTCCTTACCAGCACCTTGCCACACCCACTTCCTTTCTCCAAACGCCAGGATAGAGAGAGGCAGCATAAAGGGGTGGTAATCTCCAATTCTTGCACACCTCCAAAAATAGCCTGAACCCAAGTGTCCCCACGTGTCCCCCAGCAGAAGAAAGGCATCCTTTGGGAAAACACAAAAATCAGGGGAAAACCAACAGTCCTGAGCGCTCAGGTAAGTAAGGACAAGTGTTTGAACCAGGCTCTTCCAATCCTTGAGACTGCAGTTTTGTTCCCAAGCTGACCCCAAAGCAAGGAAACAGAAGCCATCGCCAAGCCAAGCTTGGCAGGCCCCGCTGCTGGTTTCTCAGAATCGCTCTGTCTTCTTCCAAATGAACCTCAGGAGAACCACAATTTTAAAACTGACTTCATCTGGGAGAGTCAAAATTATTTTGGCAGTTCTCTGGAAGGGGAAAAGAAGACAACTAATCCCTTCCCTTCTCCCTCCCCATGACAAAAAGAAAAGTTACGACATAAGGCGTATTGAAGCCAGTTCCCAGTTACAGAAAGACATTTGAAGATCTGCAATGTTGCACAATGTGCAAATTTGGAGAAGTAATTTTGAGTCTCAGTAAATGTCTAGAGACTTTATTTAAATATCCCCTTTGTCTTTGCCTGGCCCAACTGGCACCTCGGGATCACAGAAGCGGCCTTTGTTTCCTCAGTTACACCAAGAAACTACAGGGGCAAAGAGCAGCCTCCAGGACATCACGGATAAACAGAACTGTTACCTATTAATTCCAAGGATACACCTCTTCTCCCTGCAGGGTAGAGGGGCTTTGGGCTCTGTGTTTATTTGCCTTATTTAGGTTGGGTACACTAAACATGATAATTGGCAAGCTACTCCTTTGCTTAGTCTCTCTGCTATTTACTGAAAGCTCAAATCTCAAATGTACGATATCTTGGATATCGTATCCATTTGCAGCTCTAATGCCACAACATTTAATAGTACTGCATATTAAGAAAGGTATGTCCCAAAAGGTAAATTAGATTGTTGGAAGGGACTTTCACATGAGAATAATTTGGAAAGATAATGACAGAACACAAATGCCCAAAAACACAATATCACAAAGTGCTATGGTGTGGATGTAGTGTGTCTGCCCCAAAGACTCACATGCTGAAAGCTTGGTTCTCCATGTGATGGTGTTTCGATGGTGGAAGCTCTAAGACATGGAGTCTAGTGGAAGATAATTCGGTTATGGGGGCTCCACCATAAGCACAGGGTACCACAAGAACACATAAAACCATGAATGGATTCATGGCGTTCACAGGAGTGGGTCAGGTCTTCTATGATTTGATTGGCTCTTTCAAGAATTTGTTGCTATAAAATGAGGCCGTTCCGTGCCTAGGCTCCTTCTACTATGTGGCTATTTTCTTTCCAGATCTCCACCTTTTTCTGATGCACCCAGGCAACCTTTACTAGGATGCTGGTGCCATACTGCAGAGACCCTCCAGCCATCAGAATTGTGAACCAAAAAAGCCTCCTTAACTTTGTAAGTCATCAGTCTTGGTAATTTTGTTGTGGTGACATAAAACAGACTAAAACACAAAGGGTCTACAGAAGCCAAGCATTTATGTGTTCACTGAGTCCCAGGATTTCCAGAAAGAGGGGAAACATGACCATCAAGGGGTCACTTTAGACCAAGTAAAAGAAGCAGTGGGTAATAAACATATACCACGGAAGACTGGTAACTCTCAGGACATTATTCAGAGTGCTGACCTTGCTCATTCCCTCATATATCTTTCCATCCATGTATTCAGCCAGCAAATATTTATGGAGTAAGCATAGCCAGTGCCCTCAAGGAGTTCATGATCTCAGGAGAAACAGGGTTCAATTCAATGCTATAAACATTTGGGGACATCTACTAAACCAACAGGAGCTGTTCCAGTGACAGAGATAAGCACAGGGTACCACAAGAACACATAAAACCAGTCACCTCAGCCAGAAAGAAGCACTGGAAGGTTCCAGAAAGGGGTCTGGGGAAGTGTTACCCTAGTAGAATTTTAAAGGATGATTGGAAAACAGTGAAGGGGTTGGGGAGGTGGAAATTTCGATGGATGGAACATTTCCCTTGCCTACCAACCACAGCCAAACCCAGAGTCAGCCGTGTTCCAGAGCTTTCCACAGCTCCCCACTGGCCCTCATTAATGACTCCTTTCATCTTCCAACCATCACTCTCCAGATCTTTACTTCTCAAAATTCTGCTCAAATTGTGCATGGTGCTCCCTACAATGAATCTTTTACCCACAGGGGAATCCTGACAAACCGTTTATTACCCCTCATCTCCCATCTCTCCCCAATGCAATCCAGTCAGAATATTATCTCCATCTCTCCCTGAAAGAAATGTTTAAATGTCACCCGTAGCCTAAAAATTCCCAGCTCTTTGCTCTATTTGTTTTTGAACTTGGTCTCTCAGTAGCATTTGACACCATTGATGACTGTCCTCTTCTTGAAGGACTATATATTTTTTTTCTAATTCCCCCCGGCATTGAACATAGTTTGCTGTCTCTTCCTCTTCTTTGCCTTCAAATTTTGTAGTGTCCCAGAGCATAGTTCTCTTCTTTTCTCATTCTTTCTCTAGCTGACCTGGACAAGGCTGTAGGGACCATCACTTAAGCTGTATCCACCCAGTATCTCCTGTCCCCATCCCTCCCCTGAATTCCGTACTCAAATCTGGAACTATTCCCTGGTATCTATTGGCTGGTGTTTAATAAGTATTTAAAATCAATCAGGTAAAGACTGAACTACCCTCAAAACCAGTTTCCTCTAAGTTCCCACATCTCATGAATATCACCACTTGACTGTTCAGGACAAAACTCTGGGATTTTGTTTGTTTGTTTGTTTGTTTGTTTGAATCTTCTCTTTCCTCGTCCTGCTAATCCTGCATTGGAAAGCCCTATAATTCACCTTGAGATTATCCTAATCTGAACATGCCTGTAGCTTTGCTTCCATCCTAACCCACCCTTATTTCCTCTCTAGAACCCTGCATCATCCTTCTAGCACCTTACCCAGTGGGTCCTCATGCCACTGTCACCCGCAGTGTATGGAGGACAGTACTACAACTATAACTACATCATGACGGCATTGAACCATCTGTTCAAAGCTCCAAACGGTTCCTGTTGTAATTACCCAAACATTCACCCTCCCACACAAGCATGCCTTATCTCCGCACCAACGGACCGTGAGCACTGTGGTTGACAACTGCCCATCCAGCCCATCCAGATGACTGACTTGTGCTGTTGTCAGGAGGTGACACAGCCTGATACAGCAAGCAAGACTTGAGGGGAAAGTCTGCTGGAACCCAGGAAAGGCTTTCCTCAGGAGAGGACCCTGAGAACCAAAGTTCTTCCTTTCATCTCTGGATATCTGTCATGGTTGGATTGGACCCTTGAGAGCCATGGCATTCATCTCAATTCTGATCTCATAATAAAATAATCACCAAAGACAGAAGAGCAAAGCCAAAAGACAGATGTCCCTGGTCCTTGATGATGGAGCAGTTCTAGACTGTCTAAAATATATCATCAGTTTCCTCATGGTTGAAGTCAATCTGCATTGTGATTTCTTTCACATGTACCCAAAAGCATCATAAGGTTACACCTCCCTTCATCACACTCAACCCCACTGGCATCTCCCACTGAGCATGACTGCAAATAAAAGGGAAGAATCAAGAACAAGTCCCAAGTTTCTGAACAGACAGAGGGTGGTGCCAATCATGCAGAATGGTGCCAGAAGAGAGAGGGATGATCTGGGTTTAGAGAAGATGACTCTGACTCTCAATGTGCTAAATCTGAGATGCTGATGACAACAGCCAGATGGAAATGTCCAGTTACAGTTGAAGATGCAGGTTTGGAGCACACAGAAGGAGTTTGATCTAGAAGTAAAGTGGACAGATTGAGTTTAAACCATCAGAGTGAGTACAATGAAGTTATGTAGGAGGACTCAAGAAAGCACAGAAAATACGAAATCTAAAAACAGACCCAAAAGAAAAGGGACATCTAAGGAGACGAAAGAGAATAGTAACTGAAAAGCAACAAAAAAAAGTAGCAGAGAAGAGAAAAAAAGCAGGAAGTGTGTTATTTCATAAATGTTAAGGAAACTTCAAAAAGGAAAGAGTGACAGAATGCTCATGCTTCAGAGGTCAAGTGCCTGAGAGCTAAAAAGTGCTCATTTGATTCAATATTCAGGAAGTATATTCGGGAAATCTTAGCAAAACCATTTCAAGGGTGATGGGAGCAAAAGCCAGATCACATGGACTGAAGAGGAAACAGGAAATGGCTAATGAAGACAAGATCCTTCCTTACACATTCAGCTGGAGCAGCATCTCCAGTCCTTCCATCATTGATGGTTTTTTCCCAAACTCCAGTGTGGGAGATTATGTGTGCTTAGAAATCACTGATACAAAAATAGAAGACACAGAGACTAACCCACATAAATACAGTTATCTTATATTAGACAAAGGCACCAAAAACATGCATTGGAGAAAAGATATCTTATTCAACAAATGATGCTGGGAAAACTGGAAATCCATATGCCACAAAATAAAACTGAACACCTATCTCTCACCATGCACAAAACTCAACACAAAGTGGATCAAAGACCTAGGAATTAAACCAGAGACATTGAGCATATTAGATGAAAAAGTAGGCCCCCATCTCCATCATGTCAGATTAGGCCCCAACTTCCTTAATAAGACTCCTCTAGCACAAGAATTAAAATCAAGAATCAATAAATGGGATGGATTCAAACTAAAAAGCTTCTTCTCAGCAAAAGAAACAATCAGTCAGGTGAAGAGAGAGCCTACAGAGAGGGAGGAAATTTTTACCACATGCACATTAGATACAGCACTAATCTCCAGGATATATAAAAAGTCAGAAAACTTACCACAAAAGAAACAATCCAATCCATAACCGTGCTAAGGAACTGAGCAGACATTTCTCAAAAGAAGATATACAACTGATCAACAAATATATAAAAAAATGTTCAACATCTCTAGTAATTAGAGAAATGTAAATCAAAACTACTCTAAGATTTCCTCTTACTCCAGTCAGAATAGCAGTTATCAAGAATACAAGCAATAATAAGTGTTGGTGAGGATATGGGGGAAAGGTACACTCATACATTGCTGATGGGACTGCAAATTGGTGCAATCACTTTGGAAAGCAGGGTGGAGATTCCTCAGAAAACTTAGAATAGAACCACCATTTGACCCAGCTCTCCCACTCCTCAGTTTATATACCCAAAGGACTTTAAATCAGCATACTATAGTGACACAGCCACATCAATATTAATAGCAGCTGAATTCACAATAGATAAATTGTGAACCCAACCTAGATGCCATCAATAGATGAAAGGATAAAGAAACTGTGGTATTTATACACAATAGAATATTACTATTAAAAGAGCATTAAAAGAGAATAAAATTATGGCATTTGCAGGTAAATGGATGGATTTGAAGAATATCATGCTAAGCAAAGTAAGCCAATCCCAAAAAACCAAAAGCCAAGTGTTTTCTTTGATAAGTGGATGCTGATCCATAATGGGGAGAGGGGAGAATGGGAAGAATGGAGGAACTTTGGAGTGGGCAAAGGGGAGGGTGCACAGAGGAGGGAGCATGGGACAGGAAAGATAGTGAAATGAGATGGATATCTTTACCATAGGAACATATATGATTGCACAAATGGTGCAACTCTACATGGTGTACAACCAGAGAATTTAAATGTTGTGCTCTATTTATGTACAATGAATTGACATGCATTCTGCTGTCATGTATAACTAAGTATAACAAATTAGAAAAATTGTCAACAAAAAAGAAAGAAAGAAAGAAATCACTGGTACCATGACACTAAAGAGTCATCAGAAGTACAACTTACTATTTCCATCTCTAAGTAATTATCTTTAGTGTATAGATGGTTGTAAAGTCACTTACTCTTGGGAGGACAGAACTTCTTTTAAACAATTATAAAATAAAAAATGTAAATAATATATCACTGCATTCCACATGAAGGATAAGTCCCTATTCCCTATCACTCCAATGCCATTCCCTTCCCACAGGAAACTGCTGGGGATACTTGGTTGCATATCTTTCCAGAACTTTTTCTATGCATTTACATGTATTTAGTTCAATAAATATCCTTTGTGTATATAGTTTTTCTTGCTCTTTTTGAAATAAGTAGGAATTTCACCAAATATAGTTAGAAAATTTCTTTATGTGTATTCATAAACAGCAGACAATTTTATTTACAGTTTCACTCTCCATGGTTTCAGTAACCCACAGTCAACTGTTGCCTGAAAATATTAAATGGAAAATTCCAGAAATAATTCATAAGTTTTAAATTGCATGCCATTCTGAGTAGCATGATGAAATCTCTCATCATTCCCCTTCATCCTTCCTGAGAATCATCCCTTTATCCAGTGTATCCACACCATTTACACTACCCCACTTTTAGTTACCTAGTAGCCATCCTTGTTATCAGATTGACTGTCAAGGTATAAATGTGCTTGTGTTCTAGTAACCTTTATTTTATTCAATAATGGTCCAAAATTATAAAAGTGGTAATTTAATTGAGGCTCCAGTGCAGGGGGAAAAAGAGAAGAAAAAGAAGGGCAGGTTAATCCAGTACCATGTGGAAACTCTGTAGCACTGCAGTACATATAGGAAAACACAGTAACTACAGGGGTCAGTTATATCCAAGGTCTCAGGCATCCACTAGGGATCTTGGAACAACACCTAAACATAAGTGGGGATGACTGTATCTAATTTATGTTTTGTCATGCCCCACAATATTTCACAAGACATATGTATGGACCAAAAGTTGTTGAACAGTATTAAGGTCATTTCCAATTTTCACTGTGCAAGGTACATGATATTTTTTTATTCATCTTGTATCCATATGCAAATATTCATGTAAGCTAAGCTCCAAAAATGGAATCAGTGGGTTAAAAATGTTTATCTCTAATTTTTCCAGATCTTGTCAGTCGTTGCCCAAGAGTCACCAAAGTAGCTGCACTAACGGTGCCAATGGGGTTTGAGTGCTCCTTTCCCTGTGCCCCACCCACCCCAGATACAATCTCTGTCTTCTGAGCTTTATCCCCTCAAACAAATATTATGGGGCATCTCACTGATGTTGAGTTTACATTTCTTTAGGTTTTAGTGAGTTGAGTTTAGCGGGTTTGCAGTATTTACCAGTCGTCATTATTTTTCTTGTCCTTCTACTCTGTCCCAGACTTGACTCTGATCCTCCTACGGCTATTTGTCTTCTTTTCTCACTAGTTTCTGTGAACTCTCTAACTATTATGACTACTATTTTTCCTTTCATATATAGAAGGGCCTCCTGGTCTACGGTTTGCATTTGAACTTTGTTCATGGTCTCATTTGCTAATCACAAGTGATTTGGGTTTTTATGTGGTTTCTGTTTGGTGGTCAATCTGTTGATCATTTCCTCTCTGGTTTTTAAATTTGTGTTTAGTAAATTTCTCATCACCCTCAACTCAAGAAAAGAATTCCCCTATATTTTCTTTTAGTACTTTATCAAGTTTTTTGGCTTTCTATTTTAGGCATGTATTTCATCAAGAATTTACTTTTGTGTTTGGGCAATGGCAGGACTCTAACTTTTCCCTGAATGGGGAGCCAATTTTCCCAAAGGCATGTATTATTGGGTAGTTCATCTTTTCCCTATTACTAATGACATACTCTCCTCCTCAATTCCACATATTCCCAGGAACCCATCTCCCTGTATCCAATAACAAGTAGCCTTTGAGCCACATCACAAAATTGGTCAATAGAAAAGTTAAGGAAATGCAAATATACTTCCAAATCTTACTAAGAGTCCAACACTGGTTTCTAGTCTCTGTCAACTTCCCTGCAGCTCAAGTCTCTGTCTTCTCCACTATGAAAGGCTGCTGAGGGAGGTAATCATACTGCCTTGTTAACCCAACCAGACTGCCTTTCACTCTGGACAAGTGAGCAACCTCTGTCCATGCCAACCTCTGGCATGGACAGAGCCCCCAGAAAAGCCCCTGGGAAATGACTGCATCTCCATCAATTTTTCTTCCAAAGCAGCGTATCTGCAAAAATCTTTTTATTCTTTCACTGACATTTGCAAGTTGTTCAAGTTTTAAAATTTAAAAAAAAAGGAAAATTTTCAAAAGAAAAAGCTTTTCTTTCAACTAGTAGTTAAGAAAATTGGGAGAGATTAGTATTCCAGAGGTGACATAGCTTTCATCACTTTTTTTTAAAGGAAAGAAAACACTTTATTACTACAAATTGCTTTGAGTAGCTCAAACCATGCTGTGGCTCATTTCTGTTTTGCAGTTGTCCTTGATGCATGGCTGCCACTTGGCAAAGATTCCTACTCACAGTGAATAGATCAAATGTTCTTTCACTGAGTATGCAAATAACTTTGCTTCAGTCCTCATTCATATAGTCAATAAAGTTATACTTCTGTTTATTTTTATTGTAATTTTTCAATTCCTCAAATGCACGGTCCATGCAGTCCGAGGTCTCCATGTGTGTGTGTAGGCCATTTTTTAAATTATATTGTCTTTAAAAGACCTTCCATCCATCAACCAATGCACAGGAATTTGAATAAGTGATTCAAAAGGAGCAAATGCATTTCAAACACAGATTGTCAAAATAGGCCACATGCACAAATTGCTATTGATCCAAAGAAGTTAAAAATTTTAAGTTCCAGATTCTAACCTAACCACCCACCCTCTGTCTATAGACCATGCACTTCTGAGTTACTTTGTACACTGACACGAATCCCTCACTCTACATTTTCACCAGTATAAGACAATTGGCTGAGGTTTAGTTTAGACTCTTCCAATATGGAGATGAACTGGCTCATCCTACATGAGGTAAAGGAACTTTAATTAGCTGGTTAAAGTAGCTCAGAGCTCATCTGACACCAGAACTCACAGGGAGACTAGTGTCTATCCAATTCAGAATTCAAGAAAAGCTACCATTTCTAAGAGTGTGACTCCCACTCAGTTCAGCTAGTGAACAAAGGTGTGGTGCTACAGATTGTACCAACACAGAATACTCCCTAAGACTTCCTCAGTGGAATATTTCTAGGCAAGTTGCTTTCATAACTCAGGTACATAACTTTCACTCATGAGAGTTTGTGAAAATGTGGTTTTAGGCTTAACCTACATCTTCTATTTCACAGACTTGGCAATGGTCAAGCCCTGGGACCTTTCAGCCCATGGTCTGTGGGCTGCTCTGGCAAACACTGATGGAATCATTTTAAATAAAAACAGGAAGTCCTGAGATAAGGACAAATCCTACAAAGAGTAACTACAGCACTGCTGCCGAGTGGCATGGCACCATGACATAGCTCCAATAGGGATCATGGTGGCCACAGGTAACACAAATGGCGTCATGCCTTTCACAGCAGAGAATCCCTAATCCAAAACAGCAGCCCTTGTTTCCTTCAAGCAGCTTCCAGTAAAAAGAATAGCTTCCCTACCCCGATTTACTCTAAACCTCTTTGTATAGATTTGCTGGTCACCAGATCTGTCAAATAGATGCGATGAAATGACAAATTTCTCAGCTTACTGTATCCAGCAGTGGTGCACCGAAGAACCCTTGTGTTTGAAATCTCTCTGATCTCTTCTTCCAGCTGCCACACAAAGCTTGCTGCTTCTAAGGGTCCTGGGAACACCTGCCCACACAATCCAGGACGATCTCCTTATAGGAAAGAAACAGCTGTGCCTCAGAACATGAGGCAAGCAAGGCAGGATCTTTCCTCATACTCACAGGTTCTAGGAAGTAGAGAGGGACATCTTTGGAGCTCATTTCAGAAATTCTGCTTACCACAGCTGTAAACACTGAACGCATGCTTCACTGTAGGTGGCCCATAGGGTGTCATTAAGTTTCCAAATTGGCAGTTTCTTTTCCTGAGAATTTGGGATAACAACCCTTTTTCGGGACTCAACACATCATGATAATGATTGCAAATTCAAATATTTGTTTGCAAATATGTGGTTGCTACAACAAACGTCCTCAGCAGGTTCAATATGCTGTGTTGACCTTACTACACAAGACCATGCTGCTGATGCCCCTTGCCTTTCCCATTGTAAGGAGACTGTGCCCTAATGCCCTTCTTGGGGGTGGTGAGAGCTAGATCTTCTCTATCTCACTTACTTCATCCACCCTGTAACTATGGCCAAGGGACCAGACAGAGTTCAGGATGTGCTGTAGTTTACATCTTCAATGTCCTTCAAAGGCCCATGTCAAAGTCATGGTTCCCAGTTTGTGGTGCTCTTGGGAGGTAGCATGACCTTTAAGAGGTCTGGAGGGAGGAAGTCAGGTCACTGGGGGCAGGCTCTTGAAGGAGATATGGGAATTCTGACCCCTTTATCTCTCTTTCCTCTTTTTTCCCTCTCTCTCCTTCCGTCTCTGTCTTTGCAAGTGCCATGAGTTGAACAGCTCTCCTCTGCCACTTGCTCCTGTCATGATGTACTATGCCACCAAGGCCCAAGGCAACAGGGCCAAGCAACTATAAACTGAAATTTTTAAAACTGTGATCCGAAATAACCTTTTCCTCTTTTTAAGTTGAATATCTTATGTATTTTGTTACAATAAGGGAAAGCTAACTAACAGGAAGGGTACTTAAGGAGTTGTTTGTTTGTTTGTTTTTTGCTTTGTTCTATTTATTTCTTTGAGGGGTGGGAAGGAGGTTAAAAAAAGAAAGTTTGTTATCTGCCTCAAAGAGCTTTTGCAAAGGAGGGAGGATTCATTTTCAAAACACATCAACATGGATGAACACCATTCTCACAGCTTTCACATCAATTTGAATTCAAGCAATTAATATGTGTAATATGTTTTTTCTTAAAACCAGTGTATTCATATGGACACACAGGTACTCCTTATATTTTTGTTCACTTATGAAAGGAATTGGCACTTTGACTTCAAAAAAAATTTTTTTAAAAAATCACAAATCCAACTTGTCTTTGATTTGGGTCTGAATTAATTACTAAGAAACCATTCAGCAATAATGACCTCAAACATTTAAATATCCTCTGAAACTTCAATTCATTAAGGGACTGCTTACTCTTAAGAACTATGCCACCAGTAAGGGAATGAGGTAAGAATTCTCATTCTGGATGCCAAGTTCAAGGCAAAGTATCAATAATCTCCTCACTTTTGCAATATCTATAAATAAAAATAGATGGAGGGGATAAGATAAAACAATGTTAAGTTTAAAAGTGCATACAGAACTCAGAAATACCTTTTCATTTAATTTGCCACTTTAGCTCAAAATATGCTCATAAGAAAAATAACCACTTAAAGGAAAATATTAGTTACATTGTTGCTGGTTAGAACTTTTTGAGAGCAAAAGAATGAATACTGATCAACTTTCCTGGCTAAAACTTAATCATTTGTCCTGAAATAGGTTATTTTTTAAGTTGAACATCTAGTTATGCCTTGAAAATTCAAAGCAGAAAGAAAAATCACAAAAAGCTAGTAACTTCATCAATACATCTACACAGATGTTTGCTTGTAGTTTTTGGTATCCAAAACCTTTTTTCCACATATTGCACAGATGACCTTTTTTTAGGCACAGCCCTGGCAGTAATGGGAACCTGGTTGGTGCGCAGAACTTTTACAAATTCTGCAAGTGGAGAATTTATTCTTTCCATATGGATCAAATCTTGCTTTTTTTGAAGTCAAAGCTTTATTTTCATTCAGCTTGCTTCCACCACTTTCTGTGGTATTCCTTGCATCATCTTCCATATATCTGGAGTGATAACAGTACCAAGTTTCTTTTCACATTTTTCACACACCATCCTTCCGTCTACGGTTCCCTCAGACACAGAAGCAGCAGCAACTCAAAAAACATCAACACTACCAAGGAGTTTAATAAAATGGTAACATTAAGAAAAATGATAACATTTTTATACCTAAGGGCATTACCTCTGGCCCTGAAGGACAAGGAAAAGGGGTAATCACCATATTGCTGAGGGCTTTACAGGTAGAGGAACACAACCATCTCTAACCCACAGCCTGACAAACAAAACACCAGGAGAAAAATACCCCAAGGTCTCTCTCTTCCCCCATCCCGGGGAATCCAACTGTACTTCACATGTATAAAATAAGCCAACTACATCGAATGGAAGGTGGAGTAGAGAAGAAACTGACCTAAGTTCCTTTGTAAATGAATTAAGTCTGTGAGACTAAAAGTTAAATGAACTGCACATAAACACTGCACTCTAGTTGACAAAGCTATTCTCCATAGGGTATAAAATAAGAGTTTTTTTAAATGGCCACATGGATAAACAATTGAACTATTAAATAAATAGATGACAGACGGAGGGAAGCCAAGTTTCTCACTGCTGGAATGGAGAGATTACCAGACAGGGTTCAGGATGTGCTATCGTTTGCAACTTCAGTCAAGCAAGGCTAGAATTTTCCACATGGTGACGGATTAAACATTGAGTCATCAGTATAAATTCAGCTTAATATATGGGATATACATAAAAGTTATGGTATGTGTTTACACACAGATTAATACACACATAGATATGCCTTCACTGTCAGTTAAGAGGCTCTTAGAAGACACGGCACCCCAACAGTATTGAGCACAACTTGTTTTTGTTATTAATTAATTTATTTTAACTAAGTATACATGAGAGCAGAATGCATTTTTATTCATTATACACAATTGCAGCACAATTTCTCTGTTGTACACAATGTAGCATCACACCACATGTGCAGTCACACATGTACTTAATGATGTCCATCTCATTCCATCATCTTTCCTGCCCCCAAGCTCCTTCCCCACTCCTCCCTTCCCTTTTCCCCATCAAAGTTCCTCCATTTTTTTCCATGCTCCCCCATTATGGATCAGCATCCACTTACCAGAGATAACACTTGGCCTTTGGCTTTTGAGGATTGGTTTACTTTATTTAGCACGGTATTCTCCAACTTTACCCATTTACCTGCAAATGTCATAATTTTATTCTCTTTTAATGCTGAGTAATATTCCATTGTATATATATATACCACATCTATTGATGGGCATCAAGGTTGCTTCCACAGTTTAGCTATTGTGAATTGAGTTGCTATAAACATTGATGTGGCTGTGTTACTATAGTATGCTGATTTTAAGTCCTTTGGGTATAGAACTAGGAGTAGGACAGCTGGGTCAAATGGTGGTTCCATTCGAAGTTTTCTAAGTAATCTCCATACAGCTTTCCAGATTGGCTGCACCAATTTGCAGTCCCGAGAGCAATGTATAAGTGTGCCTCCCCACACACACACATCCTTGCCAACATTTACTATTGTCTGTATTCTTGATAAATGTCATTCTGACTGGCATAAGATAAAATCTTAGAGCAGTTTTGATTTGCATTTCTCTAATTACTACAGATGTTGAAACATTTTTTGATATATTTGTTGATTGAATGTGTATCTTCTTCTGAGAAGTGTCTGTGCTCCTTAGCCCATTTATTGATTGGGTTGTTTGTTTTTTTGATGTTAAGTATTTTGAGTTCTTTTCATATCCTGTAGATTAGTGTTCTATCTGACATGTACATGGCAAAAATTTGCTCCCAAGATTTCTCTGTTCACCTCATTGATGTTCTTTTGCTGAGAAGAAGCTTTTTAGTTTGAGTCTAAACCATTCATTAATTCTTGATTTTACTTCTTGTGCTTTAGGAGTCTTGTTAAGGAAGTCATGGCCTAATCGGATGTGATGAAGATTTGGACCACACCTTGGTTTTTAATACCCTTCTCTGATGAACAAAATCAGGGCTCCATGATGACAAGGTTGACTCTAGAACTGAAGCAAAAATATGCAGGATAAGAAAGGAGTCTATTGTAGCAAAACAAAGTAAGTGTTTTTTTAAAAAGAATACCCATACTAATGTGGGTGTATCAAAGGGATATGGAGCCAATTGAAAGAATTCCCAGTGGCCAAAGCTGAAACAATTTGAACAACATAAGAAATAACATATTCTTGGATTATATAATAAATATCCATGAGCCCATACTAAGACAGAGAGAAAGAAAGGGAGGAATGACAACTCTTTCATGAAGAATTTCAAATATTTTATTTAACTAGCCATTTTTTTAAGTATGAGTTGCACATAATGACTTTCTTCCAAAAAAAAAAAAAAAACACAGATTTAAAAAGAGGTAAATGAGTAACTTTATAATAGAGACATGTGGCAAATACTACCTCATTCAAGTGATGAAGACTAATACCAACAATGATCATTACAATGATAGTATATTAACATTGTGTACCCTTTATATGATACATCATATAACATATGACACACATTTTACCTTGGTGTTCTTTCTCCAAAAAAAGCCCATTACCACAGTCTAATAATAAGAAAATATCAATTAAAGGACATTATGTAATATATAAGACCATCAAAATCATCAAAAACAAGGAAAATCAGAGGAAACGTCACAACTCAAAGAAACTTGACAAAGTTAATTTGGTCTCGTGGAACAATAACAAAAAAAAAAGACATCAAGTAGAAAGTAAGGAAATCTGTATAAAATATGGACTTTGATAATAATGTATCGGGAATAGGGGTGTAGCTTAGTGGTAAAGTATTTGCATAGCATTGCATGAGGCCCTGGGTTTGATCCTTAGCATTGAATTTTCTTAAAAATCTAAATAATAATAATTTATCAATATTGGTTATTTAATGGTGACAAACACACATACTAATGTAAGATGTTAGTATAGGTCTGTACTAGGAACTCTCTGTACTACCATTATAACTTTTCTGTAAACCTAGACCTATTTTTAAATTAAAAGTTTGTTTTTAAAGTAATAAAAATCAATTTATAAGATTATAAGCAAAATGATCAAAACAAAAGGAAAGAATCATTAAAGTAGAACACAGAAGAGTAAAAATTACCCAATTTGAACAGAGATAAATATAGATTGAAAAAAAAAAAAGAGCCCCAAGGACCTGTGGAACTATCACAAAAGATCCAGCATTTATGTTGTCAGAGTCCCAGAAAGAGAGAAGAAAGAGAATGAATCTGTAAAAATAATAACTGAAAACTTCCCAATTTTAGCAGAAGACAGACCTATAGATTCAAGGGCCTGAGCAAACTCCACACAGGGTAAATGCAAAGAATCCATGCCAAGTTAAGGTTCTGAAAATAAAAAAAAGAAAAGAAAAAGAAAAACATCTTGAAAGCAACTTATGATAACAGCAACTTCCCTATAAGGGAAAAATTATTCAAATTGCATATTGCTCGTCAAAAATCATGAGAGCCAATACAAAGTGGCATAACACTTCAAATGTTTAAACACCAAATTGTGCTATGTATTTAAATGAATAAATGACTCAGTGAATTCCACCTTTACATATATCTAATAAAGCATCAATTTTTAAAAACAATAAATAAATAGAAGTAGAACGGAAACAGAAGGGAAGGGGGGAGGGAAAGAGGAAGTACTGGGATCTGAAATGGAGCAAATTATATTCCATGCATGTTTGATTATGTCAAGATGAACTCCACTATTATGTATAAGTACAACGCACTAATAAAAACATTTTTAGAAAAGAAAAGAGCTATCAACTCAGAATTCTATATCCAGGAAAATTCTTCTTCTGTAATGAACAACGTAAGAAAATTCTCACAAAGAAAGAAAAATTAAAAGAATTTGTTACAACCAGACTATCAAGATGAAGGAGGAGTAGGAAGAGGAGGAGGAGGAGGAGGAAGAAGAAGAAAGAGGAACAGGAAGAGGAAGTAAAAGTTTAAAAAGTTATCTAAACAGAAATGATAAAAGAAGAAATCTTGAAACACAAGAAAGAAAGAAAGAAAGAAAGAAAGAAAGAAAGAAAGAAAGAAAGAGCACCAGAAACAGGATAATATGGATAAAGATGACAGACTTTTCTTCTCTTCCTGAGTTTTCTAAATTATGTTTCCAGTTAAGGCAAAATTATAACATAGGATTAGTGTGCTCTCAATGTACACAAAATATTTAAGATTCTAAAATGAAGGAAGATAAAGGATGTAAAGGGAGGTAAAACTTCTACACTAAAACTGATAAAATACTAATACCCATAAATGGTGATGTAATACCTAGAACAATCACTGAAAATGGTTTTTAAAATGATGTATCTAACACTAAAGAAAGAAATTGAGGATGACATTAGAAAATGGAAAGATCTTCCAAGTTCTTGGATAGGTAGAACTAATATTGTCAAAATGGCCATACTACCAAAAGAGCTATACAGATTTAATGCCATTCCCATTAAAATTGCAATGATATTCTTCATAGAAATAGAAAAAGAAGTCATGATATTCATTTTGAAAAATAATAGGCCCAGGGGCTGGGGATGTGGCTCAAGCGATAGCGCGCTCATCTGGCATGTGCAGGGTGCTAGGTTCGATCCTCAACACCACATAAAATAAAATAAAGATGTTGTGTCCACCAAAAACTAAAAAATAAATATAAAAAAAAGAACAAGAAAAATAATAGGCCCAGAATAGCCAACACAATCCTTCTGGACAAAAAATAATACAGGAGACAACGTCACATTACCAGACCTTAAATTATGCTAGAGCTATAGTAACAAAAAGAGCATAGTATTGGCACCAAAATAGACATGAAGACCAAAGGAACAGAATAGAAGACACAGAGACATACCCTCATAAGTACCTAGACAAAGGTGCCAAAAATACACATTGGAAATAAGATAGCCTCTTAAATAAGTGGTGCTGGGAAAACTAAAAATCCACATGTAGAAGCTTGAAATTAAACCCATATCTCTCACACTGCACAAAACTCAACTCAAAGTGGATCAAGGACCTAGGAATTAGACCAAAGACCAAAGAAGAAAAAGTAGGCCCAACTCTCCATCATGTCAGCTCAAGAACAGACTTCCTCAATAAGACTCTTAAAGTGCAAGAGGTAAAATCAAGAACCAATAAATGGAATGGCATCAAACTATAAATGGAATGGCATCAAACTAAAAAGCTTCTTCACAGCAATGGAAACAATCAATAATGTGAAGAGAGAGCCTACAGAATGGGAGAAAATCTTTACCATCTACACCTCAATAGAGAATTAATCTCCATAGTATACAAAGAACTCAAAAAACTTAATACCACCCTCCCAAAAAAAAACACTCTATCAATAAATGATAAATAGGCAAAGAACTGAACAGGCACTTCATAGAGGAAGAAACACGATGGTCAAAAAATATATAAAAAAGTATTCAACATCTCTAGCAATTAGAGAAATGCAACTTAGAACTACTCGGAGATTCCATCTCACTCCAGTCAGAATGGCAATTATCAACGATACAAGGAACGATTAAATGCTGGCGAGGATGTGGGGGAAAGGTACACTCATACTTTGCTGGTGGGACTGCAAATTGGTGTGACCACTCTGGAAAGCAGTATGGAGATTCCTCAGAAAACTGGGAATGGAACCAAAATTTGACGCAACTATCCCACTCCTCGTTTTATACCCAAAGGACTTAAAATCAGCATACTACAGTAATGCAGCCATGTCAATGTTTATAGCAGCTCAATTGACAATAGCCAAGCTATGGAACTAACCTAGGTGACCTTCAACAGATGAATGGATCAAGCATATTACTCAGCCATAAAGAAGAATGAATTTATGTCATTTGCTGGTAAATGGGTGGAACTGGAAAATATCATGCTAAGTGAAATAAGCCAGTCCCCAAAAAACCAAAGGCCAAATGTTCTCTCTGATATGTGGATGCTAACCCATAATAAGGGATGGTAGGGAGGAAAAGTATAGAAGTTCACTGGATTAGACAAAGGCTAATGAAGGGAAGGGTAGGGGGTTGGGAATAGGAAAGACAGGAGAATGAATCAGACATAACTTTCCTGTGTTCATATATGAATATATAACCAATGTAACTCCACATCATGTACCACCACAGAACAGGGTCCTAAATGGATAAGGTTGCTCTCCATGTATATATGATATGTCAAAATACACCCTACAGTCATGTATATCTAAAAACAACAAAGAAGAAAGAAAGAAAGAAAGAAAGAAAGAAAGAAAGAAAGAAAGAAAGAAAGAAAGAAAGAAAGAAAGAAAGAAAGAAAGGTATCTAAAAACACTATAGGTAAATAAAAAATAGAATTCTAAAAGATGTATACATAATCTGCAGAGGGATGCTGAAAAGGAAAAATTCATAAGTAGTGGGAATAAACAAGTAAGTGGCATACTTAAGCCCTAACATTCCATTAATCATATTATATGTAAGTGGTCTAAATATGCCAATTAAAAGAGACTGACTGATGGATTTTAAAAACACAACCCACTTATACACTATCAATAAGAAACCCATTTAAAATATTACAGCATAGGTTAAAAGTAAAAGGAAATAAAATATATACCAGGCAAACACTAATCAAAATAAAGCAGAGGTGTTTATATTAATATCCGAAAAAGTGTACTTTAGGACACAGAATATTACCAAGGTAAAGAGGAACATTACATTATGATAGAAAGGTCAACTCCATCCAGGAGATGCAGCAGTCTTTAATGAGCATACACCAAACGATAGAGTTGCAAAACATGTGAGGCAAAAACTGGTAGAACTGAAAGGAGCAATGCATAATTCCATAATAATAGCTGGAAAATTCAACATCCAGCACAACTAGACAGAAAACCAGCAAGGATACAAAAGAACTTAACTACACCATCAAGCAAAAGAATTGACCTTTATAGAACTGTCCAAGAGCAGCAGAATACTCTTTTTTTTTTATTTCTTACATATATGACAAATGAAAATAGTGGAATGCATTTCATTCATAATTATCCATTCACAGCATGATTTTTCATAACTCTGTATTAAAGAAGCACTTGCAGAAGATAACACTACCACGGACAATGACCCAGGTCCTAAAACAAACCTCAACAAATTTTAGAAAAAGGAAATCACAAGGAATTTGTTTTCCAAGTACAATTGAATCAAAACACAAATTAATAGCAAAAAGATAACACAAAAATCTCCAAACCCTTGGAACTAAACAACACAGTTCTAAACAATGCATAGATCAAAGGAAAATGCTCAAGGGAAACTAAAAAGCACACTGAACTGAATGAACATTCAAGCATAATATATCAAAATGGGTGGGGAGCAGCTAAAGAAGGGCACTGAGAGGGAATTTTATATTACTAAATGTGCATGATAGATAAGAAATAAGGTAGAAGTTCAAATCAACAATCTGCGTTTTTCCCCTCAAAACCCAGAGGAAAAAAGAGCAAAATAAACTGAAAGTGAGCAGGAGAAGATTAAATAATAATAATAATAATAATAATAATAATAATAATAATAATAGCAGAAAGTGACAAACCTCTAGCAAGACAAAAAAGAAAATCAAATAAAAAGGAATAAATTGTCATTACCATCAGTGGGTATAACTACAGGTCCTAAAGACACCAAAAAGATAGTAAGGAACACTGTGCATGCATTAGTTTTCTACCTCTGCTATCACAGGTGACCACAAACTCAGTGGCTTGACCTACACACATTTGTTACATTACAGTTCTGTAGGTCAGAGGTCTGACACAGTTGCACACTCTGAAATCAATGTGTTATCAGAGCTGAACTTCCCTCTGCCAGCTCTAGGAGATAATACATGTCCTTGATCATTAAGGTAGTTGAAAGAATTCCATTTTTTGAGGTTATAGGACTGAGGTCCCCATTCCCTTCTAGGAATGTCAGCTGAGAGCCACTCTCATCTGGATGTTACCATATGACTTGGCTCATGTCCTCATTTCTACATATTCAAAACCAGCTCCTGTGCATCTTAGCTCTCCTCCAAATTTTTCCAACTTCTTCTTCCATTATCTTGTCTCTCTGACCCACACTTCTTCATCTTCCAATTATTTCCATGATTAGACTGGACCCATCCAAGAAAAGAAATGAACCACATACAAATAAAAAAGAAAAAAAAAACTCTCCCTATTTGTACACAACATGATGGTATACAGAGAAAATCCAAACAACTTATTTTTTAACTCTAGAACTGAAAAGTAAGTTCATCAAAGTTTTAGGATACAAGAAAAACAAAAATTCAATTGTATATACAATTAATTATATATACTATCAATGCACTAAGATTTTAAATATAACACTATTTATAGTCACTCAAAAAATTAAATAGGGAAAAATTTAACAAAATATGTCCAGGATATTTATGCAGAAAGCTTTAAGAGAAATCCAAGATTTAAATAAATGGAGAAACATTCATAGATAACACATTCAACATCATAAAAATATTAATTCTCTCCAAATTGACAAGGATTCAACCCAAATCCTCTCAATATTGCAGTAAGATTTTTTGCACACATAGATAAGATTATTCTAAAATTTATATGGAAAGGCAAAGGAAGTAGGATAAGCTAAAACAATTTTTAAAAAGAAGAAAGTAGGAAGAATCACTCAATAAAATATTAAACTCATTAATTATCTACATTGATTCAGATCTTGAAGTATTGGTGGAATGATAAGCATATAGATCAATGGAACAGAATAGAGAATCTAGAAATAAACCCGGGCAAATATAGCCAAATAATTTTTACAAAAGCGCAAGAGGATTTTAATGGAGGAAGAATAGTTATTTCAAAAAATTGGAGATCCATGTTATAAGAAAAATTAACACAACCTAAATTTCACACTTCATATAAAAATTAACTCAAAATGGATCTTATATTTAAACATTAAATTTAATGCTACAAAGCTTTTAGGAAAAATGCAAGAGAAAAACTTTAGAAATTAGGAAGAGCTCTTAGATCTGACACCAAAAGCATGATCCATAAAAGAAAAATCAGTAAGTTGAAATTTATCAAAAGTAAAAACTTTTGCTCTGCAAAAGATTCTGTTAAGAAAATGAGAAGATAAGTTCAAACTGGGAGATGAACTCTCAAGGCTTAACAGTAAAAAAACAAATCAAACAATCTGAATAGAAAATGGGCTAAAGACACTTGATAAAGGGGACCAAAGGAGGGCAAATAAGCATATGACAAGATGTTCAATATCATTAGCCATTAGAGAAATGAAAACTAAGAAAACATGAGCTATCTACTACACACCTATTACAGTAGCTAAAATTAAGTATAGTGACAATATCAAACACTGGCAAGAATGCATTTCCTAAAAAATGCGAGATTTGCTTACCATATTGAAGCCAGAATTAGACAGGCAGTCAGCATAGATAGGTAAATTGAGTCAGGTCGGATCAAGGAGGCCAATTTGAGTGAGTCCAGGAAATTGGAGACTGTCTCCAGAAGGATTGAAATGTTAATTCCTTCAGAGCCCCTCCTCCACCCATATCAATAACCTGCCCCTGCTCCAACCTGATGTCAAGGTAACCTTCCTACAGGGAGCTATAAGGTTGTGTCCTTGGCTGCACCATCCTGCCCTTCCCCCTTCAGCCCACCGGTTTCCCACCCTTTGGTCATCCCACGGAGCATTTTCTAGGCCTAGTCACGTATTCAGGAAAGAGAGAGATTAGGGGAAGAGGGCAGGAGAACAAAGGAAGCCTAGGATTTATAAAAAAAGGCAGAACCTCTGGCTTCTGGGGATACCAGGATAACAGCTAGGTCCCCTTTTCTGTCCTGGGAGAAGTCTATGTTACCCCTTTTTAAATAAACCCTGCTTTATATGTTTGCCTTGGCTGCTTCTCTAATGTTCAAACTTCAACATTTGAGGGAGCAGAACTCGTCACCGGTAATCAGCAGTATCAATACTACCCAACAATGTACTCTTGAGCATTTATCCCAGAGAAGTGAAAACTTAAATCCACACAAAAACTTGTGCAGTTATTCATAGCAACCCGATTTATAATAAGCCAAAAATTGAAAACAATCCAAATGTCCTGTAATAGGTAGATATTTAAACAAACTCTGACACAAGGAATACTATTGAGCAGGAGAAAGGAACATACTATTGATACAGCAACTTGACTGAATCTCAAGAGCATTATGCCTCGTGAAGAAAGCCAATATCTGTCACATGCTGAATGGTTCCATTATATTTAATTCTTAAAATGATAAAGTTGTAGAAATGGGCAAAAGATTAGTGGCCAGAGGTTAATGATAATGGGGAAGGAAGCAACTGGTGGACAGAACAAAACAGGGGTTAGCTCCAGGTAGAGTCTTGTTGGGATAGAACAATTCTACCCTTTGATAGCAGTGCTGCTTATCCAGATCTACCCAAGTGATACAACAGAACTATACACACACATACCACTGTTGGTTTCCTGACTTTGATATCATACGACATTTATAAAGGATGGAACCATTGTAGGAGAGTCGGTGAAAGGCACACAGGCCCTCTGTACTATCTTCCCAACTTCCTGTGAACTTACAATTATTTCAGAATAATTTTTTTTTTTGCATTTTTAATTTTTGGCATCTTTATATACCAGCAACAAACAGTTTGAAAATGGACCCTTTAAAAAAAGAGACTCAAAAAATATTTAAAAACTAGGACTGAATTACTAACAAAAGATAAAAAAAAACATTTAATGAGAAAAATTATGAAACTATATTTAAACAGTTTTAAAAGAACTTAAACAAATAGAGAAATAGACTATAATCTAAATACAACAAAGACATTGTTTCCCTCCCAGTGGATTTATAGATGCAATTTCAGTTGAGGCCCAACAAGACTTTTGTGATATTTGATAAACTGATTGTAAAATTTATATGAAGAGCAAAAAAGCAAAGAACAGCCAAGACACTTGTGAAGCATAAGATGTCAGCAATTACCTCACAAATACCAAGAATTATTGTAAAGCTACAGAAATTAGAACAATGTGGTATTGATGCAGAAAGAGACAAATTGCTTAGAACAGAACAAATTTGGCCCAGACCAGCACACGAATGGAATCCTCCTGGACATCTGAGTCAGCATTGCAAATTAGCAAGGGAAAAATGGGTTCTTCAATAAATAGAGCCAGGACATTGATTATACATATGGAAAAAATGAAATTGGATTTTTAGCACACATCCTGAATGTAAGTATTAAAGAAAAACAAAGGCAAAACTTTTAAGATTTTAAAAGACAAAATATGAGTCTATCAAAGATTCATATTTGAAGGATTTCTCCAAACACCAAAATGAAAACATGAAAGAATGATGCTTTCTAATAAATTTTAAAAATTTAGTTCTATTCTATAAGAAGACTTTATAAAGGGAATTTATAAAAAGGCAAGTCTCTGGAAGAAAATATTTGCCACACTTGTAACTGACAAAGGATTAATGTCTAGAACATACACACGAAGAGCTATATAAGTGATTCTTTGAACCCATTCTAAGCTTCCAGTCCTCAATCAGGAGTCCCTGTTTCTGCTACACAGGAGCTGAAAAATGATACAGAGAACACCAAGCACCCTGAAAGCCAGGAAATGCAAAGCGATGGGAGCTGATGGGCCTGGGAGACTTTTCATAGGAGACCTCAATACAGAGACCAGAAACAAGACAGGGATGCCCTCTCTCACCACTTCTATTCAATTTAGTTCTAGAAATACTAGCCAGAACAATTAGACAGACAAAAGAAATTAAAGGCATAAAAATAGGAAAAGAAGTACTTAAATTATCACTATTTTTGAATGATATGATACTATATCTAACAGACCCAAAAGGGTCTACAAAGAAACTATTAGAGCTAATAAATGAATTCAGCAAAGTGGCAGGATATAAAATCAACATGCATAAATCAAAGGCATTCCTGTATATCAGCGACAAATCTTCTGAAATGGAAATGAGGACAACCACCCCATTCACAATATCCTCAAAAAAAACAAAATACTTGGGAATCAACCTAACAAAAGAGGTGAAAGATTTATATAATGAAAACTACAGAACCCTAAAGAGAGAAATAGAAGAAGATCAAAGAAGATGGAAAAATATACCCTGTTCATGGATAGGCAGAACTAACATCATCAAAATGGCGATATTACCCAAAGTTCTCTATAGGTTTAATGCGATGCCAATCAAAATCCCAACAGCATTTCTTGTAGAAATAGATAAAGCAATATGAAATTCATATGGAAAAACAAAAGATCCAGAATAGCAAAAACAATTCTAAGCAGGAAGTGTGAATCAGGCAGTATAGCGATACCAGATTTAAAACTATATTACAGAGCAATAGTAACAAAAACAGCATGGTACTGGTACCAAAACAGGCAGGTAGACCAATGGTACAGAATACAGGACACAGAGACCAATCCACAAAATTACAACTTTCTTATATTTGATAAAGGGGCTAAAAGCATGCAATGGAGGAAGGATAGCATCTTCAACAAATGGTGCTGGGAAAACTGGAAATCCATATGCAACAAAATGAAACTGAATCCCTTTCTCTCACCATGCACAAAAGTTAACTCAAAATGGATCAAGGAGCTTGATATCAAATCAGAGACACGCCGTCTGATAGAAGAAAAAGTTGGCTAAGATCTACATACTGTGGGGTCGGGCTCCAAATTCNNNAAAAAATATGTGGCATTTATACACAATGGAGTATTACGCAGCACTAAAAAATGACAAAATCATGGAATTTTCAGGGAAATGGATGGCATTAGAGCAGATTATGCTAAGTGAAGCTAGCCAATCCCTAAAGAACAAATGCCAAATGTCTTATTTGATATAATGAGAGCAACTAAGAACAGAGCAGGGAGGAAGAGCAGGAGGAAAAGATTAACATTGAACAGAGACATGAGGTGGGAGGGAAAGGGAGAGAAAAGGGAAATTGCATGGAAATGGAAGGAGACCCTCCTTGTTATACAAAATTACATATAAGAGGTTGTGAGGGGAATGGGGAAAAAAACAAGGAAAGAAATGAATTACAGTAGATGGGGTAGAGAGAGAAGATGGGAGGGGAGGGGAGGGGGGATAGTAGAGGATAGGAAAGGTAGCAGAATACAACAGTTACTAATAGGGTATTATGTAAAAATGTGGATGTGTAACCGATGTGATTCTGCAATCTGTATACGGGGTAAAAATGGGAGTTCATAACCCACTTGAATCTAAAGTATGAAATATGATATGTCAAGAGCTTTGTAATGTTTTGAACAACCAATAAAAAAAATTTAAAAAAAATACAGAGACCAGAAAAAAAAAAAGACTCCTGAAGTAGTATTTGGGAAATTTGGAGGATACGGGAAGTTCTTTTGATGAAAGACAAGGAAACCAAGTCCAGAAGCTTTGCTTGTATTACTTTTTAAAGCTCAGCTGATGCTAAAGATGCTGCCAAAGATACGAATGGAAAGTCTTTGAATAGAAAAACAATTAAAGGAGAGAGAGCCAACAAACCATCTTTTGAGGGTGGTAGTAGGTGAAGACTACCATCTCTTTCAAGAAACAGAGGGCCTCCAAGAAGCCTGAGATGTGGCACAGGAGGAAGTGGAGGAACAAGAGGGGTCCTTCACGTGCAGGACACTTGGATGATGATAGATATATTCTGAATCTCAGCGTGAGTTCTTCTAGGGTGCTGTTTCCTGTTAAAAGAGATCCAACTTCAAGAAGTGGAGATCCTCCTCTTAAAGATCTGCTCCATCTGCTCCAACCAAGAGCAAGAGTAGTATGGGAGGATGAGGTCCCCGTGTCTCCTGGGAGAGAGAATTATGGAGAGGGCCACGCAGGGAACAAGTCTCTTCACGGAGAGATGATTATGTGTCACCGAGAGATGCTGGTTACTCTGCTAAAGATAGTTATGCAAGCAGAGTCTGAGATGCAGAGAATCACGTTCAGCCATGTGGAGAACATGCATACATATGCATATGTGATTATGGCCATTGTAATTCTCCAGGGGAACATTCTTCTAAAAGCTATAGTGATCTTGAGGGCTATGGGGAGTCCTGATAGAGATGGTTCTGATCATCCGGCTGGAAGCTCTTAGAGACAGGAGCTCCTGCATGGAGCCACCTACACAAGGATCCCCACCGAGGACACCCACAAGCTCACCAGAAGCAGTCGCTATGGTGATTACAACAGCTCCCTGGATGGGGATGGTGGAAGTTGGAAACCTGTTCAAGCAGCCCAAGTGACATCTATTCAAGGGGTGGAGGTGGTAGACAGGAAGGAGGGTTCACATCTTCTCTGCAAAGGGTGTACAATACACTCAGTTGCTTACCAAATTTTCCATAAAGAAAAAATAAATACTACTTTTGCTGTGTTACTTGAATCCTACTAAGGGGGTATGTTCACTTTTGTAGGGGAGAGGATGTATTAACTATCTCTCCATGAAATGTTTTTTTTTTTTTTTTTTATTTTAAGAGGAAAACTGTTCAAAATAATTCCATAAATGTTATTGTGAACTGAAAAATAAACATTATTGGTTTAGAAGTTTTAAAAATATATTGTTAAATTGTTCAAAATAAAATTTTGCATAAAATCTAAAAAAAAAAGAACTATATAAGTAAATAGAAAGATACAAACAATTCCAACAAGAAACTGGGGGAAAGATTACAAAATACTTCATGGAGAGAAATAAAATAGGGCACATGAACATGTGAAACATGTGAAAACATAGTGGAGCTCATTAGCAACAACAGTGAGAAACATTTTCACCAAACCCACTAAAATGGCAAAGATTTTAATATCTGACAATATCAACTCTTGGGAAGGATAAGGAATATCTGGTAGTCATATATGCTCCTAGTGGAGAGTTAATCAATACAAGCAAGTTGATTTGACAGAATCTAGAAACTGAACTTGTACGCTGTGACTCAGCAACTCAACTCCTAGCTAAATAAGTACCTTTAAAAACTGTTGCCTGGGCTGGGGATGTGGCTCAAGCGGTAGCGCGCTCGCCTGGCATGCGTGCGGCCCGGGTTCGATCCTCAGCACCACATACAAACAAAGATGTTGTGTCCGCTGAAAACTAAAAAATAAATATTAAAATTCTCTCTCTCTCTCTCTCTCTCTCTCTCTCTCTCTCTCTCTCTCTC
>NW_026000093.1:1160306-1168857 GCF_001458135.2 Marmota marmota marmota | reverse complement strand
TCTCTCTCTCTCTCTCTCTCTCTCTCTCTCTCTCTCTCTCTCTCTCTCTCTCCCTCCCTCTCTTTAAAACAAAAAAACAAAACTGTTGCCTAAGAATTAATGTGGTCAAAAATGTCCATCCTACCAGAAGAAATATACAGAGTCAATGTAATCCCCATCAAAATATCAATGGCATTCATGAAATTAGAAAAAAAAAATCTTAAATTCATTTGGAAGAATAAGAGAACCAAATAGCCAAAGCAATACTAAGGAAGAAAAATGATGCAGGGGGCATCACAATACCTGATCTGAAGTTATACTACAGAGCTATGTAACAAAACAACATGGTATTGGCATCAAAGTCAACATGAAGACCAATAAAACAGAATAGAAGACACAGAGACAAATCCACATACTTATAGCCATCTGATACTTGACAAAGGTGCCAAAAATATATTTTAGAGAAAAGACAGCCTTTTTAACAAATGGTGCTAGGAAAACTGGATAGTTATATATAGAAAAATGAAACTAGTTCCCTATCTCTCACCCTGCATAAAATTCAAATCAAAATGGATCAAAGACTTAGGAATTAGACCAGAAAATTACAAACTGCTAGAAGAAAACATAGGAAAAACACTTCATCATATAGATGACCACCCCCAAAGCACAAGAAACAGAACCAAGAATCAATGGGTGGGATGCCATCAAACTGAAAAACTTCTGCACAGGAAAGGAACTGATTAAAAGCAGAGAGCCTACAGAATGGGAGGGAGTCTCAGCCAGCGACTCCTCTGACAGGGTTTAATATCAAGAATGTATAGAGAACTCAAAAACCCAATGCCAAAAAAACAAACAACCCAATCAATAACTGGGCAAAAGAACTAAACAGAAACGCCTCAAAAGAAGAAACAAATGAACAACAAATATATGAAAAATGTTCAACATCTCTAGCAATCAGGGAAATAAAAATCAAAACTACACTAAATTTCATCTCAGTTCAGTCAGAATGGCAATTACCAAGAATATAAACCATAATAAATCCCAGTGAGGATGTGGGGGGAAAAGGTACACGTGCACATTGTTAGCCTGTAGACTAGCCCAACCACTCTGGAAAGCACTATGGAGAATCTTCTAAAAAATTAGGGATGGAACCACCACATGACCCAACTGTATCTCTCCTTGGTATATTTTCAAAAGAACTAAAATCAGCATGCTATAATGATATAGTCATATCAATGTTTATAGCAGCACAATTCACAATAGCTGAATTATAGAATCAACCCAGATGCCTGTCAATAGATATAAGGAGGGGCTGGGGTTGTGGCTTAGTGGAGAGTGCTTGCCTAGCACATCTCAGGCACTGGGTTTGAGCTTCAGCACCACATAAAAATAAATAAATAGGGGTATTGTGTCATTCTATAATTAAAAATATTTTTTAAAAAATAGATGAATGGATTAAGTAATTATAGTATTGGGCTGGGGTTTGTGGCTCTGTGTAGAGTGTTTTACTTGCCCATGTGAGGCACTGGGTTCAATCTTCAGCACCACATTAAAAAAAAAAAAGTAAGTAAAATAAAGGTGTTGTGTCCATCTACAACTAAAAAAAAAAAAATTAAAGAATTTGTGATATGCCGACACAATGGAGATCTACTTAGCCATAAAAATATAAATAAATAAAATTATGGCATTTCTTGGTAAATGGATGAAAATGGAGAATATCATACTAAGTGAAATAAGCCAGACTCAGAAATTCAAAGGTCAAATGTTTTCTCTTATAAGTGGAAGTTAGAGTCAAATAAAGGAAAAGAGGAGTGAAGGATAGAATATCATAAAGATACAGGAAGGGGGCTAAGGTAAGGGGCTAAGTGCTCAGTGGTAGAGCACTCACCTAGCACGTGTGAGGCTCCTCAGGGCACATAAAAATAAAATAAAGGTATTGTGTTCACCTACAACTAAAAAAAAATTTTTTTTAAAAAAAGGATACAGGAAGGATCAGTAGTGTAGAAGAAGGAAATCAAGAATACAGCAGAGGGATGAGAAAGGGAGGCAACACAGAGTGAATTCTTTAAAAATCTTATCATGAACATATATAAACATACCACAGGTAATTTCACCTTTATGTATCAGTAAAAAGAACCAATCAAAAATAAATAGATGAGTGAAAGGAAGTCTAGCAGAACAGAGGAAGGAGAGCCAGGGAAAGGAGGGATGAGGGAGAGAAAAGAGGGGGATCATAAACTGAAAGAAATTTCATGCATGTATGGGTTTATTGGGATGAACCCAACTACTATGTATAACTGTAATTCTCTAATTTAAAAATCAGTTAATGAATTTTTAAAAATTTTTAAAGGAACTACCAGAGGAGTTTGCAGGTACCCAGGAATTCACCTCACTAACAGGCGGGCTTCCAGGGTCTGCTTGGTGGGGAAGAGAAACACCTTATACATCTTTGATCATCTGCCTTGAGTACCCCAGGGGGCCCTCAGAGACTTAGATGCTCAGCTACAGCCACCATGCATGTCCACAGTGGGATGTCTTAGATAGGCTCAGTTCATCATGACAATCATTATTTAAGCAGATAAGAGCAAGACATGAAGTTTAATGATAACCAATTCCTTTAAAATCCCTAATACTCATTGATCACACTACTCACTGAAATTAAAATTAATTGTCTAAGTGAACACACAAAAAAGAAAAAGAAAAAAGAAAAGAAAAGAATGCTACTGTGGCTCCTTTTGTACTAGCAGAAAACCAGACACAAATTAAATGTCCAGCAACAAAAGAATGATATATCCCTTCAATTGAAATCCACATGGCAGTGAAAATAAATGAACTATAATTATATAAAACAACATGGATAAACCTCGGCAACACACAAAGTCAATAAAACCCAGAAATCACAGAATAATATATAAAATACGATTTCATATAGTCTGAGTTCAAAATTTTAAAAAAACTAAGTATTATATATGATAACATATGTATGTGATAAAACTATAAGAAAATCAAGGGAAAGATAAACACAAAATTTAGGTATTAATTGCTTGGAAGGGACAGGAGAGGGAATGGCTTAGAAGGAAACCCAGAGTCATCAAAGAGGAACGTAGTCATTTGCTTAATCTGGATGTGTTTATTGGTGTTCCAGGCATAATTGTGTGTATACGATGCATATTTACAAAATAACAAAAGTTTCTTGCTGCGCCCCTCCCCTGACTCAGGCAATGGCAAGGCCCTACTGAGGAGGATGGCGCAAGGCATCTATCCTCTGGAGGAGCGCAGTATATTTCTGGGAATGGGCTGGTTGGTTTTTGTATTCCTTTAATAAGTATAGTTGCGACTTCTCATATGACTATTAAGTATGAAGGAAAAAACATGACTTTCCCAATTAATGCAACTACTTCTAAAGAATAAATCTGCTCTAAATGGAATGATTCAGCTGTGGAGCATAAATTGTTAATGTTTAATGAGAAACCCCTTGTAGGAAAAACAGTCAAGGAAGTTTTTTTTTGTTTTTTGTTTTTTTAGGTTTTTTTAATTTTTTTATACGTTTATTTATTTATTTTTATGTGGTGCTGAGGATCGAACCCAGGGCCTCGCATGTGCTAGATGAATGCCCTACCGCTGAGCCACAATCCCAGCCCTCAAGGAAGTTTTTGAGAAATTAAATTAAAGTCTAGAGAAGAAAAATTAATATTAAGAAGACAGATTAGTGCTTGGTACTGGGCAACTTGTTCTTGTTCCTGTGCACAATGGTTTGGTGCTCTTACTCTTGTTTGATTAAAATTAGTAGCCTCTCTTTTCAAGTTAACCACTTGCCATAACCGCGGCGCCGGTTCTAGTCAGCAAGTCAAGAAAGAATAGTCAAGGTATAGGCCAATAGTCTGGGACATTTCTAACTATTATTAAAAGCTAACTAAGCAGAAACAGCTCAAAGCAAAATGCGAACTGAAAGTAAAAATGCTTGCTTATGCATAAGTCACAATATACATTCTTCATATCTAATTGTAGCTAGGTAATATTTTGTTTCTTTGAATAATGATTCCTGTTTTGTAACCACAAAATACTGTGAGCCTGCCAAAATGAAAAGTATGTGATTAACTTCACAAGTAAAGATTGGGATTCAGCACCTTCACTTTGGTGTCTGTGTTGTTTCTCCACCCCCTTTTGCTGATTCCTCACCATCCGGTTCCTCCTGAGACCCCCTGTCGGAGCTGGACTCTGACAGTTTCTAAAAAGGAAAATGAGAGGGTCCACAGGAATCACTTAATCCACCCTAGAGCAGGCGGAGGAAAATGGGAGATGGTTTCCCAGGAATGCTCCAAGACTGACCCCTAATGCACATCACATCCCCACCACACGAACCCCACACACAGCATCCTCTCCTAAATTGAAGGGAGCACTTAATTAACAAAGCACAGCTGCTCAACACTAGGAGAGGCAAGCAGGTTAGGATCAGGAGGGAAGAGTGGAGATGGAAGCTCTGGCTGCCATCTTCCACCTTAGCCTGCAGCTGCAAGGCCCCCTCACTTTGGCCCCTTTCTGCACTGCTGAGAAAGAAGGTATCACCCAGAACCAGAGCTCTCTTGTCAGTTAGCCATCTAGTTCCTCCTCTATGGGAAAGTGATCGTATATAAGCCAAAAGGATGGAAAGGAGGAGAGATGAGGAAAGGAGGGTTCCCAAATTTCAATTCCATGGGTCCTCTTCCTCTCCTCCCAAAATGTTCCCTTTCAAGCTACATCCCAGCACAGAGACTGACGCCCTCCATTCAACAGTCCCCTGTAATTCCTTTTCCTTGGCTACAAGTGGAAGTATTTAAAATGTAAACGAGAAGGAAGAAAAGGGGATGTTATTGGGAAAAGGCTAGAAATGACAAAATCCAGTGACAGTTGAAGAGACTCTAAAATTAGTTCATGGCCTTGACTATAGCTCTGCAGAGGACCTGTCATTCCCAATCAGTAGACTTGTTTTGGTATTGCTCCCAGGATCCTATCCTCAGCTGTTCGCTACGAACTCAGTCTCCTGATACCCTCCATACACCCCTCCCTACACCAGGATCTTTAGACACTAAGGTCAGTTGGAATCACCTGTGACTTTGGGTCCTAGCCCCCTAGAAACTGTTAATGTCCCTGGTGCCAGGAATCTACAACAGGAAAATTCCTGTTATCATAAGGCAACCCACCTGAAGAGGCAAGCCTGGCCAGACCTCTCCTTATCTCCTGCATGTGGGCACAAGAATTATGGTACCTTGTCATGCAGCATTTTCCAGATGAATCAAAGGAAACTTCCCATTTGTCCTTTGACCTTTGGGAAAAATAACTGCTGGCCTTCTTTCTCGTCTAGTGGAAAATTACAGCACAGCGCTTCTGAAACACAGGCTGTAAAATACTCTTTATGTCCTATTCAAATCTTCAAAGCTCCCCTGTTGAAGCTCTGGGCTTGATAGAGTCCAGCTAACTCTGCCAATGAGTGTTCTGTGCCTATGGGACCAGGACATTGCTGTTCATTTGCAATCATGAACTGGAGTCTCAAGTGAGGGGCTGGGAGGTGGGCAAGAGCATCCAGACTCCAGAGGCCCACACCAATTTTCCATTCCTTCCTCCACCTCTTGGTTAAGAGAAAATAATGGTGTTGGCTAAAAGAAAATGAGACAAGATAAGTCCAGTTTATTTTAAACCATCAGAGAAGTTTAGTGCTTTCTTCTAAAATATTCATCCATGAATACATAAAAAGAAATGCTTACAAGAGTTGCTTCTACTCCTGCCCCGTGCCCTCAAAGCAAACCACACAGGACACCAAAGAAGCCCCTAAGACCTGGAAGCATAAGTCTACAGTGTTCAAATGTTCATTAAGTTTTTGAGTCACTTCTTTACGTTATTTAGAAAGTCAATAAGGTCAAGTAACCAGAAGAAAGTATTACCTGCTTCCTCAAATGTTGATTTGAACATTAGAGAAGCACGCAGAGGCAAGCATATAAAGCAGGGTTTATTTAAAAGGGGTAACAGACTTTTCTGGGGCAGAGAAGGGGGCCATAGCTGGTATCCTAGTATCCCCAGAAGCGAGGGGTTCTGCCCTTTTTATATGTCTTAGGCTTCCTTTGTTCTTCTACCCTCTTCCCCTTATCTCTCTCCTTCCTGCCTAATCAGGAACGCTCATTGGGATGGTCAAAAGGTGGTAAACTAGTGGGCTGAAGGGGGAAGGGCAGGATGGGACATCTCAGAACACTTTGACAACCTTACAGCTCCCTGCAGGGAGGGGCACTTCCTGAGACAGATTACCTTAGCTACAGGTTAGAGCAGAGGTAGGTTCTTGATAAGGGTGGAGGAAGGGCTCTGAAGGAATTAACATTTCAATCTTTCAGGGGACAGTCTCCAACTTGCTGGACTCACTCAAAATTGGCCTCCTTCATCTGACCTGACTCATTTACCTATCTATGCTGACTGCCTGTCTAATTCTGGTTTCAAAAGGAGGACATGGATGTTGAAACTGGAACAGGATTGGGATCTATGTGTGTTTCTAACACTCGGGCCAGAGCAATGTCATTCAGGGAAACTTAAATGAAATTAACTGTGATTAAACAGTCCCAAAAGAGATTTTTTTTTAAATGTATGGCATTTAAGAAAAGCATATCAATAAAGAGTATCACATCAGTAAGACAGAAAATTCTGGTGACCAGATATACTAAAGGATCCTTCCAAGAAGGAGCTGGTGAAGTAATAAGATTGAGGAAGATATGGATAAATGGGTCCAAAAACAGTACGCACCAAGCAAGTTCTTGAGAGCTTATATTGCGTTTGAATTTAAATCCATGGGGGATCCAAATGGGCATAATTCACCATTCCTAACTTTAAGGAATTTACTTTAAAATTGCAGTTCTGATATATTCAAGAGAACTGATATATTCAGAGAAATACATGTTCACAGCAGCATTATTCACAATAGCCAAAAGGTGGGAGCGGACCAAATGTTCACACAGATAAGTGACTGAACAAAATGCATGCATGGTTCACACACGCAAAGGTTAAAGGCAGAGCTGGAGGGGTGGGGATTTGGGGCCACCAACGGGGCGGGGGCCACCTGCAGCTGGGTCACCTGGGCTGCAAAGCATTTTAGACATTCCAAGAGAAATACCAGCACACAAAAACTTCAATGTGAATTACTGTTATGCCTAAGTACAATAAGTAGCTCAGGCAGGTGGAGATTAAATTAATACAAGAGAGGGCTGGAAAAGTATTTGCAGGAGGTGACAGTGGGAAATAGTCAAAGTTTATAAAATGGTAATAAAAGGCTTTGATGTATTTCGGCTTCTGATAAAAAGACATAAATGCCTTCTGTTATAGCTTGGATCGGAATGTCACCCTCAAAAATTCATGTGTTGACAGTTTGGTCTCCCGTGCAACAATTTTCAGAGATGGGACATTTAGGAAGTGATTGGATCATGAGGACTAGTTTGCTCCACCACATGCTTTGTGCCTTTGCCATCTGACACACCCACCTAAGTCCTTAAGGCAATGGGTCTAACTTATCATAGGAATGGAACCTCTAAAAGTATAAGACTATAATATAGATATTTTTTCTTTATAAGTTAACTATCTCAGGTATTATGCTATACTAATTGTGTAAGTCAGCTTTCACCCCTGCAAACAAAATACCTAACAAGAACAACTTAAGAAAGGAAAAGTTTATTTTTGACTCATGATTTCAAAGGTCTCAGTCCATGACCAGACAATTTCACTGCTCTGGACCCAAGGTAAGACAGAACATCATGGTGGAAAAGCAGGGTAGAGCAATGCTGCTCACCTCATGGTCCAGGGACCTACCTCCTCAGCCATGCCCTCTTTCCTACAGTTACTCCTGTAGTCCACTAAAATTACTTTTGATGTTTTTATCGACCCATTATAGTTTTACACAGTAATGGGGTTCATTTTTAAATATTCATCAATGAATATAGCATAATTGGTTGCATTTCAATCCCCAGTACTTCCCCTTTCACTGCCTTCTGTTATGCTCGAATTCGGGACCCCCAAAAAAAACCACCAGAGACCAAGACCGATGTAAGCAGCAAAGAGGTGTTTATTGCGAGCTAGCTCAGTCCTCCATGCGCACACAGCAACTGGTGATGCTGAGAGGCCCCGAGCCCAGGGTTTGCAGCAGTTTTATACATTCTTTGGAGAGGGCAGGGATTTCACATACATCACAGCATCTCTTAGCAAATTATCACACACCGCGGGAAAATCAAACAACAACTCTAAAACATGATTAGCGGGAGAAGATGGCCGCTGCGTACGGGGGTTGCTGAAGTGCTGAGCGTGGTGCTCAAAGCAGCGGCTATAATAGAGATTTCGCACAGTCTCTTAGAGCTTTCACCGTTAATCTGTAGCGGACCACTTTGCCAAGGAGCAGGAAGAACCAAGAAATCAAAAAAGAGACGCTTGGATGCTCAGAGCCGCGGGCGCTTTGCTCCCATCTGCTTCCTCTTTCGCTTCGCTCCGGGCGGAGAAGCTGAATGTGTAATCAGCAGTGGATTGTAAGTACCCGAGGCAAAGAAAGCTCAGTGCGCCCCGCCTTTTTTTT
>NW_026000093.1:1077964-1154815 GCF_001458135.2 Marmota marmota marmota | reverse complement strand
AAAGGGAAATTGCATGGTAATGGAGGGAGATCTTCATGATTTTACAAAATACATATAAGAGGTTGTGAGGGGGAATGGGAAAATAAACAAGGAGAAATATGAATTACAGTGGATGGGGTAGAGAGAGAAGATGGGAGGGGAGGGAGGGGGGATGGTAGAGGATAGGAAAGGTAGCAGAATACAACAGTTACTAATAGGGCATTATGTAAAAATGTGGATGTGTAACTGATGTGATTCTGCAATCTGTATTTGGGGTAAAATTGGGAGTTCATAACCAACTTGAATCTAATGTATGAAATATGATATGTCAAGAGCTTTATAATGTTTTGAACAACCAATAAAAAAAAATTAAAAAAAAAAAAAATAAAAAATAAAACATGATTAGCACATTCACTAGCGGGAACAAGTTAGGTAGGGGTGATTGGCTAGTACAAGAAAGGGATTCATTTGAACTGATTGGTTTAAGCCAAGAGGGGTGTTCCTGCTGAACTACATGGTTTCCCAACATGTTATCAACCACCATTAACTACTGGGAGGGTCATCTGGCATCCCAGGTTGTTACAGTCTGTAAACAAGTCAGGATGGCACCTGGCATTTTGCCAGAGAAATGTTAGAGTCTGTAAACAAGTCTGGATGGTGCCTGGCAAAATGCCAGAGGGAGTGGTTTGTGAAGTAACACCAGCAAGCCATTAAGTGTGGAGATTCCTTATTGGTTGACTGATGTATCTAGTTTATGCTAATTAGATAAGCTGTGTGGAATGTATAAATACCGCTCCTGTCCTGCAATAAACAGCTTCCACTCCTGCTGTATCAACGTACACAAGTTATTCGTCACCCCCCGGTTATTTTGCCCAGCCAGCCGGGCTGCGGACCAGGTATTTCCCTGTCTCATGCTGATTGGTGGCTGCTAGGAGGTTGCTATGGGTCCCCACCTAGCCTGACTGAGGGACACCTGGCGCAGCAGATCTCTCCTGTTATTTGTAGATAAACAACTCAGCAGGGTGGGAATGTGCCTAGGAGTGCTCTGTGGGTCTTTCCAAGGACTAAGGTCATGTCCCTTCCTTGGACAGGCTTTGCTCTGAGGTAGAGGCTGGTTTTTCTCTTCCTCCCTCCCCCACCCCTTCTACTTTCTTGGTCTTCTGTTTGTTTATTGTTTTAGTAATTGGTGTGCTGTAGATTAACATAAAAGTGGGATTTATTGTGATAAATTTCATTTCTCCTTTTCCCCTTTTCCATCCCTCCTCCCTCTCCCTTAACTTCTTCCCCAACTTCACTGTTCTCTCTTCTATTCCCATGAGATCTTTTTTTTTTTTTAATTCCTTGTATCTCTCTAGCTTCCCCATACAAGAGAAAACATTTGGCCCTTGACTGTGAGTCTGGCTTATTTCACTTAGTATGATGTTCTCCAGTTCCATTCATTTACCAGCAAATGATATAATTTCATTCTTCCTTATGGCTGAGTAAAACTCTATCATGAACCTATACCACATTTTCTTTATCCAATCATCTGTTGATGGGTACATACACTGGTTCCATAACTTCACTACCGTGAACTGTGCTGCTATAAACATTGATCATCAAATGGATTGATCCACTGATGAGGTTACAGCTCTCAGAATCCAATCATTTCACTTTTGAACATTACCGGTTGCCTAACACATGAGCTTTTTTCAGGGAACACTCCCCGATTCAAACCATGACAGTCATGATAAACTGACTAGCATAGTTCTGTTCCCAGTCCAAGTAGATAAGATTCTTTTCACTTACCAGAAACAAGAGTTTCTCAAAATCTGCCTGTTTTACTTCAGGACTACCTTCAGAAACATATTAATATGCTTCCTCTGTACTTTATTCACGTTTGAGAAAAGTAGCAACATCTTATTAACAGATATTAAATGGGTAACCAAAGGAGAAGTCCACAAAACATACTTGTATACATAGGTTCTTCACTAGGGGATTTTTTCTGAGGCAAATGAGAAAGAGATAAGCACCCTCATCTCTGTCCAGACCTACCTGACTTCTTGGAGAACAGGTTCCTTCACTCATTGAATGGTTACTACCTACTGTACATTACTCAAAAACAGGAGAAAAGATATTTGATAAAATGACAGGAGTCTCTCTTTCTGTCAATTCCTGCTCTCAAGATGGAGACTGACCAGGAGGATGTGTCTTCTCTCTCTGGTCTTTAGGTGACATCTAACCCTGACATCTCACAGCTGAGCCCAGCCCACATACAACTCCCTCAAGGCAGGCACACACCCCTTAGCAGATTAAAGCCTTCTTCTCTGGATGCCCAGCCTCTCTGCCATAGGCCCTTGGTTCCAACAGATTTCAGAGAACAAAGGAGACATCCGAACACAGATGAGGCAGAGACCCTCGCTACTCATAGGGAATCCAAACCCTCACTATTGCAGGCCTCAGTGGAGACACAAGTGTCCCCCTGCATGGATACCTCAGTCATAATCCAGCAGGTCCTAGTAGGAGCAGAAGATGCAGAATCTCAAAGGCAATAATGGAAGAATAAGGTGGTGTCTGATGACTGAAATTGATAGGTCAGCTGCACACAGAAAGAATGAAGTTCCCGTGGGACTCATCTAACTGAGAGACATGTGCTGTCCTCCCCTTGGCCCTGGGTCAGGCACCAGGGATACTAACAATGGGCAAAGCATACCAGCCCTTCCTGTCCGCACAGCTGGTATGCAATGGATAGAACCTGGGACACCTGAGTCAAGAGCTGCTAGGAACATGAGCCAAGTTTAAACCCAACAGCACCGTCGAATGAAAACAGCATCACAGACTCTATACGTTGACTTTTGTAACAGAACACTAAAGCAGGTTTTGATTTTATTAGAGTTACGGCATTTTCTGACATCTCCCTTCTCAGGAAACACCTTGAAACTTTCTAAAAAGAAAGTTGGAAATGAGTAAATCTGAACACTAAAATTAGCCTATTGCACAAAAAACCCTCGATCTACTTTTAAGTACCTGGTTTTGTTGTAATTCATTCATTAAGAGAACTGAAGGTGCTCCCTCACAGGCAGAGCAACAAATTTCTCCAGTAACATTAAACCCAATAAAGCAAAACTGAAATATATATATATATATATATATATATATATATATATATATTTCTCTTAAGAAGTACCACACAAGAGCTTTTCGCATGCATTTATTTAATGTAAGAGTGTTTCATGGAGGCCATAAAACATGAAAGACTGGTCAGTTACAATAGGAGGATACTTAGAGTGACTGGAATAGCTGGATCTGGCTTGATAGCACTAATTCAGCCTGGTTTTGTCTCTGAGGCAGTAAAACAGCAAAATGTCCTGTACTTGTGCCCTGTACTGCTAAGGTACCTTCTGCTTGAGAATTTCAGACCTTTTGCAACTCTGAACTTGCACGGTATGGTCAGCTGAGAAGGGCACATTGCCACTCCTCCCAAAAGGGCACATTGCCACTCCTCCCAAAAGGGCAGGTCTGAGTGTGTCTCCAAGTCTCCAATTCAGAGCAGATTACCAGAGCTCAATAAATCCCCAAGCCATTCAGGCAAAAGATCACTGGAGTTGGTTTGGTTTAGCCTAAGTCTCCCTCTCTCCTGCCGGGGTCACCGCTTGTAAACTGCAGGGCATTACCAGGAGCCTCAGCCTATGGAGATTCCTCAAAAGACTAGGAATGGAAGTACCATATGACTCAGTTATCCCATTCCTTGGTATTTATACTAAAGAATTAAAATCATCCTACCATAATGATAAGTGTGTACCATGTTTATAGCAACACGATTCACAATAGCCAAATTACAGAACCAGCCTAGGTGCTCATCAACAGACAATCAATAAAGAAAACATGGGATGTATACACAACAGTTTTTATTCAGCCATAAATAAGAATGAGAAGAATGAAATTATATGTCATTTTTAGAAAAATGCATGGAACTTGAGAGCATTATGTGAAATAAGTGAAATAAGCCAGGTTCAGAATGTCAAGGGTTATATGTTTTCTTCATATTTGGAAGCTAGAGTTAAAAAAAAAAATTAAAAAGCAGCAGGGGGTTGAGGGCCATGAAAATCCAAAGAAGACCAGTAGAGGAAGGAGACTAACAGAGGGAGGAAGGGAGAGAAAGGGGAGGTGCTAGGGAATAAAATTAATTTATTGCATATACATAATACAACATATAACAACAAATCCCACTAATATGTGCAAATTATAGTGCACTAATAAAAATGTTTTTAAAAAGAAGGGGCTTCATGTCTCTATAATTCCATCCCATAGGAGCTGGATATTGCTGCAGCTCCCAGCTACCATGTCAATCAGCAGAAGCCACAGCATGCTACCTTCCTGCCAGGAAGCCCTGGGCCAAAGGGATCTATTCGTCATATACAGGAGAATATGTCAACAAAAACAGGCACCTCAAGGTTTAGGTAAACACCTAAGGCATCTTTCAAAACCATCTGGTTTAGCTTGGACTTGCTTTAGGAAGAACCCAGATGCCAAGATCCCACTTCCTGGGGACAAAAATTTGGGATTTATACAGGAATCAAAAGTTTCTACTATGATGACTGACTGCTTCACAGTCTCAGTCTGGTACAGAGAACCAGAGTAAAATGAGACTCCCAGGGTTCTGTAGGCGCTTCCCCGGGGTGCCTGCAGTCACGTGGTCTAAACTCAGACTAGGAGCTCTCGTGGGACACTCAGTGTCTAGAACTGAGTTCAGTTCTCTTGGAGAACTTCAGTTCTTTTTGAGAATTCAGGGTTTTAACATTTTATTCTTCTAACACAGTTGTCTCTCTTCTGGATTCCTGGCATGCACGGTGAATATTCAGGGTGATCATAGTGGACCAAGAGAGGAAAATCAGAATATGGAATGCACAAGTCACAGAAATGAGAGATTAGAGGATGGAAGGAATATTTATGGAGCAAATACTCTGATAAGCAAAGAGGCAGCCAAGGACGCCTTGAGAGCAGAGGTCAGGACCAGGGGCACATAGTTTTATTTAATGGCAAAAGAGACTCCTTAAGGAAAACATGACCTTTGTGTTCAAGATGACATTTCGCTAAAAGGGAATGAGTAATTTAAAACATTTAACCTGCCAATCACAAAAAGACCCTTTTTTTCATCCAAGACATGTGGACTCTTGTTGGTGGTCTCTAAAATGCCCCCAGTCAAATCAAAATGACCTGGTGACAAATAAACAGCATCAAAATTCCACGTTCTGTCACTACTGCCTGCCAGCTTTTTCATTCTGTGGCTACTGTTAGTCCATTTTCTGTCGTTGTGATGAAACCACCTGACACAGCCACAAAGAAAAATGAAATTATGTCATTTACAGGAAAACGGATGGAAATAGAGACCATCGCGTTAAGTGAAATACGTGAGACTCAGAAGGTCAAGGGTCCTATGTTTTTCTCTCCTATGCAGAAGCAACAGAGGAAAAAAGGAAAAGAAAGGTGGGGTGGATCTCATGAAAATCAAAGGGAAATTAGTAGAGGAAAGGGACCAGGGGATGGGAGGAGGGCGGGACCAGTGAGGGAGCAGGGAGTGATATTCCTGGGGAGTGATATTGGCCAAATTATAGTCTTATATTGTGTGCATGTACAAATATGTAACAACAAGTCCCATCCTTATGTACAACTGTAATGCACCAAGAAAAAAATGGGAAGAAAAGAAAACCTGACACAACTTGGTAGAGGAAAGATTTATTCTGGCTCACAGTTTCAGCAATTGCAGTCCGTGGTCATCCGGCTCCATTGCTTTGGGCCTGAGGAAAGGCAGAAACATCATTCACAGAAGGACATGGAGGAGAAAATCTGTTCAGTTCATGGCAATTTTGAAGCAGAAAGTGAGAGAGGGGCTAGGGACAAGATAAACCTATTGTGGATTGAGCTGCTATAAACATTGATGTGGCTGCATCACTCTAGTATGCTAATTTTAAGTCCCTTGGGTATAGACCAAGGGGTGGGATAGCTGGGTCAAATGGTGGTCCCATTCCCAATTTTCCAAGAAATCTCCATACCGCTTTCCAGATTGCTTACACCAATTTGCAGTCCCACCAGCAATGTATGAGTGTGCATTTTTTCCCACATCCTCACCAACACTTATTGTTGCTTGTATTCTTGATAATTGCTGTTCTGACTGGAGTGAGATGGAATCTTAGAATAATTTTTTCCCACATCCTTGCCAACACTTATTGTTGTTTGTATGCATAATAGCTGCCATGCTAACTGGTGTGAGATGAAATCTTAGAGTGGTTTTGATTTGCATTTCTCTAATTGCTAGTGATGATGATCATTTTTTCATGTATTTGTTGATTGATTGTATATCATCTTCTGAGAAGCATCTGTTCAGGTCCTTGGCCCATTTATTGATTGGATTATTTGTTGTTTTGGTGTTTAGCTTTTTGAGTTCTTTATGTACCCTAGAGATTAGTGCTCTATCTGATGTGTGAGGGGTAACGATTTGCTCCCAAGATGTAGGCTCTCTATTCACCTCACAGATTGTATCTTTTGCTGAGAAGAAACATTTTAGTTTGAATCCATCCAATTTATTGATTCTTTTTTTTTTTAATTCTCGATTTTATTCTTGTGCCACAGGAGTCTTATTAAGGAAGTTGGGGCCTAATCCCACATGATGGAGATTAGGGCATATTTTTTCTTTTATTAGACACAGGGTCTCTAGTTTTATTCCTAAGTCCTTGATCCATTTTGAGTTGAGTTTGTGCCTGGTGAGAGATAGGGGTTTAATTTCATTTTGTTGCATATGGATTTCCAGTTTTCCCAGCACCATTTGTTTTTGGCACCTTTGTCTAATATAATTGTAATTGTGTGGGTTAGTCTCTGTGTCCTCTATTCTGTACCATTGGTCTACCAGTCTGTTTTGGTGCCAACACCATGCTGGTTTTATTACTATTGCTCGATAGTATAGTTTAAGGTCCAGTATAGCGATGACACCTGCTTTACTCTTCCTGCTAAGGATTGCTTTGGCTATTCTGGGTCTCTTATTTTTCCAGATGAATTTCATGATTGCTGCTGGTGGGACTGCAAATGGGTGCAGCTGATATGGAAAGCAGTATGGAGATTTCTTGGAAAATTGGGAATGGAACCACCATTTGACCCAGCTATCCCTCTCCTCAGTCTATACCCAAAGGACTTAAAAACAGCGTACTACAGGGACACAGCCACATTAATGTTTATAGCAGCACAATTCACAATAGCTAAACTGTGGAATCTAGATTCCCTTCAATAGATAAATGGATTAAAAAATGTGGCATATGTGCACAATGGAATATTACTCAGCAATAAAAGAGAATAAAATCATGGCATTTGCAGGTAAATGGATGGAGTTAGAGAAGATAATGCTAGGTGAAGTTAGCCAATCCCCAAAAACCAAATGCTGAATGTGTTCTTTAATATAAGGAGGCTGATTCATAGTGGAATAGGGAGAGGAAGCATGAGATGAATAGACGAACTCTAGATAGGGCAGAGTTGTTGGAGGGGAAGGGAGGGGGCATGGGGTTATAAATGATGGTGGAATGTGATAATCATTATTATCCAAAGTACTCGTATAAAGATATGAGTTGGTGTGATGAAAAACTGTGCTCTATATATGTAATAAGAATTGTAATGCATTCCACTGTCATATATAAATAAAGAAACCTTTTCCATAATAAAATTTAAAGTAAATGTTAAAAAAAAAGATAAACCCCCAAGGTATACCCCAGCCACCTGCTTCCTCCAACCATTCCCCACTGCCTAAAGTTTCTACCTCCTACCAGTCGTCCACTCAATTATCAATGCCTTAGTCCACTGATGATGAGGTCAGAGTATTTATGACCCAATCACTTCCCCCAAAGCCCCACCCCTAGATATTGTTGCTTTGGAGACTAAATCTTCAGCACATGAATTGGGGGGGGGGGATATTCCAGATAGAAATCGTAACATATATTATTGGTGCTTTCATGTCAGACATATGGATGATTTCCGCTAAAGAACTTAACATTCAATTTCAGAATCTTCAGACAGATTAAGGTTCATTTTTATTCCATTCTGGTTATGACGCAGCCAAGACAGCTGCTGTCTCTGTCAAGGGCATGGCTGGAGAAGGGCTCATTACAAAGCTGTGAGTTCTTCATACATAACAGCCATGACCAAAGCACAGCCAGACTCACTTTGCAAATGTGATCCTCTTCCCTGCTTATACCCAGGTTAGAATGGGGAAGTTGTTCTACAGAGTCTATAAGGTTGTCCTGTTCTTTTCCTGCCAGTGAAAGAAAGCCCCTCCACTCTAGTTCACCATGAAAGGACACTTTACATTTCCTATTTCCTTCTCTAGTCCAGCTGGGCACCAGGGACTCCCCTGCTCCATGATATTAAATATCATATTGTGCTTTCAGAGTCCAGCATCATAGAGAAAAGCTATTACTTTCATGAATAAAATATTTTTAAAACTCCTTCCTCTGACACAAAAGATTCTCCACGCTCGCCCTTTCCACACATAGTGAGCCCACTAGGAATGGAAACACTTCAGTATGACCCTTCGAGGAAATCTGGATACTTGCAAAAGATGGATAACTAAAATGTCTAAGTTTGTCAAATACAATAAAATACTTCAAAGGAACATTCATTCAACAAAAAAAAAAAAAAAAACACTCCCATCCAGCAGATAAAAGAAGTTCCTGAAATCAAAAAGCTTACTGATACTGGGCATAGTGGCACACACCTGTGATCCCAGCAACTTGGGAAACTGCGGCAAGAGGACTGCACATCTGAGACCAGCCTCAGCAATGTAACAAGACAATGTCTCAAAATAAAAAATAAAAAGGACTTGGAACATAACTCAGTGGCAAAGCACACCAGGTTCAATCCCCAGTACCAAAAAAAAAAAAAAAAAAACTATCACTGATTGAGTCCTATTGAATCTGAATCTTACACTGCTACTTTATTCATGGTAATTTGAAAAACAAGCTAAAGTACTTTAAAAGCATATCAGGAGTATCAAGCATAAATCTGGGTGGGAAGAGGAAGAATAGAAATTCAGTAGATTAGACAAAGGGGAATGAAGGGAAGAAGGGAGGGATAGAAAAAGGAAAAACAGTGGAATGAATCTGACATCCTTTTCCTAGGTACGTACATGAATACACCACAGTGAACCCCACCACTGTATAGATCCACAAGAAAGGGGTCCTAGTTAGTATAAGATATGTTCCATGCTTGCATAATCATATTAAAATGGATTCTACTACTATGTATAACTAAAAAGAACCAATTAAAAAAAGCAATAAATCTGGGTGAGGCTAAAGCAGAATCTCAAGTTCAAGGCCAGCCTGCACAATTTAGTAAGACCCTGTCTCAAATACAATGAAAAAAAAAAAAAAGGCTAGGAATGTAGCTCAATCGTATAGCTCTTCCCTAGCGTGTGCTAGGCCCTGGGTTCAATCCCCTGTACCAAATAAATAAATATCTGTGAGTTAATGCATTGTTATGTAAAACTTGAAAAAACAAGTTTAAATATATTGTTCAAAAATTATATCTCCTCTATCAATTATAACTGCAATTTGACACAACTTCATATGAAAAACAAATTATTATGCTGTAATAGAAACGTGTCTACTATAAAAGTCTCAAGTTATTAATGGAAAGAAACTGACATTCCTTTATTGAAATGCGTTTTTGCTAGGTATTAAGTAAAAATGTTACATATGATGTGGAGAATGGGAGATCACAAGGAAATGATTTACATCATTACCTGATACAGCCAAAAAAAAGCACTTGATTTTAAAATTGAAGAAAAGCAAAATTTCTCAAGTCATCAGTATTCTTAATACTGCCCTAATACACAATACAACAGTAATAAAAATAATTTTTAATATGTTTACCATCCCAACACCCTAACAAATCACTTTTACCTTTTACATTCTCGGGACATTTCAACCCTAACAACTTCATAAACTAAAGTAACATTCACACAGAAAAATCACTTCCAGATTTGATAAAACTCACTTAAAAAATAATCCCCCAGGGCTGGGGCTGTAGCTCAATTGTAGGGCACTTGCCTCACATGTGTGAGGCACTAGGTTTAATCTTCAGCAACATATAAAAATAAATTAATAAACAAAGATATTGTGTCCATCGACAACTTAAAAAAATTTAAATAATAATAATCCCCCAAAATATTTACAATTATAAAACTAAGAAAGTGATTTCTGAAAATAAGGCATGCTTCACCCACATCATATTTTGAAACCTTTCCCTAACACACCTGCATTTCTCCATAGGTTCCAAACATGTCCAAGAGTAGATACAGAAATACCTCCATGTGGGGAACAGATACACTGAAGGTATCTGTAAATATCACCCAAATTTTAATTGATTTTCTGTTAATTCCATCAGTAAAGTAAGGCTGACCTCAGAATCAAAAAAAAAAAAAATCATACTGCCTGCCATTCTATTATTTCAGCACCTTCTTCATTATAATCCCATTTCATTCCTACGGCAAATGAAAATGCATGCTAAATGAAACAGTCATTCAAGGATAGGAATCAGAGCTAAAAACTTACCCAGCTGAAATCTTAAAAGTATAATTCCAGAAATTCATGAGGATTTAGAAAACAACATGGACTTGCTAGGCACATGCTCCTCCTAGTGACTGAACTGGGGAAAAGAAAAGATGTGGTTTTCCAAAGTTGCGCTCATTAAATGTGTAACCACCCACAGTGTGAAGAAGGGGTCTCCACCAGTCTTCAAATAAATTTCCATGCAGATTCTCCTCCCTAGAGACCACATACCACTTCACTTCTTGCTTGCAAATTCTCAGTACTATATAGTACATGTTGTCCTGTCCTGGGTCTTCAGTTCATAAAAAGCTCCCAAGAGAGAGGTTTGTTCTGTTTTTTGTTTGGCAGATGATAGATATTTCAAAATGCTTGTGCATGGACAGCACTTATGGATAACAACTCAAGCAAATCTTGATGTGCATTTACTTTCAATATCGAATCTTATAGAAGGTATTAGGGGGGGTCCAGGAGACGCTGCAATTTCCTTGTCAAATTTAGTCTTGTTTCACTCCACTTTACCCTAGAATTGTGATTTCATTGAAAAATAAAGAAACCGAAATGAATACACCAAAATTTTCCTTAAAATACGCAGCATCTGAGGGGACTCAGGGACCACTCGAGGTAACATTCACACTGTGCCTGAGCCCTGCCAAATGCGTAACCAAGCCAGCCCAAGAGAGGTGGTGCGGGAGGGAGGCCAGCCTCTATGGGAGACCTCCCTGGCCACATGTTCACCCTTCAGCCTGGGACATTGACAAGGACACAACACACAGCCAAAAGTCAAACCCAAGTATGGTACAAATTTTTCTTAACACAAGATGTTGAAAAGAATCATCTTGCCACGTCTACGAGAAAAAAAATCCACCTGTAAGTTTCCAGAACTCTTTGTGGCGTTCCTGAGCCTATGCAGCTTAGACCATCCTAGAGACCCTACCCTAGTCTTGAAAAACAAAACAGCAAACAGGGTAGAAAGGTACCAAGCACAAGTGGAGCGTCTATTTTACACCCAGGAAGAGGTGCCTGTCATGGTTGCAAGTCTTACCACACTAGGGGGGCCTGGGAGAAGAGGTCTCCATACTCCTCCGAGCATTTCTCTGCACCTTTGCCCTACAGGGGCTGCAGGTTTCCTGTTCCTTCTGTCCTTAGTCTTTCATCAACGCTGCAGCCAGAGGGCCGGTGTTAAGATGTATGTCCACATAGGTCCTTCTCAGCTCAGAACCTGCAACAGCTCCACTGAGGATGGGCCCCTCAGAGGCCTGCAGCCACCACCTCTGACCTCTGCTCCACCACCCTGGCCTTCTCCCAGATGTCTGCCCAGGGGCTCCCTTACCTTCACCAATGCCTATCTGGCCTCCTCTTTAAAGGGGGAGTCCGCCCAGCCCCTCACTCCTGCTCCATTTCTGCCTATGTGATCTGCAGTTTAGTGCTTCCCTGCATTTACCAGCTGCTGTCTCTCCCTGGCTGAAGTGGCTGTCCCAAAGGCAGGGCCCTGGTGTGTCCCAGACCATTCTCCTTCCTTGCACAGCCAGATTATCGAATGGCATCCATGCTGAGGGCACATTCAGAACAGTCTAGCCTCTTGTTCATTAAATTACTTCAAGCCTAAAGAAGAACCCAGAAAGATAAACATCCTTTGGTCATATTTGTTTAATTTGAATAAATACAAGATTACAGATCAAGGTGACACTAGATGGCCCCTCTTCCTCTCCGGAAGAAACCTCCAAGTTTCATTCTGTCACCCCAAACACACTTTTATGTTATTATTACATGCATATAAGGGCTCACACTCAATGTTATGCTACTCTGCTTCTTTTGAAACTTTAAACAAATATCCAATTATGCATTTTCTATAAGCTAGATTTTTCATCTTATGTTTAAAATTTATCCATGATGAAAGCAGGATGGGGATTCCTTACAAAACTGGGAATGGAACCACCATTTGACCCAGCTGTCTCTCTCCTCAGTCTATACCCAAAGGACTTAAAAACAGCATACTACAGGGACACAGCCACATCAATGTTCATAGCAGCACAATTCACAATAGCTAAACTGTGGAGCCAACCTAGATGCCCTTCAGTGGATGAATGGATAAAAAAAAAATGTGATACACACACACACACACAAAATGGAATTTTACTCAGCAATAAAAGAGAATAAAATCATGGCATTTCCAGATAAATGCATGGCATTGGAGAAGATAATGCTAAGTGAAGTTAGCCAATCCCCCCCCAAAAAAAATGCCAAATGTTTTCTCTGATATAATGAGGCTGACTCATACTGGGGTAGGGAGGGGGAGCATGGGAGGATTAGATGAATTCTAGATCAGGAAGAGGGGTGGGAGGGAAAGGGAGGGGGCAGGGGATTAGCAAGGATGGTGGAATGTGATGGACATCATTATCCAAAGTACAAGTATAAAGACACAAATTGGGTGTCAACATACTTTATATATAAACAGATATGAAAAATTGTGGTATGTACATGTAATAAGAATGCTGTCATTTAGTTTTTTAAAAATCAATTAAATTTTTTTTAAATGTACCCATGATGATGTATATACCTCTCATTTATTTTTACTTCTTTATTACATTCCATGGGGTGACTATCCCACAAGTTTTGTGATTTTTCACACTCTGAGTACATCTCTTGCATCTATTATGTGAGTTGTAATTTTTCTTCCAGCTTTGGGGTTGAGTTATACCACTGTCTCCCTGAAGCTTGCCTCCCATCTGCCATTATTTTGTCCCATCTTGTAGGATCAGAAACATCAGCAGCATCAAACATGGGTTAGTGTTTCTATCCCAGAACTTCTGGGCTTCTCTCTTATTTATGGTGATTTTTGGTGTAAAGAAATTTTTTACTTTCCTACAAGATGCCAGGAGGAGATGTTATACAACAGGAGATGAATGGTTTTCCACCATTCAGTCTCTTCCTTTACAACTTGGGGTTTTTGCACATTAAGACATCTTAATGTATCCCAAGGTCATAAAAATAGTTGCCATATGAGTTTCTTGGAGCTGCCAAAACAGAGTACCACAAACTGGGTGGCTGTTATAGTTTGATCTACAATGTCCCAAAGGCCCATGTAGTACACACTTGGTCCTCAGCTAGATACTATTGGCAGAAGTGGAAACCTTTAAGAGGTTGAGTGTAGTGGGAAGAAGTTAGGTCATTGGGAGTATGCCCTTGAAGGGGATACTGGAATTCTAGCCCCTTCCTCTCTCTCTTTCACTTTCTGGCTACCATGAGGTGAGCAGCTTCACACCAGCATGTGCTCCCACCATTATATACTGTGCTGCCACGGTTCCAAAAGCAATGCAACCAACAGACCATGAACTGAAAATCTATTAAACTATGAACCAAAATAAACCTTTCCTCTTTATAAGTTGCTTACCTCAGGTTTTTAATCACAGTAACAGAAAGCTGACTAACATAGTGGCTTAAACAACACGTTTAATCTCTTATACTCCAGAGTCTAGAAATCTGAAGTCAAGATGTCAGCAAGTCTGCACTCCTCTCATGGCCCTAGAGGAGAATCCTTCCTGCCTCCTCTGACTTCTGCTGTTTCCCTGCAGTCCCTGGCATTTCCTTACTTACAGGCACGTCACTCACGTAACCACCTTCTCCCTGTGTCTTTTCATTGCCTTCCTTTTGTATACATCTGTATCCAAACTCCCCCTTTTGTAAGGACACCAGTAATCATTGGATTAGGACCCACCTTAATGCCTTCATCTTAACTTTGCTATCTCTGAAAAACCTTATTTCCAAAAAAAGTCACAATCTGAGGTTGAGGTTTAGGACTTCCAACATTCCAACATTTTCTTTTAAGAGGACAAAAATAAAACCAAAGACTCTTTTGTGTTTTGTGTTGTGGTGTGTTGGTAGTGCTGGTGATGGTCAAAATTTTAGAGTTTCGCCTTTTACACGTAGGCCTGCATTTATCTGGAACCGGGTCTTTAGTTCCAGAAAACCATTCATCTCCTGTTGTATAACATCTCCTCCTGGCATCTTGTAGGAAATAATCCAATCTCCTGCACTGGTTTCCCAAGATACCCCTGCCTCCAATCAAGTTTACACACACACATGACTGTTTCTCAGCTTTATTACCTCTGTTTAAGTCACCTACTTATTCCTGTTTCTTGATTACTTAAGTTTATTTTTTTTTTAATTTGATATCTGGTAGAAATAATACTCCCTCTTTATACTTCCTCTTTAGATTTGCTTTTTACGGCTATCAGCTATCAGATTTTCTGTAAGAATTTTAGGATCAGCATCTCAAGCTTTAACAAAAGCCTATGATATTTTGATTGACACTGTTATAATAAATCAGGGAGAAAGGGTGTTTTTTATAGCAAGTCTTCCCAATTGTGCACATCTTTCTCTCTATTCATTTACATCTTTCAATGAACTTGTATCCTTTTTTTTTTCCAAGACGTTTCTTGCACACGTTTGTTTCCTTCATCTCTAGATATATTGGTGCTCTAGAATAGTTGTTATAATATCTAGAGGATTGTCCATGGCTCTAAAGGCTGGAGGAGGAGGAGGAGGAGGAAAGGATATCAAGAGAGATACAGGACTAAGAAAAGGTTAGTACATGTCCTGAGACAAAGGCTGAAGAAGGCCCTCTCGCCTTTCGCAGAACAATGTAAATCATGCCTGAGGTGGGTAATCCATGTGTGTGTCAGTTTGGCTGGGCAGGATGTACCCAGATCCTTAGTTAAACATATTTCCGGATCTATCTGTGAGGTGGTTTCTGGATGAGATTAATATTTGAATCTATAAATGAAGTAAAGCGGATTGCCCTCCCCAATGTGGTTGACCTTATCCAAACCACTGAGGGTCTCAGTAAAATAAAACGACGACTAAGAATCCTTTCTCTCTGCCTATCTTTAAGCCTGGGCATTGCTCTTCTGCCTTCAGACTTAGACTCAGATAGGAACTACACCATCAGCTGTCCTGCCACCCTGCCAACCACAGATCTATGGATTTTTCAGCCTTCTTAATTATTTTAGTAAATATTTACATTTTCTTTTGTAAAGAATCCAACCTAGAGTCCTCTGGAGAACGTGGACTATTACAATACAAAATGCTGGGTTTTTTTTTTTGTAAATACTTCAAATTATCTCCTTTTCCTTCCCCCTTATTAATAAAAACAAGAAAACACAGTTGTCAAACAAGGTGTTGGAGACTGGGAAAGCTAACGTCAATTGTCAATATTGGCATCTGTACACTCCAGTGCAACATCAGTAATGACGGCCCCTCCACTTGTCATGTTATGTCCCCCAACCACACAGATTACAGAAAGCATAGCCCATGATTTGTATTAAGGAACAAAAACTATGGCAGCAAAGTCTTCAAGATCTGTCTTGCCTTCCAATATCCAGAGAGGTGAGTCACATGGCCAGGTGATGCTACCTGCTCTCAAGGCAGACGGCAGGTGCATGCTTCAGAGCACCTCACAGAGCAGGAAGAGACCATTGTGCACACTGCTGGAGAGATCCAATGCCGCTGGACAACAGCAGCTATGAGAGAACTTAGGCAGGCACTCTAGGCAAATACTAGAACATTCTCTAAGGAGCAGTGGGGATGGGGATGATGGACATGTTTGTGAACACATGTAAGCTTCCCTTTTGGGGACCTGTATAAATACCAAGAAAGAGAGTGCTTTGCGGGAAAGGATGGGAAGCGAGCATGCCCTGTGTGTGTGGTCTGTTGAATGGTTAATATGAAAGTCATTGTCATTTACACCTTTGGTTTGCTTGCCCAGCATAGCAGTTTCCCTGGGAAGACGCCCTCTCTGGTCCTCAGTCCATGTGGTCTGAGTGTGGCAATCCCACCCCCCAGCATAAACACATGAGGGGGCCTGCCCATTAAGAAATACTTAATAAAAATTCGGCTCCTGGATTGGAATGCAGCCCAAGGCTGAACAAGCCTTCGTCCCAGGATGCTATGGAAATGACTAGGAGAAAACAATCTGGGTCTCCAGGCAGATGAGATCCAACCTAGAGTTTCTTCCACACTGAGGATAGGGAGCAGGGCGTGGGGAGAACAAGAGACCCCCCTGGGAAGATGCCACACAAACCTGAAGACGTGGTGACTAAGCCAACCAGTTCCTCAGCATCTGATTCATGTTTCAGCAGCTTGTGAAACACAGGACACACCAAATGCCAGTCATTCGGTTCAGGCACAAGTCACAAAGTGTCACAAAGCCCCACCTGTTCCTAATCAAAATTACTGGTAAGCTAATAATAAACTTCGTTCAGCAGGAGCTGGCCTGATGAAGGCGGCCAACTCCATCAGACACGACCAGCTAATAGTGTTCCCTTGATGGAGTGGGAACAACACAAGACGTCCACCACCACCATCATTTCTATCAGAGCTGCGTGGTCTTAAACCAGGGAAGGTAACAACACGAGGAAGAGAGAGAAACCCTTACCCTGTGGGCGGATGACAAGTATCTTCTTAAGGGTGGAATAGAATATAACCAAAATGTTTTAACAAAGTGACAGGCTGAGAGAAATGGCTTTCAGAGAGCATGAAACCAGTGGATTCATATCCAAATTAATATTTCCTACAAAAGCAGTAAGGAAAAGAAGATCACCCACACACACATACACACGCACACACGCACGCATGCACATGGAAGTTCCTTAAAGGGACTCAAGGGATGAGAAGCACAGAAAAATTAACTCAAAACCATTAGTCATCAGAGAAGTACAGATTGCATCTTTTTTTTTATTTGTTATTTTTTTAGTTGTAGTTGAACACAATACCTTTATTTTAATGTGGTGCTGAGGCTCAAACCCAGGGCCTCGCACATGCTAGGCGAGTGCTCTACCACTGGCCACAACCACAGCCCCCAGATTGCATCTTAGTGAGGTACAAGTTTTCACACACATAGTCTCTCTTATAGAAATAATCACGCATACATGTTCATACAACATACTCTTTGTAGCATTTTCCGTGATGTTGGAAACTAAACATTGACCTGGAAGTGTGCAGGGCTTAAAAGCACAGTACATTACACTTACAACAAATCCATTTATATGTTGTTTTAAATGTACATAAACATAATAAGAATGGGCCTCTCCAAGTCTCTAAGAGCAAGTTTTTTTTTTTTTAATGCTTTTTTTTTTTTTTAATATTTATTTTTTTAGTTTTCGGCGGACACAACATCTTTGTCTGCATGTGGTGCTGAGGATCGAACCCAGGCCGCATGCATGCCAGGCGAGCGCGCTACCGCTTGAGCCACATCCCCAGCCCTAAGAGCAAGTTTTGATTTTGGTTTTAAGTATAAAGTGGTATTTAGAAACCATTTACAAATACTTGATAAATGGATTTTCTTTAAATGAGCCTACTGTCTGATGAGAGTCTGGGTGAAAATTGGGATTTCAGACCATGATTAAATTACTATGGATTTTTTTTTCCTTGGGAAAAAAATAGTACTAAAAAAAGATCTTTTTATTTGTTTTAAATGCCCATCAGCCACAGAATTTAACAGTTGTGGCAATCCTTGTTCTGCATGCAATTATCTGTATTCTCCTTATTCCCACACCCAAAATCATTTACTTCACTTAGTGTTTTGTCCCTATTTGGAAGAAATGGAACTTCTCAGCAAGCAGTCTGGATAAAGATGGCTGGGGAAGCGTTTCAAGACTTTGAGGTCAGACAAGAATTGAAACAACCCTAAGGTCACTCCTGGTCCCTTATGAACTGGTTTTACATCTACACTTGGTGGCAGCCAGCACAGAAAACAAAATGGTGCATCTGAGTCACATTTCAGAACATGGTTTTCAGCTGACCTTGGTTCCACCTGATACCTCCACCTAGAACCCTGACGTATGCCTATAGTTTCTACCTATGCCTACACTGATTGTCCAACCAATGTACCAAAGAATCTGCAACAGGATAGGCCCAAGATCTCATAATGGCCAAACGTGCCCCTGTGTCCTTCCTACCACGTCCTCTTCCAAATCCCTTCACTCACTTTGCTCCTCCTCCACTAGAAACACCAATCAACTATCTATGCACAATGAATTTTTGCTGAACTCATTTATTGGCTCTAATAGTTTTGGGTATGTGTGCAGATTGCTTCAGCTTTCTATATAACTGATCATGGCATATGTGAAACTAGTTGTAATTCTTTCTTTCTAATGTTAGTGTCTCATTTCTTTTTCTTGCCTAATTACTCTGGTTAGCGCCTCCAGGACTATGATAAGTAGAAGTGGTGAGAGCAAACACACTTCCTTTTTCCAGTTCTTTGGAGTAAAGCTTTCTTTCAATCTTTCACCTGTGATAAGTAACAACAAAAACAAACTACCACAAAGTAAACCCAGGCACAGATGACTTCACTCCTGAATACTACCAAATATTTAAGCACAGTGCTACCTATGGGGTTTTCATAGATGACATATCAGGTTCTATTCCTAATTCATGGAGGGTTTTAAAGAAAGTATGTTGGATTTTGTCAAATGTTTTTTCTCTTTCCACTGAGGTGATCTGGGGACTTTGTCCTCTATTCTATCACTTTGGTTTATCATGTTTTGTTTGACTTGTATATTGAACACTCTTGCATATAGGAGATAAATTTCATTTAAACTATGCTATATAATCATCTTTATAGATGGATGGATTTTGCTTGCTAGTGTTTTGTTGAGATTTTTGCATCCATATTTATAAGAGATGTTGGTCTATGGTCTTCTTTTCTTGGAATGTCTTTGTCTGGTTTTAGTGTCAAGATGATGATGAGCTCATAAAATGAGTTGAGAAGTGTTCTTTCCTGTACTCTTTTTTTTAGTAGTTTGTGAGGAATTGGAGTGAATTCTACTTTAGATATTTGGTGGCATTCAGGAGTGAAGCCACCTGTGCCTGGGTTTACTTTGTGGTCACTTTGTGGTGGTTGTTGTGGTTGTGGTTGTTACTTATCACAGGTCTATTCAGATTTTCTGTACCTCCTTGAGTCTGTTTTGTTAGTTCATTAGGTGGTGTCTTTCTAGAAATTTGTCTAGGTTAGCTAAGGTGTTGGCATAAAATTCCTTTACAATCTCTTTTTCTTCTCCAAGGTCAGTATGTCCCTAATTTTAATAATTTGAATCTTCATTTTTTTTTAACTTGGTCAGTCTAGCAACTAAAGTTGTTTTTTGGGGGAGGGGGTTGCTGGGGGTTACTCTGCAGGGCTACTCTGCAGCATCCCCAGCCCTTTTTATGTTTTAAGACAGGATCCTGCTAAATTGCTGAGGCTGGGCTGGAACTTGCAATTTTCCCGCCTGTCTTCTGAGTAGCTGGGATGGTGGACACGTACCACTGTACCCAGCAAAGTTTGTCAACTTTGTTGACACATTGACTTTTATGCAGAACTCAGGGTGTCAAGAGAGACCGCGTGACACTGAGTCACACTACCATGTGTATCTTGAAGAGCCATTAAACACTTCTCCCTGAATTCAGTCTTCAGAATTGCATTCTCTTCTCTTTCCCCTCAATGTCATTCAAATATCACTAAAATTTGGTCTTAGGTGACTGTTTTGGAAAACTTTATTTCTACAAGGTTAAGGGCTTAAATGACCGTGACAAATAACAAATGTTGAACACCCATGTTTCACATTTTGAACCCCTTTTAAAACATTGAAATGGACAGAATGACCAAAGAAATATATCATTAGAAAAAATGTATGTTGTAAACCATACTCATGTATGGAGCTTAATGTACTTTCTGCTTGACTTTCTGATTGTGGGTGAACTTTTAAAACATTAAATATAAGACTAAGAGTAGAGACAGATGAGCAACATGAACCTTATGCAAGCAGAAGGAAAAAACAAAAATTAGGCAGATATCAATAAACTTGATAACAGGAAATCAACAGAGACAGTCCACAAATCCAAACTCTGTTGTTTTCGTTGTTTGGTTGATTTTTTTTTTCTTGTTGTTTTTGTTTGTTTGAACTGAACCCAGGAGCATTTTACCACTCAGCCACATCCCCAGCCCTTCTTATTTTTTATTTTGTGACAGAGTCTCACTAAATTGCTTAGGGTTAGCTAAATAGCTGAGGCTGGTCTAGAACTTGCAGTCCTCCTGCCTTGGCCTCACGGGTTGCTGGGATTACAGGAACGTGCCACTGCACCTGGGGGTAAAAAAAAAAAAAAACTGGTTCTTTCAAAAAAGAAATAAAATTGATAAACGAGACTAACCGAGAGAGAGAGAGAGAGAGAGAGAGAGAGAGAGAGATGAGACACAAATTAAGTATATTAGAAATGAGAGCAGGATCATCATTACCAATATGCACACCTGAAGAACAAGAAAGGAATACTATGAACAACTGAACAACTACGGTGCCCACAAATTTGATAACTTAAATGATGTGGACCCAATTCTTTGAAAGACAATGGATCAAAATTCATAAAAGGAGAAAGAGGTAATATAACTAGGCCAATATTTATGAAAGAAATTGAATCAATAATCAATAACCTTCCAAAAAAAAGTCACTAGGCCCAGATAGGTGCACTGGTGAATTTTGCTGAACATTTAAGGAAAAATGGTACAAATTATCTACAATCTCATCCAGAGCATAGGAGAGGAGACACTTTTCTAAGCAATTCTATGAAGCCAGCGTCACCCTAACACCAGAACCAGACACAGACATTATTTCCAGTAGTCTACAGAAAACCAGAGAAGAGTATAGAGGGCAGGAGACAGAGAAAAGGGCCACACTCACCAGGTAGGAAAAGCCAGAGGAGCAGGAAGAACACCAACACCATGTAGTGTCAGAGAAATAGAAAGATTACTTGGAGAAGAAAAAAGAAGGACTGACTGTTTGCCTGGGGTCAACCAAACAGAATCCTAGAGGACAGAGACATGCGTTCACTGGAAATCTCCATGCACTGACTTGTGGACACCAGAGTCCACGGGCCGATGCCCCTCACCTGGATTCACAACATTCTCGAGGGCTTCTCCAGCCCCAGAACTCTCTGTAGACTGATCACGGCTTTTGCTGTGACTGCCTCACAGTTCATCCCTTCCCTGTGCTCTGGTGCTGGGGCCCACCACTGGGGCCACACCACTCAAGAAACCCTAGGATATTTGCAGTATCTGTGGTGACGAGACATTGAGGAGTTGATGGACAGGTTCTGAAGCAGGGTCTGCCCTCTGTAACAATTGTGTTTTGAAAAATGGCCCTTGTTGTGAGACTGGTGCTATAGAGAGAGATGGTGTCATGACATCCAACCGGGTGACAATACAGAACTGCCAATGTGACGATGATGGATGGGATCTGTAGGACCCACCAAGCCACAGGTCAAGGTGGGAACCCATCAGAAATCCACTGTGAAAACAGAGGCACTTAGGGACCTGGGCATGTCAGAGGGAACAGGGAGTTCCCAAGCACATCACGTGAACATCATACCTCTCCATCCTTACATCAGGGCCACTTGCTCCACTTAGTCCTGTGGCCACGTTGTGGGGTGGAGAGTCCCTGAGACCAGAAGGAAGAACAAGGCCAAGCATGGCCCATGTGTCAGGGACTGGTAAATCAGTGTGATAATATTAAAAAAAAAATGGACTGTGACTATAGCACAGCTCCACTTACAGTGGCCCCAAAAGCGATTCAGGAACGTCCTCCAGTAGAGCTGAGGGCATCAAACCTGCCATCCAGCCTGTAAAGAAAGAGAAGGCCTGGGGTTAGAATACACATGGGCTTGAGGAAGTGGCCAAAGGCTCAGCAGGCTGCTGAGGAGCCTGGAGAGAAACATTGAGGGGACTGGGACGAGGAGGTCTAAGGAAGAGGCAAGGGGTAGAACTATGAGAGTGGCACAAAGTGCGACCATCACTGGGTCACAGAATCAAACAAGAGCATACAAACCACGGAAGAGATATCGAACATCCACATGGAACAAAGCACTCAGCCACTCGACCTCCCTGGGTCTGGCTCCAGCCACCTTGGTGCTGGCAGATACAACCGATGCCCAAAGGGAGTGCAGACTGTGTCCAGTGCGCAGCCTGTGACGGGCCTGGAAGTGTGAGCTTCTGCCTACGAACGCCAGCCTTCTAACGACGGCCACCAAGTGATCATCAGACTGTGACAATGACTAACACTGACCCTGACACACACCATCCCTGAGATGATCCATCAGGGACCTTGGCAAAGGGAGTCCACTGGCTATCCATCCTGACGACAGATGGTCTCAGATGATCCTACCTGAAAGAAATGTAAGTTGAGATGAGTCACCTTTTCCTGCCCATGGAGCCTCGTGCCCCTTTCCCTGGGGTGGCCTAGAACAATGCCATCAGTACAAGGGCATTAAAGCTCAACCCCAACCAGGACGACTCCTCAGGGCCTCCTTCTGCTGTGACTGTCTCACAACTCCAATGATCTCTCTGCCCATCATGTGCCCTTTGTCCCTCACAGGTGATCATCCCAAGAGCATTCCCACTAAACTTCCTGCGTGGACATCTTTATCTCATCGTCTGCATCCCTGGGAAACATCTGCAGCAGAGGGTGGGGCTGAGCTGCCGTGTGGGCAAGCACCTCTCCATGTGCCAGCCCAGCACCATCTGGCACCAGGTCTCCAAAAACAAAACTCCTGATCCTGACTTCAGAGTTTCCATCAGGGAATCCAGGGGGCAACTGAAAGTGCTTCCAGTGTTTTTTGTTTTTGTTTTTGTTTTTGTTTTTGTTTTCCCCTGAATTAGACAATGAGGATTTTTTTCTTGATATTTTGTTTAGTTGTACATGGACACAATATCTTTATTTATTATTATTTTTTTAATGTGGTGCTGAGGATCAAATCCAGTGCCTCACACATGCTAGGCAGGCATTGTGCCACTGAGCTACAGCCCCAGCCCAACAATGAGGATTTTGAAAGCGAGCAAGAAGAATGTTATCAAACTGGCAAATATACTTAACAAAGAGGGTCACATTAGTCGCCACAGGCACCACTGTAACTTGTATTACATAATTAGAGTCATAAAATAAAATGTGCTCTATGTGAAATAATAAGAACAACTTGAACATGACAGCAAGCATGAGACTAGCCGTCTTCTATTTCATAAAGTGCATTGTGTCTAGAGAAGAGTTTATTAAACTGGACAAAAGCTGCAATAAAATAATGTCTCTGCAATCAATTATGTGATCTCTGTATATGGCCTTCCAAGAGTCGGTCTGTTAGTGAGCTTTCTGTTACTATAACAAATACCTGAGATAAATAAACTTATAAAGAGAAAAGGTTTATTTTGGATCACAGTTTTGGAGGTCCCAGTCCATTATCCATTGGCCCTATTGCTTTTGGACCTGTGGAGAAGTACCACATCATGGTGGGAGTATGTGACAGGGCAAAGCTGCTTCACCTCATAACCTGGAAGCAGAGAGAGAGGAAGAGAAAAGCATCCCACATCCCCTTCAGAGTCATGGGCCAGTGACCTAAAACTTCCCATTAGGCCCCTCCTCTTAAATTCCACCATCTCCCAATATGGCCATGTGGGGGACCAAGGCTTTACAACATGGGTCTTTGAGGGATAGTCCAGATCCAAACCATAGCATGGTTCACACACAACAGAAAGTAAGGGTGTTCTGTTTTGTTTTGTATTTTGCAGTGCTAGGGATGGAACCCAGTGCCTTAAGCACGAGGCAAGTGCTCTATATACCCCCATCCAGCAAAGGACTATTCTTAATGCCCAATGAAGCATGCAAATAGGCAAATAAAAGTCATGAGCGAATTCAAATATTGCTCCCAAAGAGAAAAACACAATTCCTAATAAATCCGGGAGAAATAGTTAGAAAATTAGATAGTACATCTCCTTCTCAACCCCTTTTCCTTTTCTCCCCATTTCTTGCCCCAAAAGCCAGAAATCACGAAAAATGAAAACAAGCCCTTCAAATCATATAAATCTATTGGAAAGTCCAGTAACAAAGTGATGATTCTGACACATCTTCCTCGAATGGTAATTTTTTTATTACATTATAGTTTTACAAAGTAGTTGGTTTTTTATTATTTATTTTTTATTCTAATTTAGTTATACATGATAGCAGGATGCATTTTGATTCATTGTACACAAACAGAGCACAACTTTTAGATTCTCTGGTTGTATACAATGTAGAGTCACATAGCATGTGCAGTCATGCATGTACCTAGGGTAATGAATGTTCATCTCATTCCACCATCTTTCCTACCCTCCATGTACCTTCTCTTCTTTCCCCTCCCCTTTACCCAATCAAAGTTCCTCCAATTTTTCCACATTTCCCCCCATTATGGGTCAGCATCCATTTATCAGAGAGAACATTCAGCCTTTGGTTATTTGGGATTGGTTTACTTCACTTAGCATAATATTCTCCAACTCCATCCATTTACCTGCAAATGCCATAATTTTATTCTATTTGGATGCTCAGTAATAGTCAACTGTGTATATATACCACAGTTTCTTTATCCATTCATCTATTGATGGGCATCTAGGTTGGTTCCACAATTTAGCTATTGTGAATTGTGCTGCTATAAACATTGATGTGGCTATGTCACTATAGTATGCTGATTTTAAGTCCTTTGAATATAGACCAAGGAGTGGGATAGCTGGGTCAAATGGTGGTTCCATTCCGAGTTTTCTGAGGAATCTCCATACTGCTTTCCAAAGTGGTTGCACCAATTTGCAGTCCCACCAACAATGTATGAGTGTACCTTTTTCCCCACATTCTACCCAACACTTATTATTGCTTGTGTTGTTGATAATTGCCATTCTGACTGGAGTGAGATGAAACCTTAGTGTAGTTTTGATTTGCATTTCTCTAATTACTAGAGAGGTTGAACACTTTTTCATATATTTATTGATCGATCATATATCTTCTTCTGTGAAGTGTCTGTTTAGTTCCTTAGTTCATTTGTTTATTGGGTTGTTTGGTTTTTTGGTGGTAAATCTTTTGAGTTCTTTATATATCCTGGAGATCAATGCTCTATCTGATGTGCATGTGGTAAAGATTTTCTTCAATTTTGTAGGCTCTCTTCAAGATGGATATCTTTCCATCTTCTAAAGTCTTCTTCAATTTCTTTCTTTAGTGTTCTGTAGTTTTCATTGTATAGGTCTTTCACCTCTCTTGTTAGATTGATTCCCAAGAAATTTTTTTTAAGGCTATAGTGGATGGGGTAGTTTTCCTAATTTTTCTTACAGAGGATTTATCACTGACATATAGAAATGCATTTGCTATATGGGTATTGATTTTATATCCTGCTACTTTGCTGAATTCTTTTATTAATTCTAGAGGTTTTCTGGTAGAACTTTTTGGATACTTGAAGTACAGAATCATGTCGTCAGCAAATAATGATAGTTTGAGTTCTTCTTCTCCTATTTGTATCTTTTTTTCTTTTGTCTATCTAATTGCTCTGGCTAGCATTTCAAGGACTATGTTGAATAGAAGTGGTGAAAGAGGGCATCCCTATCTTGTTCTCATTTTTAGAAGAAATGCTTCCAATTCTCCATTTAGGATGATGTTAGCCTTGGCTTTAGCATAGATAGCTTTCACAATGTTGAGGTATGCACCTACTATCCCTAGTTTTTTTAGTGTTTTGAACATGAAAGGGTACTTTCTCTACATGAATTAGTAAAATCATATGACTGTAAAATTCTATTATTTAATGGAATTACAGCTTCTTATGTGAAGAGAAAATAGAGTAGGAAGACAAAATAAAGATTGAATTAGTTTTAAAAAGTGAACATAGGAGAAGCATAAGATAAGTTATATCAGCTATAAAGGAGAAATAAAAAATTAAAGTATTAAAAAGAGAGAGAAAGAGGAAAAGGGAACAGGAAAATTTGGCTGTTAGTGTGAGAAGAGATTAAAGAAGGGGTGATAAGAGGGACAAAAATCTAGGTGAAAAAAAAAACAAATGTAGATCAAAACAATCAAAGTTGGGCATGGTGGCACACAGCCATAATCCCTGCATTTTGGGAGGCTGAGGCAGGAAGATTGTGAGTCCAAAGCCAACCTCAACAACTTAGCAAGGGCCTAAGCATAAATGTGTCCCTGTCTCTAAATAAAACATAAAAATTCTGGGGGTGTGACTCAGTAGAGTTAAGCGCCCTTGAGTTCAATCCCTGGTACCAAAAAGAAAAAGAAAAAACTAAAACCCACATATAATTATACCCCACCTATGTCAAACCAAGGCTAAATAATAAACAAGTGAAGAGGAAAGCAGTTAAAGTAAAAGCAAAATTATATGAATACACACACACATACATACCAATATAGAGAATACATACACCCACACACCCCCACACACATATATACACACAAAATCTTGCAGAATGGAGAAAAAATAAAAAATAATAGTAGTAAAATACAGTGAAATTATATTTGAAAAAAAATCAATTTAAATTTGTATATATTTTTAACTATTTTTTAGTTGCCAAAGGACCTTTATTTTATTTATTTATATGTGGTGCTAAAAACCAAACCCAGTGCCTCACAGATACTAGGCAAGCACTCCCCCACTGAGCCACATCCCCCAGCCCAAATGGATAGAATTTTTTTTTTCTGTGTGTGTGGTGCTGGGGATTGAACCCGTGTACATGTGAGGCAAGCACTCTACCAACTGAACTCTATCCCCAGCCCTAAAATTATATATATATATATATATATATATATATATATATGAAAGTGGGGGGAGAAGTTTTTTATTGCTTTACTTTCAAAGGAGAAACAAAAGGAACTCTTGCCCAGAGACTGTGATTCTGCCCATCAGGGAGAATAGGGTGTAGTTCCAAGGCTACTTTCCTCCTGTTCTCTGTGGGAGTAGTAATTCACTAGTTAATTTAGGAGACAGTCACTTCTGAGATCTTCTGGTGCCATCCCCAAAGTCTGAATTACTTTGTTCCTGTGGTGGGTGTGCTGAAGGACAGACAGCTCTGTCTAGGATGTTTCCCCTGAGATTAAGGAGGGGGCGAGATTAAGAAGGAGAAGGGAAAGAGAAAGAGAAAGAAACATGTCCTTTTATAAATAAGTCTCAGTGGCAGAGAATCAAGAGGTATATTCAAAACATAGAGTGAACCACTGTTACATTTTTCCACCACTGATTTCTACATTCCTTTTTTTTAATGGAAAAATGAGTGAAGATATCTGCAAGCTACTTACTGCTGAGGGAGAACAAAGTTGTAGGGGAAGTGACCCAAAGTCCTTGTTCTCCATCAGATGGGGCATGGACTGTTAAGGTTATTCAGTATTAGGGCAGTCCAGAGGGTTATGATGGCAGTTGGTAGGTGATTGGACAAGACACACATAGGCAGGGATCATTCATAAGGCCAAGGATGTTCCTACTTTACCACATTCAGTTTCTTTTTTTCTCAAAGTGAACCATGGTGGAGCAATCTGTTCCACCCAGGGAGAGAAGGTGGGAGTTTCTCAAAGCAAAAGAAGCTTTGGCAGCTGCTTCATGGTCCCTCCCTTTACGCACAGGAATAGGTCCTCCGTTTCAACAGGAGGCAAACTCATCTGCCCTCTAACTCTCCAGCACTTGGCTCTCAAAAATATTTTTTTTAAATGGGTGGATACAGAGGAAAAAAATTAAAATTAAAATAAGAAAAACAAAAAGGGCTGGGGATGTGGCTCAAGTGGTAGCGCACTCACCTGGCATGCGCGCGGCCCGGGTTCGATCCTCAGCACCACATACCAACAAAGATGTTGTGTCCATCAAGAACTAAAAAATAAATATTAAAATTCTCTCTCTCTCTCTCTCTCTCTCTCTCTCTTTAAAAAAAAAGGAAAAATTTGAGAAATAAAGAGCTCATTTTCACTGTAGCGGTCAAAACGCTTAGCAGCGATTAATTTTTGTTCTTTATACTTATTTTTGGCTTTGTAACCCTTGGTTCAAGGTCTGGGGGTTATTAAGTCCAACGCCTTTGCATTTCTCACTTTACTGCCAGTCATTATGGCTCAGAAGCAAAGCTGGTTATATTAGATCTCCGCTTCCAGTCTCCCTGTACAGGGTGGAATAAATTGAGGAGTGCTGACAAATTGTGTATTTCTTTCTGCAGAAGGGGTGGTTCAAAGTTCTAAACATGAAGTTCCAATAATTGGGGGTTAGTCTTGGCTAAACTTAGAGATCTGACCTGCACTTATTGCTGGGGAGATGCTGGTCTCTGCAGGACATTTGGATCTCTGAGTCCTTCAGTAAAATCCACTTTTAGAGTATAGGAACTAAACCTCCACCGGTTGCACTTCCACCACTATGAATATGAAATACCAGTTATCCACCCTGGAGTACAGATACTCTTGTGTGGCCTCTAGAGGTGTTGATACCGCTAGTTATCAGTGACAGTTCTGCTCCCCTACATGTTGAAGTTTGAACATTGGAGAAGCATGCCAAGGCAAGCATGTAAAGCAGGGTTTATTTAGAAAGGGGTAACATAGACTTCTCCCAAGAGGGAGAAGAGGCCACAGCTGGTATCCTGGTATCCATCCCAAGGAGGTGTTCTGCCCTTTTTATAGGTCTTAGGCTTCCTTTGTTCTCCTGCCCTCTTCCCCTTATCTCTCTCCTTCCTGCATACAGGACTAGGCTAGGAGATTCTCAGTGGCATGGCCAAAATGTGGGAACCAGATGGGCAGAAGGGGGAAGGGCAGGATGGAGCAGCCCAGAACACACTGATTAACGACCCTATAGCTCCCTGTGGGGAGAAGCAATTCCTGGGACAGGTTACCTGAGCAACAGGTTGAAGCAGGGGCAGATTCCCGATAAGAGTGGAGGGAGGGCTTTGAAGGAATTTCATTTCCTCAGGGGGCAGTCTCCAATTTCCTGGACTCACTCAAATTGGCCTCCTTTATCCAACCTGACTCGATTTACCTAACTATACTGACTGCCTGTCTAATTCTGACTTCAGTGTCTTCCTGAAAGCTTTTATAAGGTGCCAGCAACAAAGGGATCCAGAGCTTGAATGGTCCAGGAAATATTTTCTTTGTGCCTATTTCAGTCACTCTAGTTCAGGCAACTCTGGGAATTATAATAGGCAGTTATAATAGGCAACTTTGTGAGTTTTCTATCTCCTGTCTCTGCTCACTGCTGCTCAGCACTTACATAAAGCAACCAGTTCCCACACTTGAGGATGTTTTCTGTACCCAAATGCTTTTTTGCCACTGATCCTGATTCCCACCAAACTATCCATCCTTTGGGTGAGCTATTTTGGAGTTTGCTTTCACTGAATTACTTCCCCGTCCCCCAACATTGTACCCATTAAAATCAGTCTTCTTCTCTGATCCACAGGTTTCCCCAAGCCAATTTTTCTTTATTTTTTTAATTTCTTTATCTTCTGTCCATCTAGTTTTCTTTATCTGCCTGCACTCCCCCTTCCCTTAGCAGCCACTTCTACTGCCAAGCTGGCACACCTCTAACATAGGATTTCTTATATTATAAGGTTTCTGACTTTCTGTGTCTCTATGGTTTCTTTTACAGTCCAAAACTAAGTTTCAGAGGGTTCCCTTAATTACCCACTGTAGCAATGGGCAAAAGGTGTGACTTACGCAGTCCAGGGGGAGAAAAATAAAGAATGTCCACGTGCTTCTGCCCTAGTAAATGCTTTATTCACTCAAATCCCTCAAAACAATTTTACTCTGTGGGTTCTTAATCAGGGAAATGACAATTTCCTTAATGCTGTGTACTGCAATAGACATGATCAATTCACAACAAACAATTCTAGATTAATTAATTCACAGCAAAGAATTCTAGATTAATTTTAAGCACTGCAAACACACTTAATCATGACAGGCTTGTAAGATCAGGCGAGACGGGCAGCCACCAAAGGAGACTTTATTTGAGATATCACTCCTGGGCAGAACTCCATCAGACTGAGAGAGTGGACAGGAGAAGGGTCTAAGGAGAAACCGCATGGGAGCTCGACAAGATTGGAATTTTATGGGGCTTATGGCAGGAAGGGAAGGGCTTGGGACATGAAAAGGTGTTTTTAGGGTCCCTTGTCCCATTGGAGTTGGTCAGGGGAGCTGGCTGAACTCCAGGATTGGCCAGGGGGTCCTGCTGATTGACAGACATTAGTCAGGAGATCCCACTGATTGACAGGTATTTCCACAGGCACCTGATTGATGTTCCTTTCCAGCACAGGCTGCTTTGTTCTAAGTCACCGCCACCGACCTGACAAGGCTCATGACAGACATTCCCTCTGCATGCTAAGTTCATGTGTCAGATCAGAAGTCTCAAGCCTTAGGCTTTAAGTCCAGCAGATGCACACTAACTCAGACCATGGTGGTAAGGCCAGGAACCAAGGCAGGTTCTCCTGGGGTGGAGCTGATGATGGCTGGCTGAGGATGTGGTCTTAGGGAGAAGTCCTTTTCTCACCAGAGTCAACAGGCTGCTGTAGAGTTTGAGAGCCATGAGAACAATGCAGAGGATCAGGCGTCACAATGAGAAGTGTGGGGATGTCAGTCCAGGTCCTCATCAGGCTCTCAGTGTGAGGGCATCATTGTCAACTAGCTGAATACCTGTTCATTTGCTCTATTATTTAAACCAAATTTTGGAGCTTTTGACCCCCCTTTCAATCCTTATCAGCGGCCACCAGATCTCTCAGTGACATCATTTACCCTGGGGTTAAAACATCTGTTCTGGTGGTCCCCGCCCTGATCTTTTCACCTTTTGGGCAAGGACAGCCTGCCAGTGCCTGGTGAGACTGCAGGTTTCACACTGGAGTTTTTAAAATGCAGTTGCTGAGGCTCAGGCCCAAGGCCGTCCTCACACCCACCTCCCTGAGGAGCAGTCTTCTTGTGTAGGTCTGGAGCCCAGGCACTGCTGGGAAGTGCATCCTTCCTTCAACCTACCATCTTCTCTCTCCCTTGGACTGAAATTTTTACAGATGCCATGTTTATAAACTTTTGTATAATCTTTTTTAAAGAATATTCTTGTGTATTCTTGATACCGCCAGTTATCAGTGACAAGTTCTGCTTTCTCACATGTTGAAGTTTGAACATTAGAGAAGCACACCCAGGCAAGAGTATAAAGCAGGGTTCATTTTAAAATGGGTAACATAAACTTCTCCCAGGACGGAGAAGGGGGCCAAAGCTGGTATCCTGATACCCCAAGAAGCAGATGTTCTGCCCTTTTTATAGGTTCCTTTGTTCTCCTGCCCTCTTCCCTTTATCTCTCTCCTTCCGGCCTACAGGACTAGGCCCAGTAATGCTTGGTGGGATGGCCAAAAGGTGGGAAACAGGTGGGCTGAAGGGGGAAGGACAGGATGGAGCAGCCATCCTTACAGCTTCCTATAGGGAGGGGCAATTCCTGGGACAGGTGACCTTAGCTACAGGTTGGAGCAGGAGCAGGTACTTGTTAAGGGTGGAGGAAGGGCTCTGAAGGGGTTAACATTTCAGTCCTTCAGGGGACAGTCTCCAACTTCCCTGACTCACTCAAAATTGGCCTCCTTGGTCTTGACCTGACTTGATTTACCTAACTATACTGACTGCCTAATTCTGGCTTCAATCTACACACACACACACACACACACACACACACACACACACGTATATTTTAGTTGTTGATGGACTTTTATTTTATTTATTTAAATGCAGTGCTTTGAACCTAGTGCCTGACACGTGCAAGGCAAGCACTCTACCACGAACTACAACCCCAGCACTGTTTTGTGTAAGGTCAGGCAATGGTGGCACCAAAGGAGTCAGATTTAAAAGCCCGCTGACCGAGGGTTTACTTGAGACTCACTCCTGGGCGGAACTCGATCAGACCTACCGAGTGGACAGGAGGAGGGTCTGAGGAGAAACCACGTGGGAGCTCGACAGGACTGGAATTTTATGGGGTTTATGGCAGGAAGGGAAGGGCTTGGGACAGGAAAAGGTATTTTTAAAGTCCCTTGTCCTGCTGGAGTTGGTCCGGGGAACTGGCTGAGACCAGGATTGATCAGGAGATCCCGATGATTGACAGGCTTTAGCCAGGAGATCCTGCTGATTGACAGGCATTTCCTTCAGCCATGGGCTGCTTTGTCCTAAGTCACCGCCACCAACATGACATCTTGTATTAATCTTAGTGTGTTTATTCGGTTTATGAAATGAATGCATTAAGGTGCCTCAATTTAATTTATTGCAAATCTCATAATTTTATCACACTTATTAAATGATTTCTGTATATTAAAATAAAATTAATCCCAAACCCACATCTTTTTGAGACATAACAAAATAATATGCCAAAGTGGTAAAATAATAATTTGGATCCCTAGAGAACATACAGGTTCAAGTTCAATACAAGAAATACCAGAAGTTCAATCAGAAAGTAGACAAGAGTCTGCTGGTATTGAGTTTTCTTATTCATTATTCTGATGGTAACCTACAAATTTTATAGCCCTCCAGGACTCTGGGACATTCTGTTTTCTCCTCAAAGATGAGTCTTTGTTTATAATGGGTTTTCCATTTTTAAAACAGCCAAGAACATTTGAGAAACATTGTTTCTCTGGAAACATGTTGCCACTTTCATTAGCAGTGTACAGGTAAAAGCAGGAATGAGCAATGCTTCCCCTCTTAGGTTTCTGAAGTTCCCCCTTCTATAACTCCTATGGTCAACCTGACTCCATCTTACCTCATGTCTTCGGCCAGCATTCTTGGAACTAGAAAGGAAATGAATCATACTCCACGTTATCTATTTTTTAAGAGCAACAGAGGAAAAGAAAGGCCTTTAGCACTACCTAGGTTTCACTTAACATGTTTACAGCATACTGTAAAAAGTAAATCCTTCAGAATAGATGAAAAGGAAAAGCATCTGCATGCTCTGAGGACCTGGGCTAGCTTCTACTCAGTCTATTTCTAGCCTCTTAGATTTCTTATGTATGTATTCATGTCTCCCAAGCTAGACTCCTTTCCTGGATACAATCTTGAGTGCTGTGGTCCACTCTGATTTCTATTGCATCACTAAATGACAGGTCATTTTAATAAAACATGTGTGCACATTTTCACATCTTCCAAGCGCCTGATACTAAACAACTCTAGTCTTTGCAAATTTTCAGCTTTCCTTTAGTGAAACCAAAAAGTAAAACAAATAAACAAATGTTCTGTTTCTCATAGGAAACTTCCTACAGGCGAAATTCTTCTACTCAAACATATGAATTTTTTGCTCCCAGAGGACCAAGATAACACATGTGCCTATAAATAGCAAAGAAAGCTGTTCTGGAAATTAAGACATGAAAATTGGCTATGTCAAGCTGCTTTCTCTCTGAGTATTGCATCATCTCTAGTGAATTCCCTCAAATAGCTGTCTTGCTGAGCCTGCTTATTTTCAAGTCAATCTGGTCATCTCTAGTCATTATATTTACCCACAGATCAAAAGAAACAGAAATAGGAATTTTGCAAGTGTGGTAGTTTCCCTTCATTGTGGGGGGGAGTGGAGGAATTTTGCAAGGCCCCAGTGGATACCTAAAACCACTTATAATACCTGTTATCATTTGGATCTTAATTGTCCCCTAAAAGTCATATGTTGGAGACTTGTTTCCCACCTGGTGGCACTTTTGGGAGATGGTGGAAAGGGGCCTAGTTGAAGGAATTAGTTAATTGGGGTTATGACCTCAAAAGGGCTATTGAGACTCCAGCCCCTGTTCTTTTTTTTTAATCTCCCTCTTTTTTTAATATTTATTTTTTAGTTGGACACAATATCTTTATTTATTTTTATGTGGTGCTGAGGATCAAACCTGGGTCTCGCATGTGCTAGGCCAGCGCTCTACTGCTGAGCCACAACCCCAATCCCTCCCTCTCTTTTTTATTTGTTCTAATTAGTTATACATGACAGTAGAATTAAACTTTGATATATCACATATAGATGGAGTATAATTTCTTACTTTTCTGGTTGTACATGATATAAAATCCCACCGGTCATATACTTATATATGTACATAGGGTAATAATGTCTGATTCTTTCTACTATCCTTCCTACCACCATACCCACTAGGCTCCCTTCTCTCCCCTCTGCCTAATCTAAAATAACTCTATTCTTTCCTTTGACAGCCATGGTTACTCCAAATGCCTTGCAGCCACCTGGAGACTTCTACTATGGCCATGGCAGCTTTGTTTAATATGTCCATCCCAGATGACTCCACCCATCTGTAAACTCTTCAGCTGTCCCCAGTCAGTATGCAAGGAGCCCCTTTCACACCGGCTACTAAGCATAAAGCCGAGGGTTATCTGGCATTATAAGTAAGGTCTCCTTTATATATATATATATTTTTTTTTTTTTTGGTGGGGGGGGTCTATATGAGCAGCCTTCTCCTTATGCTCCCTTTATGGATTCAGAAAAATCCATGTACTGCTTGCCCTTATGCTGCAGCATAAGTCTTAATAAAGCCTCTTTCAGATGGTTGTTATATTTTGCCTACTCTTGATTTCTATCTCACTTAGAGTGGGTTGAGCTAACAGCACTAAGAGCTGGTAGCACTGAAGACTGCAGGTGCTGCAAGTGGCCAGCATCCAGGTCCGGTAACACTGAAGGCAGCTAGTAGTCATAGAATAGCAGGGAGCAACAGAGAGGAAGAGAGAGCTATCAGGAACTGCTAGCTCCAGTTGCTGGAAGAATTCTGAGGGCTGAAAGATTCTGGCATCGGAGATTCAGAGCTTTTAAAGGGAGTTACACTTTCCTTTTTGTGATTTCTATCCAAATTGAGGAAAAAGAGCCTTCATCCAACTGGTAAAAAAAAGCATGAGATAAAAATCTCAGGCATTTTGTTATAGCGCAAAAAGATGACGAACACAGTACTTTAAAAACCCTGTGTTTTGTCCTATACTTGCCTATGTATGGTAAAGTTTAATTAATAAGTAGGCACAGTAAGAGATTAATACCAATAACTAATGATAAAATAGAGCAATTATAATAATACACCCTAAGAAAAGTTATGTGAATACAGTCTTTCTCATAAGATATTGTACTGTATACATCTTCTTGTGGTGATGTAAGATGACACAACACCTACATGATAAGATGAACTGAAGCAAATGATGATATCATGACATACTATGAGGCTTCTACATAAGGATCATCGAATACAAGAACTGTGATACTGCAACAATTGATCTGATAAACTAGATAGCTAAGTGACTAATGGACAGGTAACATATAAAAATATGTATATGCTAGACAAAAGAGTGATTCATGTCCTGGGCAGGACCAATTGGGACAGAATGAGATTTCATCATGCAACTCAGAATGGGGTGCCATTTAAAACTTAAGAATTGTTTATTTCTTGGATTTTGCTTTTAATATTTTCAGACTTTTAATATTTTCAGTTGACTGCAGATAACTGAAACCGTGAAAAGTAAAACCACAGACAAAGTTGTAATCCTTAATCCTGAACACGGCCAACTGATACCATTATTCACACAAGTTAATAGTTTGTGTTTGAATCATCCATGATGTTAACCATAATAATGGAATATAAAGCACTATCTTCTTCAGTTTTCTTTATTTACCTTCACTTTTAGCTATCTCTGCCACTTCCCAGTTCAGGTATATAGGAATATTGGCAATCTGCCCTGTAAGCCAGTGTTTCAGAACTTGTGAGCTCCAGTTTTAGCAAGACTCCCTACTCTCCACAATCTGCCAACCAAGAGCATCAGCTATTCCAGGGAGCTCCTGGATTGAGCCAGCTGCCCCAACTGGTGACATGGAGTTGGGAAAAGCACAGAAGATTCTCATCCCCTGGCTGTTCTCTGAGATTGTTTTTTTTTTTTTTAATTCAGTACAAATATAATTTTTATATTTTATGGTTTATTATTTTTTATTCTTTATAGATATACATGGCAGTAGAGTATATTGTGACGTACATACATAGAGTATAACTTATTCTAATTAGGATCTCATTCTTGTGGTTGCACATGATGTAGAGTTTCACCTGTCACGTATCCAAATGTGAACATAGGAAATTTATATCCAACTCATTCTACTATCTTTCCTACTCCCATCCCCTACCTCCCCTTCATTCCCCTTTGTCTAATCCAATGAACTTTTATTCTTCTCCCTACCTCTTTTGTGTGTTAGCATCCATGCATATCACAGAGAACATTTGACCTTTTATTTCTTGAGGAATTGGCTTATTTCACTTAGCATGATAGTATCCATTTACGGGTGTTGCCTTAGATTTTGCAAATTTAGCAGGCTTGCTGCCCAGGAATTGACAGGACAGCCAAGGTCACAGATTGGTTCCACTCTGTGATTTGGAAAATTCACTTTGTTTGTATAAAAATTACCGCACACACACACACACACACAAATCATATATCTCTACCACTATTCAATTTGCCTATTAAGTTCCAGTCCAAACCAGACATTAATCTGATTTATGGGGCCCATAAAAAAGGTTCTCTTGTAGTCATGGGTTTTACTGTTTATATCTTGCTATGATAAACACTGTGATTTCTCTAATCTTAATATGCACATTTATCAGAGGATTGTAATAACTATTTAAGCAACAGGAAATTACACTAGGCGAAATCACCAAGTTTTGTGATGTTTAAGTTCCATATTATAAAATTAATGTCTATTAATAGAGAACAGTATAAAAATGGGGGAATTATATATATATACTGGGGATTAAACCCAGGGACTTGTACATGTAAGGCAAGCACCCTACCAAACTGAGCTATATCCCCAGCCCTAAGTTAATTTTTTTTTATTTAATCAATTTTTTCAGTTCAGATAATATTTTTTTTACCTTTTTTAAAAATACATAACAGTGGAATGCATTACAATCCTTATTACACATATAGAGCATAATTTTCATATCTCTGTATATAAAGTATATTCACACCAACTTATGCCATTATACATGTACTCTTTTTTTTCCCCCTAAGTTAATTTTTAAGTGATCTCTTTTTCCCCATTGAATTTGAGATCCTGAGAAGTGAGACCTCAAGGAAAAGGATAAAATTTGAGAATGCAGATAAATACAATTACTGATGAATTACCTTGGATAAATTACCAGTAAGGAAGAGTTGGTTAATCTCACTCTGGACTCCTAAAAAATTTGATCCTCATAATTGGTTATTTTTTCTGCCAACCACATAGAGAGTTAATATGCAATGCTCATATATATCATAAAAAATTGGGTAAATAATCTCATCGATCAATTCTGCATTATAGCACAATTCAAGAATATGCCCCTTGACATAAGATACCACCTGTCAGTCTTATTCAATTCATCTTGAACAATATTGCTAGAAATAAACTGACATAAAAAAATCAGATCATGGCTATAAACTGCTCATGGTAGAATTTAAATCTGCAAATTTTTCTTTTAAAAAGGAGTAAAAATGATACAGGAAATTTGGACTTGGTAGAAATTCTGACTGCAAAAGATAATGGAAGAGCAATTAAGCAAGAAAAAGAAATGAGAAAAATTCTCTCTGAGGATAACAGGATCTCACATATGGAAAAAATTTACACAAAAAAAAATCTATTAGCACTAATAAACAAGTTCAGTAAGATTGCAAAATGCAAGATCACCATACAAAAACTAGTTGTGACAATAATGTGAAAATGAAACTAAGATAACGGTCCCATGTACAAAAAGAATAAAACACATTGGGATAAAGTAAAAAGGTACACAACTTGTATGCTGAAAATGACAAAACATTGCTAAAAGAAATTAAAGAAAACATAAGTAAATAGAAAGACAGTGCTATAATTGTGATGTGGTTTGTCCCCTAGAAGTTCCTGTTCTAGAAGCTTGGCCCCTATTATGGCCATGTTGAGGGGTGGAAATTTTAAGGGATGTAACCTAGTGGAAGGTAATTAAATCGTGGGGACATCTCTGGGTTAATGCTGGTCTTGCAAAGTGAGTTAGTCCATTAGTTCTTGTGAGAGTTGATCATTATAAAACAAGGCCACACTTGGCCACCTTTGTCACTTCTCTTTCCACTTCTCCCTCCAATGCATGATGCAGCCAGGGATCCCTTGCCGGGATGCTGATTCCATGATTTTTGGACCCTTCAGCCACCAGAATCATGAGCTAAATGAACCTCTTCTTTCTAAGGCACCAGCCTCAGTTATTTGGTTATAGCAACACAAAATAGACTAAGGCAATCATATTATGTTCATGGGTTGGAAGATTTAATATTATTAAGATGACAGTACTCCTCAACACAGTCTACATATTCAGTGCAATCTCTATCAAAATTTCAACTTCCATTTGTTTTTTGATTTGTTTTAGTTTACATCAAAAGACAAGTTGATCCTAAATTTTAAACACAAATGCAAAGTACCCCAGAAGAGCCAAAATAATATTGAGAAAGAAAAAAAATGGGTCTGAATAGAACAAAATAAAGAGAAGGGAAATTTGCTCCTACTGCTGGACTTCATGAACTGGGACATTGGCGTATTCTTTACCATGGACTGATACTTAGACCATCAGCTCTTCACATTCTCAGACCTTCAGACTTCAATTAAACCACACCAGCAGCTTCCCTGAGTATTCAACTTGCAGATAGATGGTCATGGGATGTTTTTGCCTCTATAATCATGTAAGCCAATCCCTCATAATAAATAGCTAGCTGGCTAACTATCATTCCCTATTGGTTTGGTTTCTCTGGAGAACCCCAACTAATACAGTGAGCTTGGTCCAGACAGTGTTTCTTAAATAAAATATCAAAAGAATAGGTAACCAAAGAAAAAACAGAAAAATTGGACTGCATAAAATTAAAATCCTTTTTGCATCAAATGATACTAACAAGAAAATGTAAAGAGACACTTCAATAATAGAAGAAAATTTGTGCAAACCAGTATTGAGCCTAAAAGGACAAACTAATTTTCAAAATGGACAAAGTACTTAAATAGACATTTCTCCAAAGATATGAAAATAGTCAATGAAGACACAAGAAGATGCTCAATGTTATTAGTATTTAGGAAAAAACACCGTGAAATGCCACTTCACACCCACTGTGATGGCTAGAATTAAAAAGAAAAACAAGTGCTGGTGAGCACATGATTGGAACTCTCTTACGTTGCTGGTGGGGATGTAAAATGGTAAGCCATGTTGGAAGAAAGACTGGCAAGCCAGGCATGGTGGTACCGACCAGGTATGGTGGTGCATGCCTATAATCCCAGCAACTTGAGAGAGTGAGGTAAGGGGATTGCAAGTTCAAGGTTAGACTCAGCAACTTGGTAAGACTCTATCTTAAGATAAAAAATAAAAAGGACTGGGGATATAGCTCAGTAGTAAAGTACCCCAGGGTTCAAATCCCAACCCCCCCCCAGCTTCACACATACAACAGACATACACACACACACACACACACACACACACATACACACGAAGAAAGAAAAAGCACAAATCATTCATGCTTAGAGAGAAAATAATGATCAGCTATTAGTCACCATCCTCTAATAAAGAGCCCTATTGATCAGCATTTCTTACCAGGTTGACTTAAAGGTGGATATGTTTGGACTGTCTGGCCTCTGCAGGTTTACCTAATTCAAGACCCAAGTCTAAAGCCTATAATTCTTGTACATTGCACCACTTCAGCAATGTGAGGCATTTGCCAGTGAGGTGTGTGTCAATATCTATCTATATTTGTTCAACATTGAATGAATGAGTGAATTAGACTACCAACTACACTTCCAGTTTCGATTTGAAACTTTTATTTTTAAACCTGAGCTGATGACAAAGTTCTGGAAGTTATTATATGTTTATTCATACCTTCTCTGCTTAGAGAAAACAATTTTGAAAACAAGTACATTTGATGACAACAACAGGAATACTTCTCAGTGATAAAAATATTTCCTCACTGGGTGCAGTGGTGCACACCTATGATTCCAGCAGCTTGGGAAGCTGAGGCAGAAGGATCACAGTTTCTAAGCTAACCTCAGTGACTTAGCAATGCCCTAAGTAAATTAATGAGACCCTGTCTCTAAATAAAAATATAAAAAGGGGCTGGGGATGTGGTTCAGTGGTTAAGCACCTCTGGATTCAATCCCCAGTACCAAAAAAAAAAAAATCTTAACACAAAAGTACCTCATGATATCAGTATTCCCCAACTTTGATTCTAGCAGGATTCACCTTTAAGATAGCTGACCCTTGATAAATAGTTGGCTTCTTCCTTGCCCAAGGAATATATCTTGAAACTCAAGGTAACCGAATATTTGGAGCCATCGTTACTAGTTGAGAAATTTCTCTCAAAAGAACTGATCTCAACTTAGAGAATGGTCATATTCAACCAAAAGTGCTAACAAGGGACCCTAGATTAAAATTTTAAAAACATAATCACAGAGACAACTATGACCCTGGCCTACCCAACACACAGAAGGAGGAGAAGCAGAAGACTACAGCGACCCTGGCCAGCCGTGTGGTAGGAGCAGAGAGACCCTGCACACACAGTAGGAGCTGCATCCCATCTACAAATGCATGGGGTGGCTTTCCCTGCAGGCTTCCCTCTAGTGACAACAGCCAGGACCTACAAGACCATCATCCAGGTTCCTGCAGGCAAGGTACTGGTAACATAAAGGGACACTACAAGATTATAAGGTAGAAAGTGTAATACCTTGAATCCACACTGCTAGAGAGGAAGACACATGGACAACATGAAGAAACATGGGAAGAAAGTGCCGGAAACAAACCAAGCTGATACAATAATAGATTCTATTGACAGCACAGCAGATGAAATGTCAGAGAAGGAGTTCAGAATGTACCAATTAAGATGCTATGTGAAGCAAAGAAGAATTACGAGAGCAAATACAAGCAACAATCGACTACTTCAGCAAAGACGTGTGAGAGGAAATACAGGTAAAAACATTACTTTAAGAAAGATAGGGGCTGGAGTTATGGCTCAGTGGAGGTGCACTCGCCTAGCAAGCACGAAGCCCTGGGTTCAATCCTCAGCACCACATAAAAACAAATAAAGGTATTGTATCTAACTATGTGTGTGTGTGTGTGTGTGTGTGTGTGTGTGTGTGTGTGTGTGTATATATATATATATATTTTTTTTTTTTAAAGGCAGGTATACTTCCACATAAAAAGGCAGGTTTTCCCAGGAGGGATTTACAGGAAGTAGTCTGGGGTGCATCGGGTAACATGAGGCTCTCCACGAGGAAGTGCTGGGACAAACTGAAGAAAAGAATATTTTAAAGTGTCATCTAGTTCCATGATAGCAGCCTGGTTCCCACAACGGTAACAGTAATTGGGTGCACTGAAAATGGTAACCACATTCTGATCATGGCACCAATTATATCCTTCCATTACCAGCTGGTGAGCATGTGAAACCAGTGTGAGACCATTGACATGGTTGAATGTTTCAGAAATGTCTTGTCCAAATGTGTAGCCAGCACCACGTGGTAAAATACCCCAGCCACCACCATCATCTGGATCTGACCATAACAGATCACACATTGGGCCCTGGTCTCACGTGGAACTTCTTGTAAATGATCCAGGGCTCTTATATGATCCAGTGTATCTATGGATGGAGAGAGACCACCATGGAGGCAGAATATCTGTCCATCTACTAAAGCTGTAAGTGGAAGGTAATCAAATAGATCTGCAAAATATTTCCAAACATTGGCATTTCCATACTTTATAGAGATTCATCATAAAAGCCATACACTTGGGTAATTTGTCAGCTTTCATGATTTCCTCTCAATATTGTAATACGTTCTGGATAATGCACCTTTAATGCTACAAGAAGAGTCACAGTCTCCAAAGAATAATAACCTCTGTCTACATAGTCACCCATGAATACATAGTTTGTATCTGGTGATTTCCCACCATTTCTAAAGAGTTCCATAAGGTCATGGAATTGGCCATGTACATCTCCCCAGACAGTAACAGGACACCGAACTTCTTGCACATTTGACTGTTTTGTTAAAATTTCCTTAGCCTTTTCACACAGCGTCCTCACTTGGTTCTCATTAAGCTATTTACACTCATTCAGCTGCTTGACCCATTGGTCCAGCTCCCCTTCCCAGCCGCCTCCCTCTCCCCTCCCCGCCCCACCCACCCTGGCCCCACCTCTGCCTGCGACGCTAGCCTCCCCAGACACACTCCTAGAACACTATTGAATGATGAATGAATAGTAAAAGAAATCAAGGATGAAATTAAAAAAAATTCTTAGAGGTAAATGAGAACATTGATACAACGTATCAAAATCTCTGGGACACTGTGAGGGCAGTACTAAGAGGAAAGTTTATTGCATTCAGTGCATTCATTAAAAGAATAAAAAGTCAACATATTAAAAGAATACAAATTAAAAGAATAAAAAAGTCAACAAATTACCTAACACTACATCTCAAAGCCCTAGGAAAAGAACAAATCAACACCAAAAGCAGTAGAAGACAGTAAATAATTAGAATCAGAGCTGAAATCGATGAAATCGAAACAAAAGAAACAATTGAAAATTTTTGACAAAATGAAAAGTTGGTTCTTTGAAAAAAATTTTAAAAAATAGATAAGCCACTGGCCATGCTAATGAAGAGAAAAAGAGAGAAAACTCAAATTACTGAAATATGAGATAAAGAAGGAAATATCACAATGGACATGTCTGAAATACAGAAGATAATAAGAAACTATTTTGAAAATTTATACTCCAATAAAATAGAAAATATTGAGACACTGACAAATTTCTAGACACATATGACCTACCCAAACTGAGTGAGGAGGTCATACATGATTTAAGTAGATCAATTTCAATTAATGAAATAAAAAACTTCATCAAAAGCCTACCAACCAAGAAAAGCTCAGATCCAGATGGATTCTCAGCCGAGTTCTACAAGACTTTTAAAGAAGAATTAACACCAATACTCCTCAAAGTATTCCATGAAATAGAAAAGGAGGGAACCCTTCCAAACTCATTCAATGAGACTAATATCACCCTAATACCAAAATCAAAGACACATCAAGGAAAGAAAACTTCAGACCAATATTCCTGATGAACATAGATGCAAAAATTCTCAATAAAATCCTGGCCAATTCCATACAAAAACATATTAAAAAAATAGTGCACCAAGATCAACTGGGGTTCATCCCAGGGATGCAGGGTTGTTTCAACATACAGAAATCAATAAACGTAATTCATCATATTAATAGACTTAATAACAAAAATCATATGATCAATTGATGCAGAAAAAGCATTTGACAAAATAGCACACACTAGAAAAACTAGAAATAGTAGGAACATAACTCAACATTGTAAAAGCTATATATGCCAAACCCAAGGCCAGCATCATTCTAAATGGAGAAAAATTGAAAAAATTCCTTCCAAAAACTGGAACAAGACAACAATGTCCTCTTTCACCACTTCTATTCAACAGTGTCCTTGAAACTCTAGCCAGAGCAATTAGATTAAAGAAAGAAATTAAAGGGATGCAAATAGGTAAAAAAAACTCAAACTATCACTATTTGCTGATGACATAATTCTATATCTAGAAGATCCAAAATATTCCACCAGAAAACTTTTAGAACTGATAAATGAATCAGCAAAGTAGCAGGATATAAAATCAACACCTACAAATCAAATGCATTCTTATACACCTGTGGGGAACCACTTGAATGATTCGCGCCTTCTATCCTGGAGCGAGAGGCTTTGGCCGGTCACTACATTTTGAAGTGACCTGGACGTTGACCCGGTTCAGGAAGTTAGGGCGTGTCTTCAGATGGAACTCATCTGTTCCTTTGTGATATTACCCCTTTGCCCTGTTTGGGATAGAATGTTCCATGGAAACGTCCTTTGTGTGACCCCTTCTCTTACTCTGCCTTTGGGTGTGACCTTCCTAAATATCAGTCAACCTGCTGACAGCAGACATCATGAAGCTAGACTCAACCCCCCCAAAACTTGACTCCTTGCCTCATTTTAATGGCTTCTCCTCAATAAAGGGGTTCAGCACGTGCATGCTCTCTATTTCTGCAGACCCTTAAGATCAGAGGAGCAATCACAGAACCCCAAAGAAAAAGGAATCTCTGTCCCTTGTGTGATTACTTCTTGCAGCCCAGTTCACCTGGAGTGACCCTGATTGTTTTAGTCATGAGGAACATGACATACATCAGTGATGAATCCACTGAAAGAGATATTAGGAAAACTACCCCATTCAAAATAGCTTTAAAAAAAACTGGGAATCCATCTAACAAAAGAGGTAAAAGACCTCCACAATGAAAACTATAGAACACTAAAAAAAGAAATTGAAAAAAACCTCAGAAGATGGAAAGATCTCCCATGCTCCTGGATAGACAAAATTAATATTATCAAAATGGTCATACTACCAAAAGCACTATACAGATTCAATGCAAATCCTATTAAAATCCCAATGACATTCTTTATAGAAATAGAAAAAGTAATCATGAAATTCATTTGGAAAAATAAAAGACCCAGAATAGCCAAAGCAACCCTTAGCAAGAAAAGTGAACTCAACTCAGAGTGGATCAAGAACCAAGGAATTAGACCAGAGACCCTGCCCCTAACAGAGGAAAAAGTAGGCCCATATCTCATCATGTCAGATTAGACTCCAACTTCCTTAACAAGACTCCTAACATGCAAGAAATAAAATCAAGAATCAATAAATGGGATGGATTCAAACTCAAAAGCTTCTTCTTGGGAAAAAAAAAAAAAAAAACCTCTTTAGAGAGCCTAGAAAATGGGAGAAAATCGACCACATGCACATCAGATAAAGCACTGATCTCCAGGATATATAAAGAACTCAAAAGACTTAATACCAAAAACCAAACATCCCAATCAATAAATGGGCTAAGGAACTAAACAGACACTTCTCAGAAGAAGATATACAAACGATCAACAAATATATGAAAAAATGTTCAACATCTTTAGTAATTAGAGAAATGCAAATCAAAACTACTCTAAGACTTCATCTCACTCCAGTCAGAATGCAATTATCAAGAATACAAGCAACATTAAGTGTTGGAGAGAATGTGGAGGAAAAGGCACACTCATACATTGCTGGTAGGACTGCAAACTGGTGCAACCACTTTGGAAAGCAGTATGGAAATTCCTCGAAAAACTTGGAATGGAACCACCATTTGACCTAGCTATCCCACTCCTTGGTCTATACACAAAGGACTTAAAATCAGCATACTACAGTGACATAGCCAAACCAATGTTTATAGCAGCACAATTCACAATAGCTAAACTGTGAAACCAACCTAGATGCCTATCAATAGATAAATAGATAAAGAAACTGTGGCATATATATATACAATGCAATATTACTCAGCATTAAAAGAGAATAAAATTATGACTTTTGCAGGTAAATGGATAGAGTTGGAGACTTTTATGCTAAGCGAAGTGAGCAGTCCCCAAAAACTAAAAAAACAATGTTTTCTCTGATTAGTGGATGCTGATCTATGATGGGGGTCGGAAGGCACAGGGGGAATGAGAAGAATGAAGTATCTTTGGATTGGGAAAAGTGGAGGCTTGAGGAGTTATGGAGTTAGGAAAGATGATAGAATGAGGTGGACATCATTACCCTAGGTACATGTGTGATTGAACAAATGGTGCACAAATGGTGCATCTCTACACCGCATACAACCAGAGAATTAAAGTGTTGTACTCCGTTTGTATATAATGAGTTGGAATGCATTCTGCTGTCATGTAAAACGAAGTAGGACAAATAAAAATAATAATAATTTAAAAATAATAAAAAACATAATCACAGAAAAAGAAATGGTTGCAGGTCTTAGAATGTATTAAAAGGCTTTCTTCCTAGCACAGTGACACACACAAGCAATCCCAGGTACCTGGGAGTCTGAGACAGGAGGATCATAAGTTCAAGGCCAGTCTGGGCAACTTTGTGAGACCCTGCTTCAAAATAATAAAAAGGGCTCAAATAGAAGGGGGCCGGGGGGAAGGTTTGGGGATGCAGCTCAGTGGTAAAATGCTCCTGGGTTCAATACTGAAGAAAGAGGGAAAGAAATAAATGCTAAAGTTTAAAACAAGTGAAAAAGGAATACAATTAAAGATCTTTCAACAGATAGCAAGGCTCCTTAACATCACTCTAACTACCTAGCAAATACACTGACAAATATCTACTATATACCTATTTGTATCTGCTTTATACTTACTTGCCTCGGCCATTTAACATTTTTAAATATGTTAATATGTATCATTAAATGTTTAAAAACAATCCTCCACAGCTCTAACAATGACCAAGAACGGAGGAGGCCCTAAGTTCTCTTTCATCTTCCACTACAAGTTGGCATTTCTGCAACTTGATCTAATCACTTGCTTCTTTCCACCCTGACCCTTTCACGTTGTGGCTATGCCAACACTAGGTGGCCCAGCTAGAGGGAGGGAGAACTCACCATGGCAAGTCATTTCTGGAATATAATGTCTCTACCTGCAAAGACTTCCCTTCATCAGTTCAGTTTGGAGAAGATTTGAAATGAATGTGAGTTGCAACTTTTATTTGAAAAGGTAAAATTTAAATTTGAAACATCCCTGTCTGCACAACCAAGGACCTATGCTGATGCGAAGGGCAGTGATGCGGCAAAAATTATTGTGTACATAGCCCAGTTGGGAAATGTCTAAAAGGGAACTCACCTTCACAATATGACAATGTTAAAGTTTACATATTCAGGGTGGAATCACCAGAGATCACCCCTTGCCTACACACACACACACGCACACACACACACACCTACACACAAACCCACAAGCTTTGATGATCAGTGGCTCTTAGGTCAAAAATCTGGGCCTGAAGAACACCATACAAATTTACAGCCAAGGGCCATGACAGGGAAGGAGAAAAGAGAATTTGGAAAAACTGAATCAGGACACCAAAGGGCACTGCCGCAAGACAACACTTGCTTATCTGCATAAGGCAAGAGAATTAAACACATACGTCAAAAACACAGTCTTCATTTCCTACTCCATAGTGTCTATTTGCTAGGTACACTTCCTTTAATCCCTCCCCCAGTATACTGTTTATTAGGCTCTTCTACTCAAACTGTGGCCTACTAACTGGTGAACATCCCTGGGAGCTTGTTAAAAATAGAGAACTCTATTGTGTTCCTGCATGAATATTTAACAACAAATCCCACCATTACAACTATAATGCACCAATAAAAAAAATATAGGGAAAAAGAAGAAATATAGAACCTCAGGTCCCATCCCAGGCCTATTGGATTAAAATCTGCAGCTTTACAAAGTCCCAGGAAAACCATCAAAATCTGAGAAGCACTGGTCTATACCACTGAATTAAGTCCTTTCAAAAGACAAACTGTAAACTGGGCATAGTGGTGCAAGCCTGTAATCCCGATGGATCAGGAGGCTGAGACAAGAGGATGGTGAGTTCAAAGCCAGCCTCAGCAAAAACGAGGTGCTAAGCAACTCAGTGAGACCCTGTTTCTACGTAAAATACAAAATAGGATTGGGGATGTGGCTCAGTGGTTGAGTGCTCCTGAGTTCAATCCCAGGTATGCCCCCTGCAAAATAAAAGACAGACTGTACCCTACGTATGAATAAAACCATTACTCCAGTATCTCCATAGAACCAGCAATGATCAAAACATAGTATAGCATTCTGTGCTGCTGAGAAGACGCTGTACAATGACTGAGAAATTAAAGGACTTAGCACTAAAAGTGTGTAAAAAATTGCCTACTCCAACTGCCTGTGTGTGAATGATAACTTATTCCGAATGTGTGGGTCATCCAAGGTCTTCAAGAGTTTTTGTAGAAGGACAATATAACTCTAACAAATAATTGCAAGCTAACAAAGACCAGGATGAGGAGCAAAACAATAATATTAGGGTTTAAAGATGTGCTCTCAAAGGCTAGGATTGTAGCTCACATGCCTAGCATGTGTGAGGCCCTAAGTTTGATCTCCAGCACCATATAAAACTAAATAAACAAAATAAAGGTATTGTGTCCATCCACAACTGAAAATATATTTTTTTTAAAAAAAAGATGTGCTCTCAATCATATTGTCTGTTGTAGCCACCCAAGAAGTTGGAAATTTTGTCCCAAGATGGTGGGTGCCCCTTACTAATGCTCCCGCCCAAAGACCACCAGTTTATTTGTCTTGGCATCTATGTAAATTGCCCATATACCCATATTTAAGCCCCACTAGGTTATAAACCAGGAGAAGAGAGACTGGATGATACCACTGTTATCTTCAGCACCTAATGGTGCCTAGTGAATTACAGAAACCTAATACATTTTATTGAATTAGTGAATTAATGTGCCTGGTGAAGTGGTGCATACCTTTAATCCCAGTGTCCTGGAAGGCTGAGGCAGGAGGGTTGCAAGTTCAAAGCCAGCCTCAGTAACTTAGTGAAGCCATAAGCAACTCAGTGAGATCCTGTCTCAAAAAAATAAAAAAGGGCTGGAGATGTATCTCAGCGAGTAAGCACCCCTGGGTTCAACTCTCCATACCAAAAAAAAAAAAAAAAGAAGAAGAAAAATTAATGTAATTGACAAAATAAAAATCAATTGACAAAAATCATACAACTGTTAGTAAGACCAGAGTTTGTCCTTTGGGACATTTTACTTTTAAAGGCCAATGAAATAAACATTTACTAAGACCTTCCCTGACTGGGAATTAGGTTAAGGCCAACTCCCAGAAGTCAAGGATGTAAGACCAAAGTCCGACTCTTTGTTTATTACAATTATTAGTACATGTTAATTGTACAAATGGGTTTCATTGTGACATTTCCATACATGCATAAAACACGCTTTGATCATATCCACCCTCCCTACCACCCTCCCTTACCACATCCCCTTTCTCCTAGTCCCCTCTCCCTTCCAACTAGGCCCCTTTCTACTTTCATGTCCGTTTTAAATCTTTTTTCTGGATTGCACATGAGAATAACATGGGACACTTAGGTCTGAGACTGACTTATTTTGCTTAACATGATGATCCTGCAAATTACATGATTTCATTCTTCTTTATGAAAAGTCCTACTATCTAGATTTGCCTCATTGATGCTCATTCAAAGTAGAAAGCGACTTTTTGGAAGGAGGGTTCCAGATGACTTTGCAATGACAAAATTCAAAAGTAGGAGGGCTTAGTGATAAAACAAGTTTAAAATTTCATCTCTCTTTCTTAGTCATGTTGCATATATCATGTTAGAGAATCAGGGTTTTTTGGGTTTTTTTTAGAATGTCATTAAAATGTGTAACTTTTCAACCCAGGCTTTGCAAATTTTATTCTTCATTACAAGCAGTACCTCTTTTTATTTTTGAATATTTTTTAGTTTGTATGTACTTTTTAAAATTTTATTTATGTGTGGTGCCCAGTGCCTCACATGTTCGAGGCGAGTGCTGTGCCATTGAGCCACAACCCCAGTCCCTCATTATAAGCAGTACCTCTTTCTAACAAACTTTATGTTTAAGACTTACTTCTGGTGCCAGAAAAACTGTACCCAACAAAAGATTAACAACCCCAGCAACACTGCACCGATGTGTAATATGGGGAAGGCATTTATGACAGCATCTAGGGTAATTGGGCTCAAAAAAGTCCCAAAGTCCATCTATCCACCTTTGACCATGAGCAAAAATTAACTTCATTCAGAATGCACTAGTAGCTTAATAATGCACCATTTAACCTCTTTTTTAAAAATCAATTCTTTACACAGGAGTACAGGTTTGATGCATATGTGTATTTTAACACTGACCAAACATTCTTAGATTAATAACATTAAGAAATTACTACCAGGAAGGCACACTGGTGCACACCTATAATTCCAGCAACTTGGGAGACTGAGGCAGGAGGATTACAAGTTCTAGGACAGCCTCAGAAATTTAGCAAGACCCTGCCTCAAAATAAAAACTACTACTAAAAAAAAAAAAAAAAAAGAGGGCTGGAGTTGTGACTTAGTGGCAGAGCTCTTGCCTTGTACCTGTGAGGCACTGGGTTTGATCCTCACCACCACATAAAAATAAACAAAGATATTGTGTGTGGGACACCACCCATAAAGCTACTTAGGTCTCCCCTTGGGAATGATCCCAGCAGTCCTGAGTGTAGACTGCCCAAGGCGTAAAATCTCTGCTAGTGGGACAGCTCTCATAGCTCTAGAATTGGGTGTAACCTATTGGGAACAGAACAGCCCACCCCCTACTTCATTTGGCAAAGAACATTCCATGGAAAATCTTTGATGTTTCCCCCAAATAAATAAAGCAAGCATGGGCTCTCGCTCTCATTCCAGTGCAGAAGCTCACTCCCTAAGATCCGAGAGCCCTCCTGCCCTCTGCTTTCTAAAATTACTTCCTGTGTCCTGTGGCTTCTTCACTGTTTTCTTTTTCTTAGCTTTTATTCTACAGCCAGCCTGCTACACGCAGAGGAAATCCAAATTCCACCACTCGTGGGGAACGTGGGTGAGAATTGTGTTCACTTATAACTAAAAAATGTTTTAAAAAATAATAATAATAAAAAGAGCTGGACATGTACGTAGCTCAGTAGCAGTGCACCCCTGGGTTCAATCCCTAATACTACAAAAAGGAAGGAAGGACAGAGGGATGGAGGGAAGGAAGGGATTAACTACCATTTATTGATCAATCTCTATGCAACACTCTTAATTATAGCTATTCACTTAATTTCATTAAACCAAAACTCTGAGATAAGCATGGCCTTTATAGAAAAACGGAAGGCTACAAAGGGCAAACTACACAGTCAGTCATAGGACATAGGGCAACATGGTATTTGTCCCAGAATTTGCACGAAATCTCTCAACTACTCTTCATTTATCAGCTTATAGAATGACTGAATGGGCAATTAGGTTATATTAACAAGGATAGGTGTCAAGGAGGCAATTTGATCATTGCCATTATTTATATATGATTATCTATGACCTCAGTATTATCATCTACACACTGTACTAAATAAGTAGACTTTTACAAGGACTTAACATGGGATTTAACAGGAAGCATGCCTACATGTTTTGGAAATACAATTCTAGTCATTTCATTAAATGCTAGTTTGGGGCACCATTCAGCATTTTTTAGTATGAAAAAATGAATAATATTTCCTTGTTATCAAATATATAGTCCTCAAAACCTAATTTAAAAAAAAATCTTAAAATAACTTAAATGGTAGCATCAAAAAGAATAAAGGGATTGGGGATGTAGCTCAGTGGTAAAGCATTTGCCTAGCATGCAGGAGGCCCTGGATCCAAACCCCACCTCTAAATAAGTTAATTAAATACTCAGGAATAAATTTAACCAAGGAGAGGAGGTGAAAACTACATACATACTGAAAACTACAAAACTTTGTTGGAAAAATTATGAAGTCCAAAGAATCATAAAGACATAGACTATTATCAGATATTCACGAATTAGAATATTATTAGATGCAATAATCCCCAGTGATCCAGATTCAGTGCAATCCCCATCAAAATCCCATCAGCCTTTTTTGAAATGAAAAAATCTAAAATTCCTGTTAAATGTGTCAAAACTAAAAATTTTGAAAAAGAACAAAGAGAACTTTTATTTCCTAATTTCGAAACCTACTACAAACTTAACAAAACAATATGATGCTGGCATAAGAATAGATACATAGATCAGTAGTTTCAGAAATAATCCTATACATCTAAGATGACAAAGATGTAAAAATCATGATTTTTCCAATGGGGGAAAAAGTCTTTGTGACAAATGGTTCTGAGACAAGTGGATACCCACATGCTAAAGAAAGAAGTTGGTACCTATATCATAACATGAAATAATTTTCCTAAAATATACCAAATACATAAAAATAAAAGGTAAAACTATACGGTTATTAGAAAACATGTAAAATCTGGGCTGAGGTTATGGCTCAGTGGGAGACCACTTGCTTCGCACATGTGAAGCCCTGGGTTCGATCCTCAGCACCACATAAAAATAAATAAATAAAATAAAGGTATTGTGTCTATCTACAACTGAAAAAAAAATTTAAAACATAAAACCTTTAAACAGTGAATTTTATAATGTGCATCTTATTGCAGTAATAAATAGAACCAAAAAATCTCAAATGTGAAAGAAAATAATATCTAATTTGGGCCCATTTTTAATTTATAAAATATATACTTTGGAGTTTTAACTCAAATGATATAATTATTTAAAAAATAAATTTGTAGATGATTTTATAACTTTATTACTGTTATCATCATAGTTGGCTGCTTGGACATCAACTCTCCAATGCCAGGTAAAGTCAAAAAACCTCAACTCAAGTAATCCAAGGACAACAATGACAGTGATCTGCAAATTAGAGTGTAAAGAGGCTAAGAAAAGACCCAGCTGGAGGAGGGGACAGAAATCCACATAGCTGAGGTCAAAGGGTTCATGGGCAAAAAATAATAATAGGACTAGAGTTAGGCTTTGAAAGGGAAGTAGTGCACAAGTGAAACAGGGTTTCAGGAGGAACCTTCAAATTCATGGTTAGTATTGATGTTAAGGATGACAGGGAAAGGAAAACTGAAAGAGCTGAGATAAAAGAACTAACTCAACGGGGACAGAACTAAACATGAGAGACGTGAGCACACTGATAAAAAGGGAAGGACAAAGAGACTACAAGAGATTTATAAGAGAATGATGGCAATAGTCACAGGCAGTGGAGTATGGGGGTCACAATTTAATTGCAGTTTTCTAAACCAATAAATGTATTCAATGCCACCTTAGTACTGTGCTTGGGGAAATCACATAATTTTAAGAAATCAATGATTAAAATTGCCACCCTAGTTTAAAATGGTGTTATTAATATATCAAGCTATTTTACATCACAATGATTATTTTTATTCCTACAGAGTGTCACAACCTCAACAAAGTATTATTATAATTCTTCATAATCAACTGTGGTCCCAAAGTGGAGTCAAAAGTTTCAAGTTTTAGTTTTTTGAAAGAAGTGTCTTTTTTTCTCATCATCCCACATGTTGAACACATATAAAAATTTAAATTGAGGGCTGCGGATGTGGCTCAAGCGGTAAAGCACTTGCCTGGTATGCGCGGGGCACTGGGTTCAATTCTCAGCATCACATAAAAATAAAATAAAGATGTTGTGTCCACCGAAAAATTAAAAATCTTTAAAAAAAATTGAGCAACATACATATAGTAACTTTGAAATATTTTTCAGAATTCTACTAATAGGTGAATGATTAGTAATATTAATAATGGATATTAAATATATAAGCCCTAGATTGTGATTTCCACCCTACTTTAATGTACCTGTATAAATTCATTGAGGTAGTCACAGAATTGAAAACTTGGGGGTTAAAAAAGAGGCAGACAATGCATAACTTTATTTATATAAGTGAAGATCAAATAACAAGGATGTTTTCATAGTAGTTTGTCAAAAAAAAAGGATGAAGAAAATTTGAGTGGTGCAGTAGTATGGACATGGCAAATTATTAACAAAAAGAGATGACACTAATATTTTTTAAGTGTTTTTAGTTGTTGATAGACCTTTATTTATTTATACGTGGTGCTGAGAATCAAACCCAGTGTCTCACACATGCCAGGCAAGTGCACTACTGCTGAGCCTCAGCCCCAGCCCCAGATGACACTAATATTTACATTTCAAGTAGAAATGTAACATCTTGAATATTGTTTTAATTGCTATGTAATTGAGTGCTGCTAATAATTCTAAGAGAGCTAAGACATAAGTGCATACAATATTTGCATTAATAGTTTTATGCATTACATGGTTTACCATCCTGAGTCCATGAGGATTCTTGGCTTTTAAAAAAAAAAAAAAAAAAAAAACAGGGCTGGAATTGAATTAGCACAAACTAAACAAGAATTCCTACCACTGAACTATATCCCTAATCCTTTTTCTTTTTAAAGAGATACATATATTAACCAAGAAACCAAAGCAAGAAATATTTTACCTTTCTTATATATTCAATCACCTTCATTTAAGCATTAGAGTAACTGAAGAAACAGCTTATCATCTACTTCAAATTTGTGTAACTGTTAACAATTACCCAGATTTTTAAAATTAAGATAATACAATAGATAATTTGTGATAGTAGATATAATCTGTACATTTTACCATCTACTTATTTGGCTGACGCCATCTGAAAAGGAGTAAAAACAGTACATTTCTCATCATCAATTATAAACTGTGAAGAAAATAATTTTTCTTCCAAATAAAAACTGATAAACTTTCAGGACTATAAAAATTCCATCCTTGGATATTAAAGCATATACAAGTATCATGTTTCTTTTTTAGAAGAGTAGGGGTGGGGATACTGCAGATTTTACCCAGGGGCGCTTCACCACTGAGCCACACCCTAGCCCTTTTTATTTTCAGACAGGGTCTCACAAGTTGCTGAGGTTGGTCTCAATCCTCCTGCCTCAGCCTCGCAAGTCGCTAGGATAACAGGCATGCATGAAATGCCTGGCTGATATCATATTTCTTAATCGTAAATGAATTCTACTGATGCTTACCAGAAAAGTAAAATCCGTGTCTTTTACATCCTTCCCAGTAATAAACAGTACCATAACTTTACATACAATTAAAAAAGCATACTTATAAAATAAAAATACAGGGGAGGGGAATGCCTTAAATACTTTCTGAAGTTTTACAGTTTAAAAATATATATATTCATTGTTGAAATTTTATATTTTAATATATCCTGCTAAAACTTCACACTTTAACATAAATTTTCTAGATTACTTTGCAATCTATTACTAATCTATTGTTTAAAAAAAAAAAAAAGAAAGAACACAGACTCAATTGTTAAGAGTGCCCCCTTGTAAGGGTTGAAGAATTTTTTCTTAAATTGCTCAACTACAGCAATGAACAAACAACATCCTTATTATTTGACCTTCACTTAGTATAAATACAATTATGCATTGTCTACCTCTTTTTTAACCCCCAAGTTTTCAATTCTGTGAATATCTCAATGAAATTGATACAGGTACATTAGGGCTTATATACTTAATATGATCAACTATTATTATTCACTACCAATATTCAATAATTTGCTTATTTACTGACCCCATATTTCTGTTATGGTTTCTTTGTGTCAACTATTAGGAGAATATTAACTTTATTTCTGTACAATCCTTGGGCTCCCCAAATTTCTATAGCTGCTCACTACTGAACAAAGACCAGATAAAAGAATTCATGTAAGTCTACATTTAACAGCAAATGGATCACTGCGCAACTCTTACATTGCATTCCTTTAGAAAGGAATCTTTCCAAGTTAAGAAAGTGAGATGTTTTGCTTTTATTTTATAAACAAACATGAAGGAAAAAGAACCTGGGTCTTGGATCACATGTGAAAAATTAGACAAGCAGACTCTGACTCTGGGGAATTTTTTAAAATGAGAACATCCTACTAAGGATATAAACACCATGGCAACCTCTTCCTATCTGATGGTTATTCTAAAATCACATTACTCATTCCAGGAATTTTCAAAACTGCTTTATTTCACAAAAAGGTGGTTTTGACTTGTCACTTATTATATATCATCCAATACCTTCAATAATTTTCTCTTCAGAAATTTCTTTTGGTGAATTTTAATTTTTGACATTCTATAGTATAAATAACCAATATTTTCAGTATGAATTATGTTAAGTCTGCCATCTACTCTTTAGTAACTTCTATTAATGCATATTTAGCATAAAAGATATTCCTTCTTTTTAATAAACTCAGTTTTGGGTGGAAATTAACCACTAATGTTCCTATCAATCTATAATACACTATGTCCATTCTTATTTTGGTGTTTCTAGTTACAAAACATGTACACCTTTCTAGAACCTTGAGAAGCTGGAATCTTTTTGTCAAAATCCATCAAATTTGCCAAATTGGTGCAGGAAAATTATATGGATACCAAAAAAGCAAAATCAGTCTCTTTTATATCCTTCCCCACAATAAACGATGGCATGACTCTCCCTATATATCCAAAAAGTATACTTATTAACAGGAAAAATCTAGGGGGGAAAAATCCTTAAATGCCTCTTGAAATCCTATTATGCATGATAATATCCTTTATCATTAGTATTTTTATTCTTTAAGATGTACAAGAACACAATCACATGTTCACTGAAATAGCAGACATGGTTTTGATCAAAGACAATATATAGTTCAGTGCTGTATAGTTCAATGATGTACCTATCAGAACCACCTAAAGCTATACACACCAAACCTAATAAGTCATTAATAGTTTCCAGCAGTTCTCTAAATTTTCAAATATTTTTCACATGTAATTACTACTACTAATATATATATTTAGTGGCAATTAACATTAAAATCAATCTACTAGTATTAAGTAATTCAGAGTAATAAACCATGAGTCAAATAATTCACTCTTTAAGTACTCAAGCTCTAAATATTATAAATTCTTTTAAAGAATATTATAAATTTTGTTTTCACAACCAAAAACTTAAATGCCATTGATGATCCTTCCAAATATTTATGTCTAAAATCCTGGAAGGCTACGCACAAACCCCTAAACAAATGTCATTACTTTAAAATGCTAGGAAAAAAAAACTTTAATCATCAATTCTGAAAATTAGTTAAGTAATTAAAACCATTAAAGCATAACACTGACCTAACAGGACAAGAATTTTATTTTTATAATCTTTATTAATATGTGATCATCTTCAAGGGTCTTACTTGCTAGCCTTTTAAACAAATTTCTAAGGCAATTTTACAGTTCATTTGAAAGGTGATATCACATAACTCCTACAACCTTCGCCACTTTACAAAACAAAGGAAAAATTGTTTCAAAACTGCTATCTTAGAAATATTACTATAATTTAGAGCAGCTCTGTTAACTCATATCAATCAGTGTCTTAGATTGCCATGTACATCTTGATTGAGACATGCAATATGGATTCTGCTTTGGAAATTAGTTAATTGGCATGCAGATTTCTGCAGAGATCCATAATCCCAAAAAACAAAGGAAGGGAAACATTATAGGGCTGACTGACAACATATACTAAAGGTGGGGGCAGCTTTCACAATGATGGATATGGGGCAAGGAAAGAGGACATGAGTTCTTCAGCTTTCCAACAGCAATCAAAATTACTAGCTTCCATGTATGACAAGACATATTTTCGAAGTGGAAGTTATTAGACTGACTCATACCAGTTACCATCAAACTCTACAAAGTGTCAATGTAATCCAATTTAATCTTCTTTAACCATTAAAAAAAACTTTAAAGACTATTCCAAGGTAACAATTCATTTGGTCTATTTTAATAAATTACACATTCTAATTTGTATGTATGTTCTTCACATGTCATTTTAAAAGTATTTAAGACATCTTTGATAATTAAAACAGAGTAGCCATGTTGAAAATAATAAGTTTACATAAACTATTACGGACTTGAATGCACTAGTGATTAAGGTAGCTCAAGGCTTTAACTTTGAATGAGCTTAATAAAAAACATCAGGGTAAGTTTGAGACATCTATCCCTATACTAAATGTTATACTAAAATGCTGGGGCGTGGTGGCTCACACCTGTAATCCCAGCAGCTCTGGAGGCTGAGGCAGAAGGATGGAGAGTTCAAAGCCAGCCTCAGTAAAAGTGAGGCACTAAGCAACTCAGTGAGACCCTGTCTCTAAATAAAATTCAAAATAGGGTTCAGGATGTGGCTCAAGCCCCATTACCAAAAAAAAAAAAAAGTAACTAAAATATTTCAAATACTTTTAAAACAATTCAAAGTTGATTATTTTTCCTTTACTATGTTAGCAAAGTTTGAACGTATAACTTGATATTTTGACAATCATGGTTTTGGTTTACCTATATATTCTGGGCTGAGAGTGAGACAAATTATTAAACTTGCCAAAATAAAAGGAGCCTATCTGACTGCCTTTGATATGCTTCAGTGAATTCATAAGAAAACAACATGTTCAACAAAACATTATACCCAGTGCTTGGAAGTGAAAACAGTGACCTGAAACTTCATGTAGCTTTGGTAAAAGCAGACAAAAATGAGTTTCTACTTTCGGGGTTACATATTTGTTAGCGTACAAAGATATATTAATCCTGGTTAGTATTAAAAGCATTAACTTGAGGAGGAAATGTCTGCAATTAGTTCAATCTATTAACTAAAAGTTTCATAGAAAAAAAGTTATAAAGAAAAAAAATGTGTTTGAATAGTTTGCAACCTGTAATTCTATACGAATCACTAAAATTCAAAGACCTGTTTAATTATATTATTTCTAATAAAATCAAATCTAAAAATATAATACCTGGATTCCTCCTTGTTGAAATAGAAATTAAACTAATTATGTAATTTTTAAAGTAGATATCTGAAAATCCCAATTCACAAGTATACAAAATAGGATAAATAATAAAGGGTGTATATGAATGAAAAGCTACAATAATTCCAATTTTTGCCACCTTGGCAAGGTACTGCACATATACATTAATATAATAGAAATGGCACAGTCTCTGAGGACACGTTCCACATTTTATTTACATTTTAAGACTAACTTTAATCTCAAAATCACATATCCATACACTATTTCCTTTTTGTTGACTTCACTTAAACTTAAATGCATGGTTTATTAAACAAAAACTGTAAACAAATATTTACCATGTTACATGTAACACACAGGAACAGCTTTTAACAGAAATCCATCGACCCCCCCCAACATTTTTTATTATAAATACAGGTATCAAAACAATCCTGAACATATTTTTGATACTACTAGTAGTCAGCACCCACACCGCTTCAAAAATTACCACAATTTGTGACAATATTCATTGTACCTGCTACTTAAACAATTTCAACTGCAGCTCTTTCACTAAGCGGGATGGACAAAGCATGCCATTTCTGTTTGTCTTTCTTGAGATTTTACTTTTCAGAAACACGCAAGTTTCCAATGCATCTGACACTTCTTGCCATGCTTTCCTCTTGTAAACCTGAATTCTATTTCGAGTACTCCAGGTTCATGTTTAAATGACAGTGCCTTAACAAAAGAAAGAAAAATTGTGCTGCATTTTTCCTCCTGTTACCTGAAAACATAATGGGTGTACATATATTAAATATATCCTTACAAATGTCCGGGTCATGTTTACCAGCTGGAATTCTTTTACTTAATGTGTGGGTAATTTTGCATTGTGATATTTAATCAAGACATTAATATGAGTAGAAGGTTGTTGATTTAAGACAAGTTTGAGATTCACTAAAATTAATTGTTGTACGTTTGTCCTTCTGGTGGCTGTGGAAGCTTCATATTTTCTTTGGACATCATTAGACGTCTTAGCTCTTGAAGTACAACTTTAATGCTATATGAATTTTGCCATTTTGCTAACACTGGTATGCTTCGTGCATCCACCTGAAAGGGGAAGGAAAAAGGACAATTAACTTCTAAGTTTAAAGTATTATGGCACCAATTTTGTAAACATGCTTTAATAAGAATGTTATATAATGAAATTATAGATTCAAAAAGTATACTATAAAATTACAGGTTCAGAATTAATACAAAATTTAGGGAAATATTTCTTCTTTAACAGGAAATTCCTAAAAATGTTATACTAAATAACTAATTTATAAAAATATTTATAAGTTTCTTCTTAATGATATAAGGTCAAAAAGTTTCTATTTCCAAGGCCACTACCCAAAATCTGGACAAATTAACTCAAACTGAAATTCAGATAAGAGTTTCTAATCTGATCTCTGCATTCAGACTTTTCTTTCCAATGTAATCCATTAACCTTCCACTGTGATTGACTAAATTGGGCTAAAACTTCTTCAAAGACCTGATTGTCAGGTATTGACATTTATCTGGGGATAGTGTTATTTCCTAAAAACCCCATTCAGGAAGCTTTTTAAAATATGACTTCAGAACTCACCCATTGGGACCCTCCTATCTCTCCCCACCTCCCACCCTGGGTGTTTGTCAATAATCACTGGGGGACTGGGGTCCTCAGTGGTAGAGTGCTCACCTAGCACATGTGAGGCACTGGGTTCAATCCTCAGTACCATTTAAAAATAAATAAATAAAATAAAGGTATTATGTCCATCTACAACTAAAATAATTTTTTAAATTAAAAAATAAGTAACCACTGGGAAGATAACCAATGGAAAGATGACCAAAATACATAAGCAGAAAAACTGGAACATGAGATGTCCACAAAGGCACCAAAAAGCTCCAACATATGCCTACAAATATAGAAGACTACATGCAAATATAGGGCTGTGCACAGGCTTACAAAAGACCCCAGAGGCCATAAGTTCTCACTTACAGCTTTCCTTGAACAACATACAAGATTATATGCCAAGTAGAATTTATCCCAGAATTGCAAGACAGTTTAAATATATTTTTAATCAGTATATTATACCATGTATTAGAACAGAGAACAAATATTACGATTATCTTAGTATGTGCAAAAATAATTTGACAAAATCCAACAATTTTTCATGATATAAACACATAAGAAACTACAAATAGAAGTGAACTGCCTCAATTCTCAAAAGGGAGTTTACAAAATCACAGTTAACATCATTCTTAATGGTGATAAACTGTTTCCTTCTCAGATCAGGAACAAAGACAGGGATGTCTGTACTTATCAATTCTATTTGACACTATACTGAACAGGACACTTAAGTAAAAAAATGAAATAAAAGGCAGTTGGCTTGGAAAGACAGAAATAAAACACTCTCTATTTGCAGATGACATAATCTTGTATACAGGCAATTCTAAAGACTCCACTGAAGAAACTATGGATAATAAGCAAGCTCAGCGGGGCTGCAGAATACAAGCAAAAATCATTTACAATGCATAAAATAAAAACTAGCAGAACAATGCCATTTAATACAGGATCAAAAGAATACACAGGTATAAATTTAACAAAAGAAGTATGAGATGTACGTATTAAGAACTATAAAGTAGTATGACGATGACAATATTCCTCAAATTAATGTACAGATAAAATTCCTATAAAAATTTCAACTGCCTTGGGCTGGGGATGTGGCTCAAGCGGTAGCGCGCTCGCCTGGCATGCGTGTGGCGCTGGGTTTGATCCTCAGCACCACATACAAATAAAGATGTTGTGTCTGCCGAAAACTAAAAAAAAATATTAAAAATTCGCGCTCTCTCTCTCTCTCTCTCTCTCTAAAAAAAAAATTTTCAACTGCCTTTTTCATTTCTCAGAAATGAACAAGCTGATCCCAAATTCATACAGAAATGCAAGAAATCCAGAATAGTCAAAACAATACAAGAAAGAAGAAAAGTACTAATTTCAAAAACTGCTGCAAAGCTACAATAATAGCCGGGTATGGTGGTGCATGCCTGTAATCCCAGCAGATCAGGAGGCTGAGGCAGGAAGATATCATAAGTTCAAAGTCAGCCTCAGCAATTCAAGAAGTACCTACACTGCTTAGCAAGACAGTCTCAAAATAAAATATAAAAAGGGTAGGGGATGTGGATCAATGGTTAAGCACCCCTGGTTTCAATCCCTGGGCATCAAAAATAAATAAATAAATAAACAGTAAAAATATGAGCTTTCATTTTGTATATCTTTTTAAATTTCATTTTCCTAGCAATGTTTACTGTGTTTTACAAAGTACAGATCTACAACAGGTTAAAGCCAGACAACTAAGTCAAAAAATATGCCACCCTAAGCAGCACAGCCCTAGGGTACAAGAACACTTGTATATGAATGTTCATTGTAGGGGCACTGGAGCTATGGATCAGCGGTAGAGCGCTCGCCTAGCACGTGCAAAGCCCTGGGTTCGACTCGCAGAACCACATATAAAAATAAGTAAATAAATAAAGGTATTAAAAAAAAAAAAAAAAAAGAATGTTCATTGTAGCAATCTTTTCAGTATAAACTAAAAAAATGTAAAGGCCCAAAAAGTGGAAAATGAATATTAAACAGTAAAAATGAGGGCTATAATTTGCATGCTTCAACATGGATGATCTTGAAAAATCACTAACATGATACCATATAAAAGTGATATAATCACAGACACAGATACACAATGCATAGTGAAAGCAAGATAATTATGTACAGAATGATAAACACCAAATTAAAGATGGGGCTTCCACAGCAGAATGAGGACAGGGAAAGAGGAAAGCACCACACACAGAAATAACTTTAGAATGTCCTTTTGTATTAAATTTTTAAAAATCAGTTACAAAAAAGATAAATATTAAAATTTGACAAGTTAGGTGAAAGATATATAGATGTTGGTTATATCATTCTTGATGTTGGTTATATCATTCTCTAAAACTTATCTATATATTATAAATGTTTCAAAAACACCAAAAATATTTGATTCTGGCACAAAGCCCCTGAAAAAATAAAATCACCAAAAATAAAACAAAGAAAAATAATAAATGTATATTAACTTTAAGAAAAGAATAAAAGGGTGATTCCAATAGAGTAAAAGAGGGGACATAATTCAAATTAGGCAATCAGGAAAGACTTCTCTGAGGAACTGCCATTTACACTGAGAAGTATTCATAGGGGATTAACCAGACCAGAAGATGAAATTCTCAGATAGAAAGAATAGAAAGTGGAAAAGTCCTGAGGCAAAATGAAAAACTTGCTCCTTTATCAGTTAGATTTATAACATGCAGGCAAGCATATATCTTGTGAGCTCCCAGTGAGCCATGGAAAGAAATATGCACACTGAAGAGGAATATGAAAAAGAAAAACCTGGAATAAATCTTACAATGCTGGAACACAACAAATGGCATCAAGATAAGGCTGTGGTTTTTAATAGATGGCAGATAGGAAAGAAACATGGAGAGAGACACAAAATGGATGATACATGGGTAACATGTTAGTAATGTAAAAAGGAATATACAAGAAGTCAAGCTGTTTGGTGAGGGAGGGATACTAGGGATTGAACCCAAAGGCACTTTACCACTGATCTACATCCCCATCCCCAGCCCTTTCTTTTTGTTGTTTTTTTTAATTTTGAGAAAGAGTCCATTAAGTTGCTTGGGGCCTGATAAACTGCTGAAGCAGGCCTCTAACTTGCAATCCTCCTGTTTCAGCCTCCCAACTGAGTCACTGGGATTACAGCATTCACCACCAAGTAACTAAATCAAGGCTACAACTTATTTCCTAAGACAGATGTATTTTGCATGTAAGTATGCTCTCAACATGGCACCAAGACGGTCTGGACTTCAAGGCCCTAACAAGAATGAACCTAGGAATCTATTCACATAACAAATTCAGCTATTTCTATTAATTTATAGGGGTCAGAAACAGCATGTCCTTTTGGTTTATTTGCTTAACATGACATGCTCAGGCATGACTGTTACAATAGGCACACTTGTTCCTCCCAGAAAAACACCATTTGTGAATATTCGTCCTTTTTATCTTAATAAATGTACCCTTATCCCTAAAGAAAGGAAATAATAGTCATCTTTTCACAAATAAGGATTCAATCAAACTATGTCTACAGATTCAAACAATAAAATCTTAATAATTAACGGTTATCATCACATCTACCTAGGTAGGTGCATTAAGGTTTCTAAGGATACACTGATTTATAAAGAAAAATAATATGAGACAAGCACCTTTTTTTAGTCTTTCAGCTAAACAAAAGTTCTTTAAAACTTTCTCCTGACTATATTATATAAAATAACTATTTTAACTTACCATTCCACTGGAATTATTTATTCCATTCATATTAATTTTTGTTACAAATCTAACAGATGGAGGAGCTTCTGGGTATTTAGGTCCACATTCTACTTTCAGGCTATATATTCTGTTTTCATAATTTGTCTGAAAAGGAAAAGAAAAAAGATAATCATAATACCTGAAATAATAAAGAATAAATGTACTCACTATGACAGTAAACTTAAGAATTTATTTTTCTACATTTAATTAGTCTATATAGTTAGGAAAAAATGCAGCAAACATACTGAAAAGCAGAAATTTTATAAAATTAAAATAATTCTACAAAATAACATAATCAGAACTCACTTTTTGTGGTATAAACAATGCCTATGACAAATAAGGAAAAAGGAAACCACTTAAATTTAGAATTTGCTAAAAAAGATACACCATAAAAGGAGGGACTATTTGATTTGTGTCACACATATAGAAAGGTTCTCATTTTCCAACATAGTCCTGTTTATTCCTAGTGACCTAATGTTAATTATTAATAGTGCCTCTTTTCATTCTCAAAAGGATCTGATTGGATAACAAATTATGGTCACTCTACTTAGAATGGCAATCAATAACTTCTAGTAAAAGAGAAAATATCAGCACCAGGCACTGTGGTGCATGCCTGTGATCCTAACAGCTTGGGGGTCTGAGGCAAAAGGATTGGGAGTTCAGAGCCAGCCTCAGCAACTTAGCAAGGTCCTAAGCAACTCAGTAAGACCCTGTCTCTAAATAAAACATAAAACAGTGGGGGGCTGTGGATATGGCTCAGTAGTTAAGTGCCCTTGGGTTTAATCCCTGGTACGAGGGAGAGGCAGAGGGAGAGGGAGAGGGACAGGGAGAAAATCATATTATACCATCTTGCAGTGGTAAAACATAATTATTTTAAGTCTCCAATTACTTATACTTACATTACTGTTTCATTAAACATCATTATTTGAAATCAGAGATACAACAGCTAAGTTGTTTTGGTTTTTTTTGGTTGGGGGAGGAGTAGCAGGTATTGAACTCAACCACTGAACCACATCCCCAGCCCTACTTTGTATTTTATTTAGAGACAGGATCTCAATGAGTTGCTTAGCATCTCACTTTTGCTGAGGCTGGCTTTGAATTCAGCATCCTCTTGCCTCAGCCTCGCAGTCACTGGGATTATAGGCATGTGCCATAGCACCCAATAGCAAAGTTTACACTTCGACATAATGTTAAAGTAGGGTTCCTTAAATATTAAGTTTAATTAATATTACTGCCTTATAAAACACCCATTTTAAGGCTATGACTTAAAGCTTCTAGATTATTCACTTCAATGCTTATTCTTATGTCTACTAACTTTTTTTTTAAGGCTTTTATTTGGTTAACTTATAGTCTATACTAAAACAGGATAACAAATTCAGTATCTACTGATTCCTATATAAACCAGGAAGGAAAAAAAAAAGCTAATTTGTTCTATTGATCTTACTTACCAAGCTGGTTCCTTTACTGTAAATAAACCCTAATCCCAAGTGCATATAAAATTTGCAACATTAAACTACTGTAATGTAAAATGCATGCAACAATCAAGGTACAAATGCTATTAAACATTTCAATATGTTCAAAAAGAGATGTATAAAACTCATCCAAGTTTAATAACAAATAGTGTGCCCTCCATTTTAGATAGATATAATAATTACTAAAATTAGATCTCAGGAGATCATCTTGTCTGTGGTTCTTCAATCTGAATTCATCAGACAAAAGAACACTAAAAAATTACTAGCCCCCCACCCAAAAAATTCTGTAATATTAAAAATACCTGAGATATCTAAAAAAAAAAAAAAAACAAACAAAACTAGAACTCCCAAACTCCTACACTTTGCTGTACCTAGAAATAATTTAGTGTTTTCTTGTAAAGAAAAATAAGCATACACCAACTCTACAATGTACCAATTCTACTCTCAGGCATTTACCCTAGAAAAACAGAAACAAACATATGTTCATAAAAAGGCTTCTTTAAGAATATACTCTCATGTATGACTAAAAAAAATAAAATAAAAATAAATTGTAAGGTTAAAAAAAAAAGAATATACTCATGGGGCTGGGGTTGTGGCTCAGTAGTACAGAGCTTGCCTAGCATGTGTGAGGCACTGGGTTCAATCCCCAGCACCACGTAAACAAATTAAATAAGCAAAATAAAGGTATTGTGTCCATCTACAACTAAAAAATATATTTTTTAAAAAAGAATATACTCATATTGTGAATTGAGCAGCTATGAACACTGATGTGGCTAAGTCCTTTCGGTATAGACCAAGGTGTGGGATAGCTCAGTCAAATGGTGGTTCCATTCCAAGTTTTCTAAGGAATCTTTTTTTTTTAAAGAGAGAGAGAGAGAGAGAGAGAATTTCAATATTTATTTTTCAGTTTTCGGCGGACACAACATCTTTGTTTGTATGTGGTGCTGAGGATCGAACCCGGGCTGCACGCATGCCAGGCGAGCGTGCTACCGCTTGAGCCACATCCCCAGCCCAAGGAATCTTCATACTACTTTCCAGATTTGTTGCACCAATTTGCAGTCCCACCAGCAATATATGAGAGTGCCTTTTCCTCACGAACATCTATTGTTGTCTGTATTCTTGATAACTGCCATTCTGACTCACATGAGATAAAATCTTAAGAGTAGTTTTGATTTGCATTTCTGTAATTAGTAGAGATGTTGAACATTTTTTCATATATTTGTTGACTGAATACATATCTTCTTCTGAGAAGTGTCTGTTCAGCTCCTTAGCCCATTTATTGATTGGGCTGTTTGTTTTTTTGGTGTTAGGTTTTTGAGAGCTTTATATATCCTAGAGATTAGTGCTTTATCTTACGTGTGTGTGGCAAAAATTTGCTCCCAAAATGTAGGCTCTCTGTTCACCTCATTGATTGTTTCTTCTGCTGAGAAGAAGCTTTTTAATTTGAATCTATCCCATTTATTAATTCTTGATTTTATTTCTTGTGCTTCAGGAAGCAAACTAGATGCCCTTCAATAAATTAATGGATAAAGAAACTGTGGTATATATACACAACAGAATATTACTCAGAGAATAAAATTATGGCATTCGCAGGTAAATGGATGGAGTTGAAGAATATTATGCTAAGCGAAGTAAACTAATCCCAAAAAACCAAAGGCCAATGTTCTCTCTGATAAGTGGATACTGATCCATAACAGGCAAAGGGGAGGCATGGGAAAAATGGAGGAACTTTGACTGAGCAAAGAGGAAGGAGAGAAGGGAGGGTACATGGAGGCAAGAAAGATGGTGGAATGAGATGGATATCATTACCCTAGGTACAAGTATGACTGCACATAAGGTGCAATGTTACACTGTATACAATATAGAAATGTAAAGTTGTGCTGCAATTGTGTACAATGAATCAAAATGCATTCTGCTGTCATATATACCTAATTAAAATAAATTATTTTTTAAAAGATAATACACTCATAGTAGCCAGGCACTGTGGTAAACCCATGTAATTCTAATGACTAGGAGGCCAAGGCAGGAGAATTACAAGTTGGAGGATAGCCTCAGCAACTTAGTGAGACCCTGTCTTAAAATATAAAATAAAAAGAACTGAGGAAAAAAACAAAACAAAAAAAAGGACTGAAAATGTAACTCAGTGGTCAAGTAACCCTGGGTTCAATTCTCAGTACCAAAAAAAGAGAACAGTCATTGCAGTTTTATTTCTAACATCCAGAAAGATAAAATCCTAATGAACAGGAAAACTGACATCCATACATTAAAATACAATTCTGCAATAAAAGAAACACTTTTGCTACCTGTGACAACATAGTTGTGCAAACATTGTGTAAAGAAGCAGAACCATTAAGTGTGCACGCTATGATTCTACTGATCAAAGTCTTAGACCATGTGAAACTACTCTCAGGAGCAGGAAGAAGGGAGAGCAAGTGAAAAAGGGCATGGGGAGCTTTCTGAAGTGAACAAAACATTCTATATCTCAATAGTAGCAGAGGTAGTGAGGTATTTGTCAAATTCACAGCAAAATCTATATATTTCATTAAATATAAATTCTACCTTAATTTTTGTAAAGTTATAGAGATCCCTAAACTAGCCCACTAACCTAATTCAATGCCTAGAATAAATTTAAATTTCTACATCTTAATTAACACTTTACCTCCTCTAAATTTTAAATTAACAGCCTAGTCTTCCTTTTATCTAACAAAATAGCAAAATAAAATAGAAATGAAGGTAGGAAAAGGAGCTAATATTTACAAGTCAGGTGCTCTCCTTTGTCTATGATTTCATTTAATTCTCACAACTTCTAAAGATGGAGACAGTACCTCTATTTACATATGAGAAAGCTTGAAAAAGTTACTAAGCCTCTTATGCCAACAAATATTGCTACAGAAAATAGAACAAACAAACACAAAGAAAAGTTGTTAATCCTATAGATCCAAATAACTATTGGAACAATTTTAAAAACAGGAATACAAGGGCTGGGGATATAGCTCAGCTGGTAGAGTGCTTTCCTAACATGCACAAAGGCCTGAGTTCAATCCCAGCACCACCAAAAAATAAAAATAAAAGCAGAAATATAAAAGGCTGTGGATGGGGCTGGGGATGTGGCTCAAGCAGTAGGGCGCTTGCCTGACATGCATGCGGCCCGGGTTCGATCCTCAGCACCACATACAAACAAAGATGTTGTGCCCACCAATAACTAAAAATAAATAAATAAAAATTAAAATTCTCTTCTCTCTCTCTTCTCTCTCTCTCTTTAAAAAAAAATTTAAAAGAAAGGCTGTGGATGTAGCTCAGTTGTAGGGTGTGTATTTTGAATGAGTGAGGCCCTGGGTTCAATCCTCAGCATGGTGGGGAAAAATATTAAGGATCTTAATTAATATCATACAAAATAAAAAACAACCACGACCCTAAAAAACAAATGCCAAATGTCTTCTTTGATATAAGGAGAGCAACTAAGAACAGAGCAGGGAGGAAGAGCATGAGAAAAAGATTAACATTAAACAGGGACTAGAGGTGGGAGGGAAAGGGAAAGAGAAGGGAAATTGCATGGAAATGGAAGGAGACCCTCACTGTTATACAAAATTACATATAAGAGGTTGTGAGGGGAAAGGGAAAAAAAAAAGCAAGGGAGAGAATTGAATTACAGCAGATGGGGTAGAGAGAGAAGATGGGAGGGGAGGGGAGGGGAGGGGGGATAGTAGAGGATAGGAAAGGTAGCAGAATACAACAGTCACTAGTATGGCATTATGTAAAAACGTGGATGTGTAACCGATGTGATTTTGCAATCTGTATATGGGGTAAAAATGGGAGTTCATAACCCACTTGAATCAAATGTATGAAATATGATATGTCAAGAGCTTTGTAATGTTTTGAACAACCAATAAAAAAAAAAGAGAGAATGAAAAAAATAAATAAAAAACAACCATGAAACAGTATGTGAAGGTAAGAGTCTTACTAGTGTTGTGGCTGAATGTGGATACTCAAAACTGGGAACAAAATTGCTCTAAATATTCCACTTTATAAAGAGAAAAAAATTGGGGTAAAACACTATCCCTTGTTATTTTACAGAAAGGCAGCAATGTAAACATCTGCCTTCAACAGAACTGGAGAAGACAAGGGGACCATAGGCAGAGTCTAGCTCAGGAAGTATGGGTGCCTTTGTAGGACCATGCCCTTACTGCCTCATCCTGGCACCCAAAGAAGGTCAGAGGGGGCCCTGATGGGATTCAGGACAAACTACCCTAAAATATGGCACCGTGGCATTGGGGAAAATGGGAGAAACAGTGAAGACTACTCTCGAGGCGCCTCCCCTTCTTCCCTGCAGCAGAACACAAAATCTTGCTGACTTTCCCCTGAAGTAGATCATGAGACTTCATTTCAGAGGTGCTCTCCTGATATCCACAGGAAAGGAAAATCCTCACTTCTGAAGGCACACAGAAAAATTTGAATAGGACTTACTAAATTCTGCCCAATTTATTACCACTAGATCATATTCCCTTTGTCCAAGCATGCTCCTGCAAATGTCGACATTCATTCTTCATCAAAGTCAGTATAAAAATACACAGGCTTCCCTGTTTCTTTAGGTATTCATTTCTTCTTCATAATTTGTATGTTCTTCTCTTGTTAATCTTTTACTACCAGTTTCTCAGCCATAAACCTTGTGATAAATGAGGAAAAGATATTACTTTTTCTCTTACAGCTCCAGTACTACAATCCATAGAAAGAAGAGGGTCCAGAGTAGCATCTTGTCTATGTTCCCTAGGTCCCTCTGCGCTACTTGCAGAGAAACAGCCTTCACTACCTAGGGATGGATGGTACATGGTGTTTTCTGTGGTTCAATGACACCAGAAAAGGCAGCTGACTTGGGGAATTATCATGGGGAGCCCCAACTGAGTGAGAAAGTAAGCAGGAGCTGTTAACATTTCCTCAACATCTGGGAACTGTGCTATGGGTCAACTCACAAGACCACTGATGGGCTAGGATTGTGGCTCAATGGTAGATGGCTCGCCTACCATGCATGAGGCAATGGATTCAATCCTCAGCACCACATAAATGTAAAATAAAGATATTGTGTTCACCTAAAACTAAATATATATATATATTTTTTAAATTATATTAATAAAAATAAAATAAAAAAAACCACTGATGAACCCATGTACAAGCTCCAAAACATTCTTAAGTCCACTGAAAGAGCCAGGTGTGATGATGAACACCTGTAGTCGCAGTTACTCAGGAGACTGAGGCAGAAGGATCACTTGAGCCCACAAGTTTGTGACCAGCCTGGGCAAGACAAAATGAAACCCCAGCTAGGGGAGCAGGGGTCGGGAGAATCCACTGGAGGCAGAAACAAAGGCTGGAGAAACCAAATCTAAACAGTTTCACAAATTTATATCTAACTTCTGACTTAAATCTCCAAACTATTCTAAGTCAGAATGTTCATAAATTACAAGCATTTTTTTTTTTTTAAACAAAACAGACTTGGTTCACAGGCAGTAAAAACTCCAAGTATTCATTACAAATTCCAAGTTATAAAAAATTCTAACCATCAACATCCTATTTCCTTCCTTAAATGTCTTAAGGAAAAACCTGAGAAGGGGAAGGAAGAAGGTGACGGTTAAGAACCTATGAGGGGGCTGGGGATGTGGCTCAAGCGGTAGCGCGCTCGCCTGGCATGCGTGCGGCCCGGGTTCGATCCTCAGCACCACATACAAACAAAGATGTTGTGTCCGTCGAGAACTAAAAAATAAATATTAAAAAAATTCTCTCTCTCTCTCTCTCTCTCTCTCTAAAAAAAAATTTAAAAAAAAAAAAAGAACCTATGAGAATTTCGCAAAGGAACACCAGAAAACAACATAAAACATTCATTAATTTATTCTCTAAAGTTAACACTGCTAATTACTTGACCTATTTTTCTTTTGCAATAATCAAGAGGAAATGTAATCTTTACTCAACAGCAAAAAAAAAAACAAACAAACAAACAAAAAAAAAACACCAAAGATTTAAAGAAACCCTTCAAATTTGTATTCTTTCCTGCAAGGCAAAAACATTACATAACACATGTTCCAAAGACACTGCAGGGAGTATAGTAGGTTGGACCTTTGAGTAAGAAATGCAATGCAGGAAAAAAAAAAAATCCCAATCTAGAAAAAAAAAAAAAAAAAATAGATCTTTATAAACCCAAGAAAGATCTAAGAATAATGCACAACAGACCAACTGCCAACAATACTAGTCAGTATGTAAAAATTCAGTTGTGTTTTGTTTTGTTTCATTTTTTTTGGTGCTGGGGATTGAGCCCCAGGACTTCAGCATGCTAAATACATACATGCTATCCACTGAGCTACATCAGCAGAACCCTAGATTTTTTAATATATTTTATAAATGAAGAAATTGAGGCCCACAGCATTTCCAAGGCACGTGAAACAGAGGGGAAAATAGAAATGTGCGCTCAATAAAATTAGAAACCCTTGGTTATATATATACAAGGGGGTTAGTAAAATGTTACATTAAAATGACTGCTCCTCCCAAACACCCCCTCCATTTCCTCACCTTTTTCCTCTCTATCTGGAATGTTCTCCATCCCCATCACCACCTTCAGAAATCCTACCAGTCAGTTCTTTAAGGCTCATTCCAAAGGCAACTTCCTCCACTGTCCAGCCTTCCTCAATTATTCCAGCTAGAAGAAACATATTCTAAAGTCCCATAGTGAACTTGCTGTGCCATATTTAGAATCTGTCATTTCTACTGATTTTTTTTCCTCTACTAAACTACAAACACCTTCATGACAAAATCATCTCAATCTTCCTCCCCCCACAATCCTCCTCATAATCAAGCATTACACCCTGCACACAAGAGATACCCATAAATGTATACAAAATTATTTAACAGAATAATTCTTTCAATTAAAGGTTTATCATAAGTTTTTATTTTAATATTAATAGTATAAAAATAAGGTTTATTCTAAAGTAACAATATTAATAGAAAAAATATAAATTTATAGCACTGACCCTTGGTGGCCCAATAATCATGCCTGTCCACCTTGTAAGTGTCATATCTTCATCATCTTCAAGTCCCCAGCTAACCGTGCCATCACCTACTCCTTTTTGTCCTTCTTCAAGTTCTTCCAACAAGCGAAAATTACGAGGAACTTTAACTCCTACACAAAAGAACATCAATGTAAATGTACAAAACTCATAATAAGAGCTACACATATGTAAATTCAACTTCTTCCAAATTAATTTTACAAATGACTTCTGTTTGATATAGAAAACACTGTATCAAACATTAACCCATTAAGTACCATCATCCCAGATGTGGGATACCTATAAAAACATAAATTGAACAAAAAATATACTACTTATGATAACTTTTGATAAATATTGTTTTTAGAGTTCTATTCTTTTGAGAAAAGTAATAAATGAAGATTAGAACATTTTAATATGTATTTTTTCATATATGTATTTTCACATTACTTTATACTTTAATGTTATATTTATTCATATATAAACTACATATGTAGAAATATATAAATTCTAGATTATGATTTCAAACTTGCACTTGTATCAATTTCACTAAAATATTTGGAGAATTGAAAACCTGGGACTTAATGAGTTAATAACAGAATAAAATGTATATATAAATTCCTGTTTAATCAATTTTACACTAACATAAATCAATCATAAGGAAATCATTAAAAAAAAAATTCCTACTTGAGATTTCTGTTCCAAGCCAAGGATTCTGTATCAAGTAAGTAGGCATGACCCAAAAATTTATGGTTAAATTATTTAATGTATATGTTCTAATAATTTTTAATTGTTTTTTTATTTATTTATTTTTATATGGTGCTGAGGATCAAACCCAGCGCCTCACACATGCTAGGCGAGCACTCTACCGCTGAGCCACAACCCCAGCCCCATTTAATAATTTTTAATAAGAATCATGTTCCATGTTAGAAAATTCACCAGAAGCTACAGTTTTCTAGATACAGAAGTAGCCCTCCCGATGGTTCCTACTCCTCATCTTTCCATTAGTTAGGACTCTGGTCCTACTTTTACTTCTACCTGGCCTACTTCTACCAGGTCAACACCATCACTCAAAGGTCACTTGGGGCATTACCTGATTTGAGAATAAATCTCATGTTCCTAAATTTTCTAGGACACTCCCACCACCTCCTGGCACAATCTAGCAAATGTTTCATCATCCAGTAACCCTTCTCACCCTCCACTCCATGTCACACTTTTCCATTTTCTAGACCTCAACAGAATGTTCATAAATGTTCATTTCTCTTTTGACCTTAACATTCCTTACTGTATTACTAAAATCTTAACAGGAATCCCTGTGCCTAGAATGTCCTGTTTACATTTATGCCTTCTTTCTCAAGGAACCTGGTCTTTCCCATAATTCCAATCTCCAATCCCTAGAAGCCAACCACAAATCTACTTTTCCAAAACCTTTCTTTCCTATGATTACTGTATCAGTAAGGACTCTCTATTAAAGGGGAGGTCTTCCATGCTCTCAAGAACATCTTACATGAAACATTCCCCAACCCCACCACACAAATTCTGTTAAAAGTACATAAATGCCCTCAAAATCCTGTCTCTGATCCATATGCATGTGCTTGTATGCTTTCTCTCCTCCCACCCATACACATACATATAAGGCTGATTTGTCCTTAAAAGCAACTGTGCATGGTAATGCACAACCTGCAACTAGGCATTACTAATGTTTGGTAATCCTTCTGGACATATAATGAAAATCCAATAAGTACCATAACTTTAAAACAAAATAAAACCAAAAACCATAAGCCACTTTGTATACTATGCTTCATAAAAATGATTGAAAATCATAGAGCACAGAAATATGGAGCTGCTATAAATCCCAATATCAGTAGTCATTATAATTACTATTGTGGTGAGCCGTTCTAATTAGACCGTGGCCGCCATTAGAAGATGGCGCCGGCTTCCACTGTGGCCTGTGATAAACAACTTCTAATATGGAGAATTGGCACGCAATCCCTTACCACCCTATGAGAAAGGTCCACGTGGCAGCTTAAGATTGGTATGCTGGAGGCTTTATTAGGCTGTGCTTGGGCGCTCGGCGACGGGTCACTAGAAGATGATACATGAATCAAGGCCTGAATAAACTGCTGAAAGAAGAATCCTGTGTCGTGTTTTCCCTTGCCGGCGAGGGGTCGCGGGATACTATGATTATTAGTAACCACTTGTTTTAAATAAATTATTCCATTTATTCCTACAGCCACTTGAAACCAAAGAAGTTATACAACATTCCCAAGGTCACACAGCTCACAGGAACAGGTCCAATATTAAAACCTAGTTTCTATCCAGGCACAATGATATGCTCCTGTAATCATAGTTTTGGGGAGGCTGCAACAGAAGAATATCAAGTCTGAAGCCAGCCTCAGCAGTTTGGTGAGACATTTTCTCAAAATTAAAAAAAAAAAAAAAAAAAAGAAAAGAAAGAAAGAAATTTAAAGAGTTGGGATGTAGTTCAGTAGAATACTCCTGGGTTCAACCCCCCAGTTCTGGGAAAAGAAAAAGGAAACCTAGTTTCTAGATCTTAATGCCCTTTTCACCACTTAGTTGTACAGTGTTATTAGCTATACAGTAGTACACCCTGGTGGCATAAACACACAGATCTAAACAAATACATGCAAACTAAAATTAAAATGAGGTTATTATTATTGGAAGAAAAATTCCAATAAGATAAAACTGTGGGAAAATATATTAGTGACTGCAAATCTTCTTAAGAAGTTAATNACTTAAATTTTCTTTTTCTTTCTTTTTTTTTTTTTTTTTTTTTTTTTGGTACTGGCAATTGAAACCAGTGGCATCAACCACTATGCCACATCCCAGTCCTTTTTAAATATTTTTTATTTAGATACAAGGTCTCACTAAGTTGCTGAGGCTGGCTTTGAATTCATGATCCTCCTGGCTCAGCCTCTGTGTCCCACTGCAGCCAGCTGCCACTCACTTTTGATATGTAATCCTAGCAACATTTTTTAGCTATAAATCAGATAACAATAGTTCCTACCTTACTGAATCACTGTAGAAATTCATAAAGAGTATACCTTATATACTATAAATATTGACTGTGGTCATTGTAGTGTCCAAAGCATGACATAAACTTCTATTTAACTCCATCTGAGTTGTTGAGAATCAAAGCTCCTTGTAAATTCTGGTAGGGTGGCCTCTGGAAATTTTATTCTAAGTTTCTATTTACATTTTAGTGAGACACTACTCTGTTTATTTACTTTATTTTTGGTAGCTACAGAATCATGATCTTTATAACACATTTGTATAAAACTGCTTTTTGAAGTAATCTTAAACAAGCAAACAAGCTCAATTACCCTTGCCATTATAAAGTCAGCCCTCCAAAAATAACTAAATGTGTTAAATTTTTTCCTCCATTTTGTGTCAAGGCAAGCATCCAAAACTACAAAGAAACAATGTAAAATTTATGTCTCCTGTACTTAAGTACCATAAATGTGACAAACATTTACTGCTAAACTTTTTGCCACCTCTCCACATAACAGTTTGGGAAAATAGCTTTAATATTAATAAGACTCATCATTATTGGCAATGTTAACATTTTTTTTCTGGCAATGGGTATTAAACCCAGGGTGCTTTATCACTGAGCTACATCCCCATTATTTTTTTTTTTTTTTTACTTAGTTTCTTGAAACAGGGTCTAAATTGCTCGAGGCCTAAATTGTTGAGGCTGGTCTCAAACTTATGACTCTCTCTCAGCTTCCCAAGTAGCTGGGATTTTAGGAATGAGCCACTGTACCCGACAATGTTAACACTTAAAAGAATTCTAATAAAGTATAAAACTCAAAACCAAAACAAATGATGAGCTATATTTTCAAATTCAGAGCTAGAGCACTCTGGTCTTATTTCATTTAACCATTAATGCCTGTGAAGAGAAAACAGCCACAAGATGGGGCTGTTGCTTCACAAAGTTACTCTACACAAGGACTGCCCTCTGAATCTCAAATTGCAGAAAAAAATCTTAAGGTTACAGAAACACCGATCACCAAATCACATCAAGAATTCAAGTCTCCAGGTTTCCCACCAACTGAATTTTCTAGTAACTACACCACAAGGAACCTCTACTATGACCAAAAATAGTAGTAATATTAATAAGCAAACCATGACTGCAAAGAACCTGGAAAACATGCCTCCTCAGGGGCAGCAGTACATTCCTGCAATCCCAGGACTTGACTGGCTGACGGGAGGATCACAAGTTTGTGGCCAGCCTCAGCAATTAAGCAAGATCCTATCTCAAAAAATAAAAAGGACTAGGGATGTAGCCAGTAGTAAAGCACCCATGGGTTTAATCTCTAGTACTGAAAGGGGGGGGGGGGGAA
>NW_026000093.1:1069136-1074296 GCF_001458135.2 Marmota marmota marmota | reverse complement strand
TTTTTTTTTTTTTTTTTTTTTGGTGGTACTGGGGATTGAACCCAGAGGTGTTCTACCAATGAGCTATATCCCCAACCCTTTTTATTTTTTTTGAGACAAGCTCTCACTACATTGCCCAGATAGGCCTCAAACCTGCAATCCTCCTGTCTCAGCCTCTCCAATTGCTGGAATTACAGGTGACTACTATATCTGGCTCATAAATTGATTTTGAAACAAACTATCTATACAGTGTCTGAAATGCCTTCTGAATCAAACATTAAATCCATTTCAAGAGTTGTGCAATTTATACTGTTTCACTTCCTAAAAATTTGTGAGTCTTAGCAGGGCACAGTGTTGTGAATTTGTAGAACCAGCTACTTGGAAAAATGAGGCGGAAGAATGAGGCAGAAGGTTGGCTTGAGCTGAGGAGTTAAGAGGCCAGACTGGGCAACAGCAAGGACCCACCACCACCACCATCTCACTAAAAAAAAAAAAAAAAAAAACACTTCTGCATATAGTAACTCTCAATCACAAAGTCAAGAATTATTATATATTACAGATTAAAAATTGGTTTCCCTCCACAGAGAGGGAAAGTCTGATTTTCCTCCCTATTTAACCTTCTCTGGTTTCATTTGTAACACTGTTTCAGAAAATCAGATGTGATCCTATCCTAAGAAGTTAAAAAAAAAAAAAAAATTTCAAGGCAAAAGGGTAAAAGTAATTAGTATAAGGTATAAAATTTTCAAATTGAGCCAGGCACAGTGGTACACACTTGGAATCCCAATGACCCAAGCAGGAGGATCAGAAGTTAGAAGACCAGCCCGGGCAACTCAGTGAGACCTTGTCTCAAAATAAAGAATAAAAAGGGCTGGGGATGGAGCTCAGTGGTAAAGTGCCTCTGGGCTCAATAAATATATGTATATGTATATGTGTGTGTGTGTATATATATATACACACACACACATATATATACACACACACACACAAGTTGTACTTGGACACAATACCTTCATTTATTTATTTTTATGTAGTACTGAGGATCGAACCCAGTGCCTCCTACGTGCAAGGCAAGCGCTCTGCCACTGAGCCACAATCCCAGCCCCTCAAGGTGATTTTTAAACTATTAAAACCTTTGAATACTGCTGCGTAAAATAGTCCCAGCTCCTCAGAGGGCTGAGTCAGGGGGATCCCTTGAACCCAGGAGATCAAGGCCAGCCTGGGCAACATAGCAAGATTTTTTTCTGTCTCAGAAAAAAAAAAAAAAACACCTTAAATATCAATATACAGTTCCACTGAAGAAGTAGTAAAATGAATACATGTAATATACATACACACAGATCTAAACAAATACATGCAAACTAAAATTAAAATGAGGTTATTATTATTGGAAGAAAAATTCCAATAAGATAAAACTGTGGGAAAATATATTAGTGACTGCAAATCTTCTTAAGAAGTTAATTTAACAAAAAAAATAACAAGAATTTTGAACATTTATATGCTATGACTTAAAATCCTGCTTGTAAAACTTACCCTCAAGAACAAAACACAGGTATTAACAACATCTAGAACCATGGTACATCATTTTTCCTACCCTCCAGGCCCAGACCCAGGCCCCATCCCTTTCTCCTCTCAACAAGACGGAGCCTGTCTCTGCTCCCCTTGAAGCTGGGCTGACTTTCCCACTTATTTTGATCAACAGAATGTAATAGAAGTAATGCTAAGTCCTTTTAAGAGGCCTGGTAGCTTCTGCTTGCTTCTTGGAAACTAATCATCATATAAGATTCCTGACCACCCTGACACTTATAAGGATGTGAGGAACACCAAACCAGCCATCTGAAGAAGCCACAGCAGCTTCTCCAAATACATCTAGCAGCAAAACTACCATGTACTGAACACCAAGCTGTCAACTCCTATGTCATGAAAAATAAAAATCATTATTGTTTGAAGCCACTACGTTTTGAGATGATTTGCTTCATAGCAATAAACACCTAAAAGAGATGAAGAGTGTAGAAAAGCAACTAAACAAAAATGTTTGGCAGTATAAAAACTTCTTAAAGAACAATTGCCATATACATTTAGGCAAACTATGTCACATCATTTAAAACATTATAAAGTTATTTTAAAGTATGTGAATTATATCAACTGTAAGTGAAAAAAACAGACCCACCTAACTACCATGTATAACCATAAAGCTCTAATGAAAATTTTTAAAAATAAAAAAGACTTAATAGCAACACATAAAAAGTCAAATATACAAAGAATGAAACGGTGCTTGAGGGGGAAAAAATGAGGAGATGAAGGTCAACAGAAACAAAGCAGCAGATACGTAGCATAAGAAGTCTACAGATTTAATACAACATGAGGATCATGCTTAATAGCATATTGTGTTCAGAATTTTTGCTTAACAAGTAGATTACAGCTGCTCTTGCTTCAGGGGAAAAATGGGGTAAATATGTGAGATGATGAGTATGTTGATTTGTTTCATTACAGTAGCAATTTATACATGTCTGTATCTGTGTATAAATGTGTAAAATGACATCATATGAATACTTAACTATACACAATAAAATTTATTTTAAGGCACTAAAAATAAGATGATAAATATAAACTGACTGGGTCTCTTTTCCCCATAAAGATATTTAGAATATTTTAGAGCTCTAACAAAAGCAAAGTGTTCCCAAGAGTAAATGATATTATTCTGTATGATCATTTTTCTCTGCCTTCTATTCTGGACTGCATGTACTTGCTTATTTCCAAGCACTATATAGGTGGAATTCCTAGCTTGGTAGCCCTGGCATCCTATCAGTTCTGAACATTTAGTAATACAAGAAATAGAATCTAAATCATTAATTCCCATCACCATTCTTTACTATTAAAAAAACCCTGTTCCATAATGCTAACCCCAAGTGGCTGTTTCAAAAACATCAGTTACAACCCCACAATTAACAATACTATTTACATTTTTAAAAAACCTTTTGAACTGAACAGGGTACCAAAATGAAGCAAATTATATTCCATGTGTATATGATTATGTCAAATGAACCTATTATGTATAGCTATATGTACTATATGTACTAATAAAAATAAATATTTAAAGTCTTTATTTGTTCGGTATGTATACATAAGGTGGCAATAATCAACTTCGCATATTAATAGTATATTGTGTCCAGAATTTTTGCTTAACAAGTAGATTACAGCTGCTATTGCTTCAGGGGAAAAATGGGGTAAGTATGTGAGATGATCAGTATGTTGAAATCTGCATGTTTATTTTCATAGTTGTCCTATTGCTCTTGCAGAATTTCCCAAAACACTCTGTTTACCTAAGCCTTCTTTTTCATATTAAGATTTATAACCATGTATTATCAGAAAACTCATTCAGTATAAGTCCAGGATAGATAACTATTGTAAAGGCCAAGGGATTGAACTATTGTGTGATGTCTATCAATTCATGTGGTAAATGAAGAAATTTATCATATCTGGTCCTTTTACACTGTGTCTGTAATAATTGTGAATGCAAGTAGGCGGTGACCACTCAATTGAGGATTAATTTATGAAGGACAGGTTAGCTAGCATGGGTGGCTTTTTTTCCTAAGCTTAATCCTCAGATAGTTTCCCCAGCTAAAAAGCAAGTCAAAGCTAAATGAATGGGCTGGGTTGTAACTAGTGGCAGCGCACTTGCCTTACATGAGTGAGGCTCTGGGTTCGACCCTCAGCACCACATAAAAAGAAATAAAGATATGATGTCCATATACAACTAAAATAATATTTTTTAAAAAGCTAAATGAGAAACTATGTAGTATATTTTCTTTTTTATATATAGTTTTATTTTATTTATTTTTATGTGGTGCTGAGGATCGAACCCAGGGCCTCAAATATGCTAAGCGAGCCCTCTACCGCTGAGCCACAACCCCAGCCCATCTAGTATATTTTCTTTAAGAGGAGTATCATGAGGTTTAATTGTGATTTTATATATATCAGTGTGTGTATATATTGCGCACAGTTTACCTAGTACATAATAAGTAGTAAAAAGGAACTTGCTACCTTGTGATTATATAAATTCGTAAGAATAATTAATTGTTTATTTTTAGTTTTTCTGTTTTTTCCTATGGTTAGGACTATAAAGAATTGAAATTTGGGGAGAGTAGGAGACTGGTCCCAGTTTCAAAAACTCAGGCTGTTTAAATAAAATATATTTACAAAGTAAAAAAAGAAAAAAACATTTTTAGAACTGAATTGCAGCCATCACTGAGACATCATGAATATATATAAATATTGGTTTAATATTAATTTTTTTTTTTGGGGGGGGGGTACTGGGAATTGAACCCAGGGGCACTCAACCACTGAGCCACATCTCCAGCCCTTTGTGGTATTTTAGAAGCAGGACCTCAATAAATTGCTGAGGCTGGCTTTGAACTAGGGATCCTCCTTTCTAAGCCTCCTGAACTGCTGGGATTACACCCATGCGCCACCATGCCAAACCTAAAATATTATTTATGTAATTAACAGAAAAAAAAAAACAGGTAATATCATTTTGCTGAAATGAAAGCTTACCAGAAACAGAAATCTAGCTCTCTAAAATAAATATTTCCAAAAAAACTGCACAAGATTAAAAACGTATTTCACTAGAATACATTTAAGTTTTAATTTATAACAGTTGCTTTGTATTCAGTTAATAAATAAGAACACGTTAACATTATTGTAGAAACCAGTACAGAATCTAGAACATGTTCACCTCAATGAGTGCTTCTTAATGTATTTTTAAATACAGTCTTTTGCCAGGTATGATGGCACATGTTTGTAACTGCAGTGATTCAGGAGACCAAGGCAAGATCATAAGTTCAAGACTAGTCTAGGCAATTTAAGGAGACCCTGTCTCAAAAAAATTTTTTAAAAGGCTGGGGATGTAGCTCAATGGTGGAGTCCACCTGGTTTCAATTCCAGTATTGCCCACCCACCCACTCCCCCAAAAAAATTTTTTACTAAATCTAAAATGGCATCAACTATATGATGAACCATTACTTTAAGAAATTTAAAAAAAAAAACACAGAGCCGATACAGTGGCACACGCCTATAATCCCAGTGGTTCAGCAGGCTGAGACAGGAGAATTGTGAGTTCAAAGTCAGCCTCAGCAATAGCAAAGCACTAAGCAACTCAGTGAGACCCTTTCTCTAAATAAAAAT
>NW_026000093.1:1065378-1068371 GCF_001458135.2 Marmota marmota marmota | reverse complement strand
AAAAAAAAAAAAAAAAAAAAAAAAAAAAAAAAAAAAAAGCCATACTCTGCATTTTAATAAAATAGAAAAACCGATAAATTGGTGTTCAACAAAATTTAAAACTTTTAGGTTTCAAAGGATACCATCAAGAAGATGCTGGGCATGGTGGCCCATGCCTATAATCCCAGCAGCTCAGCAGGCTGAAGCAGGAGGATCAAAAGTTCAAAGCCAGCCTCAGCAATGTCGAGGCACTAAATAAGTAACTACCCTGTCTCTAAATAAAATACAAAAAATGGCTGGGGATGTGGCTCAGTGGTTAAGTACCACTGAGTTTAACCCCTGGTACCAAACAAAAAGTAAAGACAACTGACAGAAGAAAACACCTGCAAGCCATATATCTGATTAGGGACTTGTATCTATAAAGAACCTCTATAAATAAACAATTTTTTTAAAAAGCCCAATTTAAAAATGTACAAAGGATCTACAAAGACATTTCTCCAAAGAAGATAGGCAAACAGCTACTAAGCACATGAAGCAATATTCAATATCACTAGTCATCAGTGAAATGCAAGTCAAAATCATGAGATATCCGTCACATCTCATGATGACTATAATCATAGTCAAGGAAGTACTGGTGAAGATGTATTCTCATATAATGCTGGTACAAATGTAAAATTATTACTCTTGGGAAAAATATGGCAGTTCCCCTAATAGTTAAAGTCACCTTACTACTCACCAATTCCACTCCTAGGTATCTACCCCCCCCAAAAAAAAAATGTCCATACAAAAACCTGAATGTCTATAACAGTCCATTTCCAACAGATAACAAACCAAATGTGCATGAACAAACAAACAGTTAAAGGCAACGCAGCATATCCATACAGTGGGATAGTTTTCAGCCACAAAAATGGATATAAAGTATAGATACATCTACAACATGGATAACCCTTAAAAACATTACACAAATTAGACACAAATAACCACATACAACAATATAATTGCATTCATATTAAAGTATAGAATAGGCATATATACCAAGACAGAAGTACACAGGTAATTGGTAGGGGTTAATAAATGGCTTTAGGGCACACATTAGTGAAACAAAAGGGTTTCTTTCCTTTTTTTTTGGTTCTGGGGATGTGCATTCGAAGTAAGCACTCTACCAACTGAGCTATGTCTCCAGCCCAAGGGTTTCTTTCTGAGAAAATGAAAATGTTCTAAGATAACTACAGCATGCCTCTGTGAATATAGCAAAACCCACTAAATTGTGCACTTTAAAGAGACAACTGTACTGTACATGAGTATCTTAGGAAAGCTTTTTTTTAAAAAAAAAAAAAAGTAACTTCCTGAAACCAAACTCAATATCCATTACAGCTCCATCTACCAGAATTTTCAGCTTCCTTATGACAATCACTCAAAGGTGTGGTCAAGGGCCAAAGGAGACTGGCTCTTTTCCATAAGACTCTAAATTTTCATAACTTCAAAATCCCTGGAGAAGATGAGCCAGTTACACAGGCATTACCCAATCTTCCCAGTACCAACATTTTTGGAACCAAGTTCTTTCTATCTATCAAATATATAGTCTTGTCCAGAAGTACTCTATCCGGAAAAGTAGGTAAGAATAAGAACAGAAAGGTAGAAAAAAGAAGAAATGATAACAGAATTAAATGTTTAAAAAGGGGGCTAGAAATGTAGCTCAGCAGTACAGCATTTGCCCAACATGCACAAGGCCCCAGGTTTGAGCCCAAGCACCACAAGAGAAAAAGAAAGGAGAATGTGTTTTAAAAAAATTAATATTTTTTAAAGAATTTTTAAAGATTTTTTTTTAAGTTCTAAAGAGCCATTTTAGGGATGTCTTTCCCCCTGAAGATTACCTGCATTCATGTATATTCCTTGCTTCACCCCAAAGACATCTCTCTCTTGAGATTGCCCCATTCTTCCTGAACATGTATCTACTTTTCTAAATAAACCTGTCTATGACTTTGACTGGCCTGTGCTGAAATTCTGTCACATATGCCAAGAATCTCATTGGTCCTGAGTCAAGTTCCCCTAACTCTTCAGATACTCCTCAAATCCTCCTTCAGAGACATTTTTCTCCCATGACATCTCTAGGTAACCAATATAGGGAAATTTTTTTTAATATTTATTCTTAAGTTTTAGGTGGACATAATATCTTTGTTTAACATTTATGTGGTGCTGAGGATTGAACCCAGTGCCTTGTGCATGCTAGGCGAGAACTTTACCACTGAGCCACAACCCTAGCCCAGTATAGGGAATTTTTAAGGCACTGATTCCAACAATCCCAAGAGAATGTATCTACCTACCTAAACAAAACCTGGCTATGACTTTGAAAAAATGTTTAAAAATAAATAAGGGTCACTTTAGAAATAATAAATTACAATACTGTAAATATTTTAAATTTAACACATCAGGTTAAATGCAGTTCTATTAATTGTTTGTAGCATTACCAGTATATTCCCTTCCTCTACTCCACCCAAAACAACCTGAGAGACAATCATAAATTTATAACAATTCATATGTCATTTGCCTATAAAACCAAATTTGTGCTCACAAATTTGTTTTAATGTGGAACAATATTTAGCCACTAACATCGCTTTGTCTAAATATTTTATTCTTTGCAATACAACCTTTCACTTGATAAAACAACATAGACTCTTAATTACCTATAATGCCTTTTTAGTCTCTCTCTAACGTGTTTTGCCTTTATCTTTAATGGCATTTATCTGTGAAATAACACAACTGGGTTTCCACAAAATAAAAGCAACCAAAGCATACATAAAATATGATATGATGAAGCAGCACGTGGTGGCGCATGCCTGTAATCCCAGTGGCTCCAGAGGCTGAGACAGGAGGATCACAAGTTCAAAGCCAGCCTCAGCAATGGCGAGGTATTTAGCAACTCAGTGAAACTCTGTCTCTAAATAAAATACAAATAGGGCTGGGGATGTGGCTCAGTGGTTGAGTGCCTGAGTTCAATCCCCAGTCCCCCCCCA
>NW_026000093.1:1061033-1064689 GCF_001458135.2 Marmota marmota marmota | reverse complement strand
AAAAAAAAAAAAAAAAAAAAAAAAAAAAAAACATAAATAACTATTTGTATTAAGATATTTTGGCTTAAAGAAAAAAACATATTATCCATCCAGCTCATCTAATTTTAAATTTCAACATCAAATTTCAGTTTAAATTTCATATAACATTTATTTATATTTACTTGTGTAAGTACTGTTTCCCTCTCATGCTACCAAAAAGCAAACAAAAATATAACTAATAGTGTAATTCAAAAATAATTCATTTCAAAACATAGTGTAAAGCTTCTTCTTGACTCAATCCCCTCCCAATTTGACAATACCATCAATTATCTAAAGCACAAAAATAGGTAAATAAAACAATATGAAACTAAGCATGGCATTTTGTTGTTGCAGTACTAGGAATCAAACCCAAGGCCTTGCATATGCTAGGGAAACACTCTTCAACTGAGCCATATCCACACTAACACGTTTCAAAGTGAATTTCAATGGTTTATGAAAACTCAACTGCCTAAAGTATATTTTCTTAATTATTCCAAGGTTCCAAATTTCTTATATCTAAAAACAGTGAAACTGTAACAGAATGTTGAAATATAAACAGGATTCTAATGTGCAACAAACACCCTAATAAACTATCAGCAACTTGTTTATAGTGTATATTCAACTTCCTATAAAAACTAAAAGTTGTTAATAAAAAGTATGTGGCCCTAGTATCATCTAATGTCTCCTCTTTTTCAAATTATTTTAACATTCTCTCATGTCTAGTGTTGGGGGAGGGAGGATGAAAACTATCCAATTAAATGTATCATTTTAAATAATCTTTCCTGGCCAGTGTGGGGCCTGGGAGGCTGAGAGAGTAGGATTGCAGGCTCAAAGCCAGCCTCAGCAGGCACTAAGCAACTCAGTGAGACCCTGTCTCTAAGTAATACAAAATAGGGCTAGGGATGTGGCTCAGTGGTTAAGTGTTCCTGAGTTCACTACCCAGTACCAAAATAAATAAATAAATAAATATTCCTTCCTTTGCTGGTTAGTACTGACACCAAGAATATTGAAATATTTTTCCAAGGCTAAAATTGCTAGATTTTATCATCAATGACACCTACACATAATAAAGATGATTTAACCGACACAGAATGTACTGAGGTAATACCCTAAAAGTATCAATCACGACACACATTCAAATCCTTTCATTTTAGCACACAGATTTGAAATTTCTTTTTATTATGCAATGATGGCATGAAATATTAAATCACAGTTCTATAATCTAGTTTGGATAAAGAATAGCAAATAGGTCATATGCGCTTTCACTTTTAAACTGTAACACCTAACACTTGTAATTAATTATTTTTGAAACAGTCAAATATTTAAAGCCTCCATGTTAACACTTAATTTCAAAGTCTGCATTCCTGAGAAACCAAACACTGTATTCAGTACTAGAGAGAAGTTGCAAAGCTTATCTAAGAAACCACTTGTTCAATTATGTTTCATCTTGGTCTGGTTTTGTTTGCACTGCAGCTTTTCACTGAAATGAAAAATTTTAAAAAGGATAGTATGTATTCAGTGAGGTAAGAGGAATCCTCTCTCCTCATTCTGAAGAGCCATCGTCCTCTCCTCCACCCACGTCAAGGAAAGTCTTGGAGAACCGGACCTCCCAACTCGACCCAGGATGTCTCTCAACGCCACCCGCCTACGGTGACCAAGGTTGACACCCGCCCACCTTGGGCCTCGCCTCCTCTCTTCCCCCAGCGCCTTCAATCATCACCCCGCAGGGCCCTGATTCTGCGCCAGGGCGGGGGCCACCCCGCCACCGGACAAGCGCGCGACGGACGCACGAGCACGACCCGCCACCCCCGACGGCCGACCCGGGCCCTTGGCATCCGCGCCGGTCCCACCCGATCCCTCCCCAGTCCCAGGCTTCGTTCCAGGGGAGCGCAGAATTCAAGAGAGCGCACTCCGGCTTCTCCTACACGGACAGCACCCCGCCGCCAGGAGCGGGCGAAGGGGGAGAGCCGGGTCAGAGCGGGAAAGCAGGCAGCCCGGCCCAGGAACCGACCTGTGGAGACCGCCATCTTCGCCTGCAGCCCGACGCAGCCGCCCGCACGCACGGGACGTGGTTCGTCACTTCCGGGAGCACGCCGCCGGGTCCACGTCACCATGGGCTCCACCCCCGGCGGCGGGCGCTGCTGAGCCCCAGTGATGGTTGTGCCCGGGGGCGCTGGGGACTCGGCCCCCGTGATTATAGTTACCTCAAAACACTAGGAGAGGGCTGGCAGACAAAGATGAGTCAGTCTCCATAAAATAGAAAAAGAAAACGTGTTAAAAGGCGTGTGCAGAGCTGGGGTTGTGGCTCAGGCAGAGCGCTTGCCTGGCACAAGTGACGCCCTGGGTTCGAGCCTCAGCACCGCATAAAAATAAAGATATTGTGTCCACTTGTAACTAAAACATAAATATTTAAAAAAAAAAAAAAGGCGTGTGCAGGAGGGCAGCAGTCTGCGATGTGATAGTCAAAGGGCATCTAAAGAAATGTGGAGCTAGGGAGAACACAGATTCTCGATCCTATAGAACCTTGAAAAAAGAGGGGGGGGCCTCAGTAATGTTTCATATTCATTAATTATCGAAATGATATTTGAACAAAGTTGAATTTGGACATGTTACTAAAATAAAAACCTACACAAAATATGTGCATCAACAATTGAAAAATTGAGTTGGACAGTAAATTTGAAGAACCCCTAAGAAACCAATTTATTGTATTTAGTTGTATACACAATAGTGAAAATTATTTAAATGTATGACTAACCCTAAAAACATCTTTCAAGAGGAATAAACTAAACTTTCTAAGCAATCATTATGTCCTTCAAAAAGCAAAGATGGCCAGTGAGGAGGCTGGGTCAGAGCCAGAACAAAGGAGCATGGTGAGGGTCTTCTGATGATGTCAACTTCCTGGATGAGGAAAGTGCTCAAGGACACAAGGAAAGGACCCAATCAGACAGACCCTTCTGTACTCCTGCTACTAAGTGGGGATCCAATATAAAAACTAAAACAGTTGTGTGGACAGAAGGGACACCAATCAATAATGTTGAGGACAGAGAGGACAGGGGAGGAGATTAGAGAAGGGGAAAATTCAGAGGCAGTAAAAAGAATGGACCAAAACTCCCCCACTGGGTTCCCAGCTCTGGGGCCTCTTCAGAGAAGTCTGTCTCTGTCACTTTTGCAATAGCTGCTTCTTGCTTGCTGTCTCTGTGTTCTGTTCTTCAAGTCTTTGCTGAAGGGAGACAAGGAACCCAGGACTCCTAGATGGTAACACTACCAATAGTTTGCAACAGATCTGGGAATCTAATGCAATTTTTTGTTTGTTTTGGGGGTTTCATTTTTGGGTATTGGAGAATGAACCCAGGGATGCTTTACCACTAAGGTACTCCCGAGGCCTTTTTATTTTGAGACAGGGTGTTGCTAAGTTGCTTAGGGCCTGGCAAATTACTGAAGGCTGCCCTTTGAATTTGCAATTCTCCTCCCTCTGCCTCTGGAGTCTCTGAGAGTACAGACTCTAAAGCAGTTTTGAACCCAAAGTTAATGCTTTTTTCATTCCTAGTTTCCATTACTTTGTTGGTCATGATACTTGTAGATATTGGTGTTGCTATAATTATTTATATATATATATATATATATATATATATATATAT
>NW_026000093.1:1000251-1060427 GCF_001458135.2 Marmota marmota marmota | reverse complement strand
CACTTGGCTACAGGAGACCTGTGTTGACATAAGTTTTCCATCTTATTAAGATAGACTGTTTAAATATGCTCATTCCAACAAAATCAAAAGTAGTAATTAGCCCCGTGCAGTGGCACATACCTGTAATCCCCGCAACTCTGGAGGCTGAGTTCAAATCAGCCTCAGCAAAAGCAAGGCAATAATCAACTGAGTGAGACCCTGTCTCTAAATAAAATATAAAATAGGGCTGGGGATGTGGCTCAGAGGTTGAGTTCTCTTGAGTTCAATCCCTGGTACACCCCCCCCCCCCAAAAAAAAGCAATAATTAGCAAACATTGATTCTCCTGTAAAATGTGAAACATTTTCTCAGGAAATGTCTCAATCTTAATGACAAAATACATAAATATATTTCCTCTTATATTGCAAAGTAAACTTGTGAAGCCAGTACTACTATCATGTTTCTACCCATCTTTCTTTGAAGAATAAATTACAAAAAAAAAAAAAAGAGAGAGAGAGAGAGAAAGTTAGATTTTGTGTAACTTGAAAACCAAAGTGCATAATTTTGGCTTTTACTCAATGGTATATGAGGAAAAAAGCAACAAATTTAGTAACAACCAGAAACAAGTACAAGTGAATAATTCCTTCAGATTACATCAGAGACAACCACGAAACAAAAACAACCAGAAAATAAAAGTGAACAAAAGAAGAAAATCACAAAAATCAAATAGGTTCTTGCTAGGGATGTAATATATTGGTAGAACACATGCATAGCATGCATAAAGCCCTTCATTCAATCCCAGCAGTAAAAATAAAATATTAAAATAGTCTAAAATCTCCCATTATTCTGTTGAGATTAGAAAATCACTACATAATGTTTGCTAATTTAAAGGTCTGGCAAATGTATTGGAATGAATATTGTTTGGGGCTCAGCGCTTAACATGTGTGAGGTTCTGGGTTAATTCCCTTCACCTACCAGAAAATGAGTTGACTAATAAAACTTTGTTCAGTATGGAAATTAAGTGGCAGAAAAGAGCAAATCAAAAAATACTTGGAGGGTCAAACAAACCAGTCAAACAACACCTGTGGAGGCAAATCCTGGTGCACAGGAGAATCAGCAAGAGGCGAGGGCAGCTTGAATAACACAAGAACATAGGAGAGACCTTGAAGCCAAGGTGAACAACAGTCACTCCCCGTAGTTCTCCACCTCTGCTCACTCATCCATCTCATCAGTGCATACTGAAGAAGATGGGTTTGGAACCGGAGATCCAAGTCCATCCACTGTGCACCCTATGACCTGGAGGAAGGCATTTAATCTCTATTAATTTGCATCTCCTCACCAGAAAAAAAATAGGAATAATTTTAAGGTTTATAGTTAGCACATCTAATACAGTGTCTGGGCCATCGAATGTGTACAACAGGGCTGGGGTTGTAGGTCAGTGGTACAGCACTTGCCTAGCACACATAAGGCACTAGGTTTGAGCCTTAGCACCACAGAAATAAAATAAAGGTAATGTGTTCATCGACACCTAAAACAAAATATTTTTTTAAATGTGAACAAAAAATGGTGGCGATTATTACAAAGATTAGATCCCAAGAGAAAATGGTTCTTTCAACTAACAGGCAAATAAGTTTTAGAGGAATTGTGTGTTTTCCTCTTGACTCTCTAGCTGCTCAAAAACTTAAATCCAAATATGTAGCACATCACTAGTAAATATTTAATATGTATTAAATATACATCTCATATATTCTTAATGTATATACTGAGTTCACTGCCTCAATTCACCTTACTTTCCCATTTCTCCTTCATATTTTACACTTATTTGTTTCCTTATCATGGTACTTACTACATCTCTATAAGCATCTCCAAAACTTCTTCCTTTCTTTTTTTTTAATTTATTTATTTATTTATTTATTTATTTATTTATTTTAGTTTTCGGCGGACACAACATCTTTGTTTGTATGTGGTGCTGAGGATCGAACCCGGGCCACACACATGCCAGGCGAGTGCACTACCGCTTGAGCCACATCCCCAGCCCCTTCCTTTCTTTTTTAACATTTATTATTCGATTGTAGTTGGACACAATAACTTTTATATTATTTATTTATTTTTATGTGGTGCTGGGGATCGAACCTAGGGTCTCACACGTGCTAGGCGAGCACTCTACCACTGGGCCACAACCCCAGCCCCCCCAAACTTCTTCCTTTTTATTTTTAGAAAGAATAGTATTAATTATGATGAATAAACTATTTTATTACTGGATAATTGAGAATTACTTAGCACACACCATTTCCTAATTCCCTTCCAAGAAAAAGTGTCCAATTATATGCTACTAGTGGAAGACACCTTGCTTCTCAGCTTAGGGTGACTAGCAGCCTAAGCTGCTCATGACATTTTGAAGGCAGTCACATTCCTTAACTCATCTGATCCTTCCATCCTTCCAATTGCCAAAACAAATATTCCTCTTCTTCCCATGAAGTTCCTGCCTCCCTTGCTGCCATCAGTGTCTGTAATAGATACACTTCAAAGTGCGCTATGACTCATACCTTCTGGAATTGATGACTCTGTGATACATACTATCATAATGCCTGTTCTACAAGGAAATTCTTTCCTTTGCTGGATCTGATGAAGCAAACTGCCATGTTGCAAGCTTCACTTTGGAAGGGACCACATGACAAGAAGCCTCTGGCCAACACTGAGACTCTCAGTGGGACAGTTATAAGGAGCCAAGTGCTGCCATCACCCACGTGAGCTTTAGAAACTGTTCCCTCCTCAGTCAAGTCTTGGAACAAGGCTACAGCTCCTGAACTGGAACTTGGATCATAAGCATGCAGAAGGCACAGCTGAGCCAAACCTAGAGACCTGACCCAGAGACACTATGGGAGAATAACTGTGCTGTAGTCATCAAGTTTGTGATAATTAGTTTGCATCAATAGAAAAATAACACAACATTCTGATTATAAGGCCCTATAACCTGATAGCCTGGATGAGCCTGATTTTCTCACAAACAAAAGATTTTTTAAAATTTCTCTTTTGATAGGTGTATATGGACAGCATGTCTTTATTTGATTTGTCTATTTTTATGTGGTGCCAAAGATCCAACCCAGTGCCCCACACATGCTAGGCAAGCACTCTGCCAATGAGCTACAGCCCCAGCCCACAATTAAAAGATTCTTACACAACAACCTAACAGGAATGTCTTACTAGTGTGGGGAAATTCTAATATTTTCATCAAATTATTGAATTTTCCCCAAGCATATCTTCTCAATTCTAATGGCCTCATTGCAGACATACTTAGATTGCAACAGCATCTCAGCTAACCTGTCCTAATTGTGTGTGTGTGTGTGTGTGTGTGTGTATGTTACTGAAGATCAAACCCAGGGGTGTTTTACCCCTGAGCTACATTCCCTGTCCTTTTTGTTTTTAATTTTGAGACAGGGTCTCACTAAGTTGCTGAGGCTGGCCTTAAACTCTCCATCCTTCTCCCTCAGCCTCCTGAGCTACTGGGATAACAGGTATGCACCATTAGCCCAACAATATCTGTGTTTCTTAAGCAATACTTTCTGAATGAGAAAACCTGCATTTGCTACTTTTTTTTTCCTAACTACCAGGCTGGCAATAAGTTTCCTGTTGATTTCCAATTTGAATCAATTCATAATGGCAGCTGAAGACCCATGTTTACAGCCATCACCAAGCTCAACAGAAAGAAAGTACTGTATTATGTGTCAATGTCTGTTGTAGGGGGTTTTCAGCCTGGGGTATAAAGTAAAGGCCAAATATTACTGTTTGACTTTCACAACCAGCCAGAATTCTCCTCCTCCAACTATCCCATGTGATCCTTCATCCTTAACCAGTGGATGCCCACACTACATTCAAGCCATCTTCCACATGCACTGTTACTGTCTCTCAGGGTTGTTTCTCTTCCTTAGATTTCCTTTCCTCCACTTTCAACATCCTAGTGCTCCCTAAGGTCCAATTCAAATACCACTTGCCTGAATCTTTTCTGGTTTGTTTCTTGTCCTTTTGTTAAACTGCTCTACTTCTCTTAGTATGTACTAAGAATTCAGTAGGACAAAAAGCTAACATTTTGTTTTTTAAAAAAAGCAGATCCAACCAGGTTCTATGGCAGATGCCTATAATCCCAGTGGCTCAGGAGGCTGAGGCAGGAGGATTGTGAGTTCAAAGCCAGCCTCAGCACCTTAGTGAGGTGCTGAGCAAATTAGTAAAACCTTGTTTTTAAATGAAATATATAAAAGGGCCAGAGATATAGCTCAGTGGTTGAGTGCCCCTGGTTTCAATTCCTGGTACCAAAAAAAAAAAAAAAAAAACAGATTCATTTTAATCCACTTACCTTTTTGAACTACAGATTTGTGAGGCCTCAGTAACCAAGGAATTCATGGATCTTGTTGAATGGAAATTTCAGTACCTGTAGCTGAACATGTTCATGAAACTCAGTGGTAGAGGACTTGTCTAGCATGTGAGGCCCTGGGTCTGATTTCCAGCTCCTTAAAACACAAAAATAAGAAAACATTTACACATATGCACACAAGACCTCATTATTTGCCCCAGGAGTATTGCTGTCTTTTGAACATTTTAGCATTCTTCCCTGTGCCTTCTGTTTTGTAAGTGGGTTTCTTTCTCCAGCTTGGGACAAAAATCTAACCACTTAAAGTGTTTGGTCTAAAGTTTACCTTTCTCAGATGGTGAGGGGTAATCTCATGAAAATCAAAGAAAGATCAGTCAGAGTAGAGAAAAGGACCAGAGAAAAGGAGGAGGGGAGGGAATTTGAGCTACCCAGCTTCCGTATTGTTTTTTTTGTTGTTGTTTTGTTTTGTTTTGTTTTGTTTTTTCCCTTTGGTGGGGGCATTACCAGGAATTGAACTCAGGGGCACTCAGCCACTGAGCCACATCCCCAGCCCTATTTTGTATATTACTTAGAGACAGGGTCTCACTGAATTGCTTAGCCCTAGCTTTTGCTGAGGCTGGCTTAGTACTCATGATCCTCCTCCCTCAGCCTCCTGAGCTACCGGGATTACAGGGGTGCCCCACTGTGCTGGCCCTCAATTGTTTTTAACAACATGATATTTGGACTATTTTTATATTGTGGGAAGTTAATTAACATATGAATTACCACACATATGATTTTTTGAGATAAGAACACTTAAAATCTACTCTTAGCAATTATCAAAATGCAATGCACTTTTATTATTAACCACATTGTACAATAGGTCTCTTGAACTTATTCTTGCTGTCCAGCTGAAACTTGTATCCTTTGACCAACACCTCCCCGAATCCCCACCACAACCCAAACCTCTGATAACCACTATTCTATTCTTTTCTTCTATAAATTCACCTTTTTTAGATTGCAAATATAAGTGAGATCTTCGGCCTTTGTCTTTCTGTGTCTGGTTTATTTTTCTTAACATAATGTCCTCCAGATTCATCCACTTTACCACAAGTGGCAAGATCTTGATCTCCTCCTCCTCCTCCTCATCTCCTTTCTTCTCCTTCTCCTCCTCTCCTTTCTTCTTCTCCTTTTATCCTTTCTTGTCCTCCTTCCCCTCTCCCACCTCCCCCTCCTTTGTTTTTTTTTTCTGTTGGGGACTGAACCCCCAGGAACTCTTTAACACTAAGCTACACTCCAAGCCTTTTTTAGTTTTTGTTTGTTTGTTTGTTTGTTTTTGTTTTGAGATGGGGATCTAAGTTGCTTAGGACCTAGCTAAATTGCCCAGGCTGGCCTTGAACTTGTGATCATCCTGCCTCAGCCTCCCAAGTGGTTGGGATTTTCGGGGGTGTGCCACTGCTCCTGGCTAATTTTATTCTTTTTAAGTCTTCCATCCTGTAGGAGTTCAGTGTGTGTGTGTGTGTGTGTGTGTGTGTGTGTGTGTACACACCACATTTTCTTTATTCATTCATCCTTTGATATCTTGTTGACATCCTGTTTCTTCTTCCTTTGGATACATACCCAGAAGAGGCATTGCTGGGTCCTGTGGTACTTTTATTTTTAAATTTTGAGAAACTACAATAATGGCCATATAAATTTATATTTCCATCCATATATGCAAGGGTTCCCATTTCTTCACAACCTACCAGCACTTATTTATTATATTTCATCCTTTTGATAATAGGTATTTGAACAGATGAGAGATAATAGAATTGTTTTTTTTCTTTTTTTAACTTTATTTTTTAGTTATAGGTTGACACAATATCTTTATTTTACTTTTATGTGGTGCTGAGGATTGAACCCAGTGCCTCATGCATGCTAGGTGAGCGCTCTACCGCTGAGCCACAACCCCAGGCCGATAATAAAATTGTTTTCCTAATTTGCATTTCTCTGATGATTAGTGATGCTAACTTTTTTTCATATACTTGTTGGTGGTTATATGTATACCTTCTTTTGAGAAATGTCAATTCAGGACTATTGCCCTTTGTGTGTGTGTGTGTGTGTGTGTGCATATGTGTATGTGTGTGTGCATATGTGTATGTGTGATCACATCCAGAACCTTGCCCGTGCTAAGTACACACTCCACCACTGAGTTAGACTCCCCAGCCAGATGTTGCCCATTGTTTTCATCTGGTTTTCTTTGGCTATTGGATTCCTTACATATTTTGGATATTAGACCTTACATATTTTGGACATTAGACCTTAATTATGCATATGATTTGCAGCCATCTTCTTCCATTATGTAGGTAGTGTCTTCTAGAGGACCGATTTTTTAGTGGGCTGCATGTTACCACCCTTTCCTAGTGTTTTAAGGATATCTAGGATTTGTACTAATCAGGTTTGGTAAGACACACTGACATGGAAATGACCATCATGAAGGAAAAATTATGTTCACAGAAGTAGGAGGCATTGGCAGGCGATGCAAGGCCACATGGGGGTGCTCCAGCATCAATCAAGAGGCAGAGGGAGTGAGGAGGAAATGTAGGAAGAAATAGACAAGGCCTTGTTTGGGATTAGTTTGTTTGAATAATTTCAGGGGACTCCTGGGCATAGGGCTAACCCTAATATGCCTGATGTCTGACCCTAGGGTGATTAGGGGAAGGGAATAGTAGCCAGAAATTTTGATATAGAGAGTTTGATAAAGGAGGTGATAGGGTATTACTCTGGACTGATTGATTTGCATTTGAAAGACAAGTCGAAGGAGAATTGTTCACTATCTCTAAGAATAAGCTCACCCTGGGAGGGATCATCCTTCCAGAGGAAAAAGGCTGCAAGATGTCATAGCTCATAGCGTCAGAATATACAAAGTAAAAGACCAGATCTTCCTCTTCTTCACTAGCCATTCTTTCTGGGTCTTTTCTGCTTTTCTTTTCTGCTTCTTCCTCTTACTTGTGAATTCATAGTATTAAGTGCTAGGTCTCTTTTTTTTTTTTTTTTTTAGCTTATGGATGGACACAATACCTTTATTTTTATGTGGTGCTGAGGATTGGACCCAGTGCCTTACATGTGAGAGGCAAGCATTTCACCACTGAGCTACAACCCAGCCCCTAAGTCTCCATTCTTGACTGTTTTGATTCTCCTTTTTATATTTAGTCGAAGATCACAGCCAGGCTTACAACATGAAGTTTCATCTAAATGTATTCATTCTCAATTTTTTATCTCAAGCCTGAACCTGTTCCTTTAAACTCTACACTCTAATTAAGCTAACTCAGATTAGCATCTCAAATGCAATAGTTAATTGGACACCTCATTTTTTGTGTGTGTGTGTACTGGGTTCGAACCCATAGGTGCCCTAACACTGAGCACCAAACCCTTCACACTTTTTTTTTTTTAGGGCAGGATCTTGAAGTTGCTCAGGCTGACTTCAAACCTGCAATCTCCTGCCTTAATCTCAGATTATAGGCATGCACTACTGTGCCTGGTTTAGATATCTCAAATTTAACTGAACTCTTGTCCCCACCAGAGTTCCACCTTAAAGGTTATTTTCCCACCTCAGGTAAATGATAAATTCATCTTGCTGAAGCCAAAATCCTTGAGTCATCCTTGATTTCTCTTTTGCCCATACCACACATGCAGGTCATCCAGAAGTTTTGGTGGATTTGCCTTCCAAATATTCCTAATAGTTTATCATTGTTCATAATGTCCACTTTGCCTACGCTTGTGTAACTTTCCATCATATCTCACCTAGGGTATTGCAAGGGTCTCCTTGCTGCTGCTCTTCCTCCCCAAATACCTTGTTCTTGCTCTAAAGATGTTAGGGATTAGTTTATTTGAATAATTACACATATAGTTTGCTTTTTTTTTTTTTTTTTTGGCAGTGCTGGGGATTGAACCCAGGGCCTTATGCATGCAAGGCAAGCACTTTATGAACTGAGCTATATCCCCAGCCCCCAGAGTGATCTTTTTAAAATACAAATCAACTGAGCATGGTGGCTCATGCCTGTAATCCCAGTGGCTTAGGAGCCTAAAGCAAGAGAGTTGCAAGTTCAAAGCCAGCCTCAGCAACTTAGCGAGGCCCTAAGCAACCCTGTCTCAAAATTTAAAATAAAAAGGGTTAGGGATGTAGTTCAGTGGTTACTTGCCCTTCGGTTAAATCTTCAGTACCAAAAACAAAGAAAAAAACATAAATCAGATTATGAAAACTCCTCTGCTCAGAATTCTCCAGTGGCTTGCAAAATAATTGGAGATGAAATAACACACTTCTAAATGATTTTGGGGTCAAAAAAATTTTTTAAGATAAATTAACAATTATTTTGAACTGTTTGAAATGAGAATAAAAAGACAATTTATCAAAATTTGTGGGATTCAGTGAAAGTAGTGTTTAGGGAAAAAAACTTATAACATTGAATGCACATATTGGAAAAGAAGAAAAATCTAAAATATTTAATTTAAACTTCCACCTGAGAAACTAGAAAAAGAGAAAATTAAGTTCACAGAAGAAGAAAAGAAAATATCAGGAGTAGAAATCAATGAAATCGAAAACAGGAGATCAATAAATTAAATTAATAAAACTAAGAGTATTTTGCTTTGCTTTGTTGTTGTTTTGTTTGCTTGTTTGTTTTGTTGTTGTTGTTGTTTGTTTTCAGTACTGAAGATTAAACCCTGTGGCACTCAACTTCTGAGCACATCCTTTTTATTTTTGTTTTAAGATGGAACCTTTCTAAGTTACCCAGTCTTGATGCAAACTTGTAATTCCCCTGCCTCAGTCTCCCAAGTCATTAGGATTACAGGCATGCATCACCATGTTCAGCAAGAGTGGGTTTTTTAAAAATATCTATAAAACTTACAAATCTTATCAGATTTGGTGGCATATGCCTGTAATCCTCGCAGCTCAGGAGGCTGAGGCAGGAGGACTATGAATTCAAAGCCAGCCTCAGCAACAGCAAGGCACTAAGCAACTCAGTGAAACCCTGTCTCTAAATAAAATACAAAAAAGGGCTGGGGATGGGGCTCTGTGGTTGAGTGCCCCTGGGTTTAATCCATGATACCCACTCCCACTGCCACCAAAAAAATTTATAAACCTTAAGACAGGCTAAGAAAAAGAGAGGACACAAATGACCAATATCAGAAAAGAAAGAGGAGGTATTAAAAGTATAATAAAAGAGTACTGTGCTTAATTTGATGCCCACAAATTTAATAACCTAGATGAAATGGACTGATTTCTTGAAAGATACAATATGCCAAAACCCACACAAGAAGAAATAAACAATCTGAATAGGTTTAAGTCATTAAAGAAATTAAATCAATATTTAAAACTTTCTATAAAAGAAAGCACTAAGCTTACATGGGTTAACTGCTGAATTTTACCCCCCCCCCACCAATTTTTTTTTTCTTTTGGTAGTTGAGGGCACATTACCATTCAGCTAAATCCCCAGCCCTTTTCAAATTTTTTATCTTAAGACAAGGTCTTCCTGAGTTGCCAAGGCAGGCCTAAAACTTGCAATCCTCCTGTCTCAGTCTCCCTAACAGCTGAGATTATAGGTGTATGCCACCATGCCTGGCTTCTACCAAACTTGTAAGAAAGAAATTATACTAACTTTCTACAATTTCTTTCAGAAGATTGAAACAAAAATAATACTTCTTAACTCATTTTATAAGGTTACCATTACCCTAACAGCAAAATCAGACACAAAGACATGACAAGAGAAGAAAATTATGAACCAATGTCTCACATAAAAACAGATGCAATAATCATCAACAAAATATTAGCAAGTCAAACCCAGTGATACATAAAAAGAAAAATGCATTGTATCCCAGTGGAAATCATACCAGGAATGCCAGCATGGTTCAATATTCAAAAATCAATTAAATAAAATAAAGTTACTATAATCCTAGCTATAATATAACCATATAACCTATAATCCTAGCTACTTAGGAGACTGAGTCATGAGTATTGGAAGTTTAAGACCAGCCTCAGCAATTTAAATTTTTTTTTTAAAGAGAGAGAGAGAAATATTTATTTTTTAGTATTCGGCGGACACACATCTTTGTATGTGGTGCTGAGGATCGAATCCGGGCCGCACGCATGCCAGGTGAGCGTGCTACCACTTGAGCCACATCCCCAGCCCCGCAATTTAATTTTTTAAAAATAGGTTAGTTAGTTAGTTAGTTGGTTGGTTGGTTGGTTAGTTGGTTGGTTAGTTAGTTGGTTGGTTAGTTGGTTAGTTAGCTGGTTAGTTGGTTGGTTAGCTGGTTAGTTGGTTAGTTAGTTGGTTGGCTGGTTGGTTAGCTGGTTAGTTGGTTGGATGGTTAGCTGGTTAGTTGGTTGGTTGGATGGTTAGCTGGTTAGTTAGTTGGTTAGTTGGTTGGTTGGTTAGTTTGTTGGCTGGTTAGCTGGTTAGTTAGCTGATTGGTTAGTTGGTTAGCTGGTTGGTTAGCTGGTTAGCTGGTTAGTTAGTTGGTTAGTTGGCTGTTTGGCTGGTTAGTTAGTTGGTTTGTTGTCTAGTTAGTTGGTTGGTTGGTTAGTTGGTTAGTTGGTTGGTTAGTTGGTTAGTTTGTTTTTGGCCGACACAACATCTTTGTTTGTATGTGGTGCTGAGGATCGAACCCCGGCTGCACGCATGCCAGGCAAGCTCACTACCGCTTGAGCCACATCCCCAGCCCAGCCTCAGCAATTTAGCAAGGCCCTAAGCAACTTAGCAAGACCCTGTCTCAAAATAAAAACTAAAAAGTGTTAGGAATGCAGAGCAGTGGTTAAGTGCCCCTGGATTTAAGTACCAAAGAAAACAATGGGGACAGGGGTAGGGACTGCAGGCTGGGGATATAGTTCATTCCTAGAGTGCTCCTGAGCTCGATCCCAGTACTACAGACAAACAAAAATCAATTAATCAATGACTTTTCTGTATACCTGTAATGATCAATAATACTATTTACTTCATTTACTTTAGTATCTAAAAAAATGAAATACCTAAATATAAATTCTAGGAAAATCTATGTACTAGATATATATGAGAAAAATTATAATAGAAAGAAATCAAAGGAGAGTGAAATTCCATGTTCATGGATAGAAAGACTCAATATGGTCAAGATGTCAAATCTTCCTATCTTGATCTACAGATTCAGTGAAATCCAATCAAAATCTCAGAAACTTATTTTTTGGGGGGTGTGGGGTACCGGGGTTTAAATTCAGGGGCACTCAACCACAGAGCCACACCCCCAGCCCTATTTCATATTTTATTTAGAGGCAGGATCTCACTGAGTTGCTTAGCACCTGGCTTTTGCTGAGACTTGCTTTGAACTCGAAATCCTCCTGCCTCCCGCTCCTGAGCCACTGGGATTACAGGTGTGCACCACTGTGCCCAGCCAGAAAGTTATTTTGTAGACACCAATAAGCTCATCCTAAACTTTACATGAAGAAACAAATCACCCAAAATAGCCAAGATCAGACTGGAGGAGAAGAGCAAAATTGGAAGACTGACACTACCCAATTTCAACACTTACTGTAAGTGTACAATAATGAAGATAGTGCGGCACTGCTGAAAGAGTAAACAAATAAACCAATAGAACAGAATACAGAGCTTAGAATAGACCCACATAAACAGAATCAACTTGACCAAAGAACAAAGGTAATACAATGAAGAAAAGACAGGGTTTTTGCAACAAATGTTGCTAGGACAACTGGACATCCATGCAAAGGAAGCAAGGAGAAAGGGAAAGAAAGGAAGGAAGGAAGGAAAGAAGGGAGGAAGGAGAGAGGAAGAGAGAATCTAGATACATGTTTTAGTTCTTCAGACCTGAATGTAAAATGCGAAACTATAAAACTTCTAGAGGGCTGGGGATATAGCCCAGTTGGTAAAGTGCTTGCCTCACATGCATAAGGCCCTGGGTTCAATCCCCAGCACCACAAAATAAATAAATAAATAAAAAGAATAGAGGGTACAGAAACATCTGGGAATCTACTATCTTATTATTGCTGTCAGTATATACGTGACTGCATGACCAATGTGACTCTGCAACCTGTACACTCAGAAAAATGAGAAATTATATCCCATCTGATTCAAATGTATGATATGTCAAGATCATTGTACTGTCATGTGTAACTAATTAAAACAAATAAAAAAATACAAAACAAAACTGAAAATCAAATAAAATAACTTCTAGAGATAATATAGGAAGAAATCTACATGATGTGGTTTTGGTGATGACTTTTTAGATATGCCACTAAAGGCATGATTCATGAAGAAAAAAAGTGATAAATTGAACTAAATTAAAATAAAAATATTTCTGTTCTGAGAAAGACATTATCAAGAGAATGAAAAGATAAACCATAGCCTTAAAGAAAATATTTCCAAAGGAAGGCATATCTGGTAAAAGACCATTAATCAAGTTCTTTTTTTAATTCTAAAAGCTCAACAATAAGAAAATGGACAACTTAATTTAAAAATGGACCAAAGAACATGGACTTCATCAGGGGATATACAAATGATAAATAGGTATATGTAAATATGCCCCAGAGTATATATCTTCAGGGAAATGCAAATTGAAATGACAATGAAATACAACTACACACCTATTAGAATGACCAAAATCCAGAACACTAATATCAAAGGCCGATGAATAGGGCTGGGATTGTGGCTCAGAGGTACAGCGCTTGCCTAGTATGCATGAGGCACTGGGCTCCATCCTCAGCACCACATAAACAAATAAAGGTATTGTGTCAACTTACAACTAAAAAAATAAAAAATAAAAAAAAGGTTAAAAAAATGCCAATGACATATATGCTTTTACTTACATGTGTAAATATTATCCTTGTTTTGTTTATGATTTGTATATAGTGTCGTGGTTGTTTACTCGGTTCATATAATTATTCATTTAATTTATCAAAATTTGTTTATATAAATATATGCAGGCATATGTATTTATAATGGGGATTTAACTCAGGGGTGCTATAATACTGAACTACATCTCCAGCACATTTTGACTTTATTTTGAAACAGATGCTTGCCAAGTGGCTGAAGCTGAATTTGCATTTCCCTGCTTCAAACTTCCATGTAGCTAGAATTACTAGCAAATTCACCATCTCTATATAGATAAATCTGTTCTTTTGTCTAGGAGTCAGACTTTAGCACTTAAATATAATGATTTTCACAATTTTGTTTATTTTATTTTATTTTTTAAAATTTTTTTATTAGTTGCTCAAGACAATACAATGATCTTGACATATCATACATATGATTCAAATGTTTATTTTATATATTTTCAAATTTTAGTTGTCATCAAAACTATTAACTTATTTAAATTTACTGTCTTTATATTTTAAATGTACTGCTTAGGAGTGTTGATTCAAATTGTTTTGTAACATATTTCTATAAAGTTTGTATTAAATAAAAGTAATTTTTTTTCTCCATCAAAAAAAAATGCCAATGAATATGTGAAGCAATAAGAACTCTCATGCAGTGCTGGTAGAAATACAAAATGACAGTCATTTTGGAAGATAATTTGTCATTTTCTGACAAAACCAAATATACTCTTACCAAATGATCCAGTAATCTCATTTCTTGATATTTATGCAAATAAATTGAACAATTACATTCACACAAAAACTTGCAGAGGGCTAACTATGTGGCTTTATTCATAATTGCCAAAACTTGGAAGCAACTAAGTTGTCCTTCAGTAAGTACATGGATAAGACTGTGGCATGTCCAAACAATGAAGTACTATCCAGTGAAAAAGATATGAGCTAGCAAGCCATGAAAAAGACTTTAAGGAAACTTAAAAATGCATACTGATGAGTGAAAGGAGCCAATCTAAAAAGGCTGCTGCTATAGTTTGGATCTTGAACGTCCATGAGTTGAGGTTTTGGTCCCCAGCCTATGGAAGCATTGGGAAGTGGTAGAACCTTTCAGAGAGAGTCTAATGGGAGGAAGTTAGGTTGTTGGGAGGGCACACTCTTGAAGGGGGTGTTGGGATCCTTACCTCTTCCTCTCCCTTCTTTGCTTTCCAGCTGCTGTAATGTGACCATGTACTCTACCATACACTCCTGCCATGATGTACTACCTCATCTCAGGCCCCAAATCAATAAGAAAGAACTGACCATGGACCAAAAACTCCAAAACTGTGAGCCAAAATAAACTTTTTCTCCTTATAAGTTTATTATCTCAAGCAATTTGTCACTACTATATGATTCTAACTTCATGATATCCTGGACAAGGTATAACTGTGGAGACAGTAAAAAGATCAATGGTTACCAGACGACTGAGGAGAGGGAGGCATGAAGATCAAGAACACAGAGAATTTGTAAGGCAGTAAAAATAGAGAAAAAAAATGAAAGAGGAAGAGAGAAAGAAAGAAGCTACTCTGTATAATACTTGTTTTAGTCCACGGTGTTGCTATAAAGAGAATACCACAGACTAGGAAATTTATAAACAACACAAGTCAATTTTCTTATAGTTGTGAAGGCTGGGAAGGCCAAGGTCAATGCACAGGCTCTGGTGTCTAGTGAAGTCCTTTTTACTCACATTATAGAAGATGGAAGGGCGTCAGAGAGCAAACACTGTGTCCTCACATAGGGGAGAGGATGAGTAAACCAAATTCAAACCAGTTTTGTGGGCTGAAGATATAGCTCAGTTGGTAGAGTGCTTGCCTCATATGCACAAGGCCTTGGGTTTGATCCTTAGCACCCTCCTCAAAAAAAAAAAAAAAAGCAGTTTTATAACCACACTAACCTATTCATGGAGGTGGAACCCTCATAATCTAAACACCTCCCCAAAGTCCCCACCTCTCAACACCACTACACTGAGAACTGCATTCCAACACTTGAATTTTGAGAGACATTCAGGTCCTAGCATTCTGCTCCTGGCCACCAATATTCATGCCCTTCTTATATGCTAAATAATACATTCATTCTACCTGATAGTTCCAACAGTCATAACTCGTTCCAGAATCAACTTTAAAGTCCAGAGTCTCCTCTAAATCAGACAAGGGTGAGGCTAAAGGGTCCAATTCCTCCTGAGGCAAATTCTCCTTTTTTGAGTTTGTGAAATTAAATGCTTCCAAAATACAATGGTGTGACAGGCAGAGGATAGACATTCCCATTTCAAAAGGGAGAAATAGGCAAGAAGAAAGAAGCAAAGTTCTTGTAAGTCCATAACCCAACACTGCAAACAATATTAAATCTTAGGCTTGAAAGTAATCTTCTTTGACTATCTATTTCCAGCCAATACAAGATTGTATTGGCTGAAAGCTCTGTCCTTGTCCCCGATGCCCATCCAATAATGAGAACACAGTCTTGAGGAAAAGGAAAAAGAAGGTTTATTGCATTGCTAGCAAAGGAGAAACACAGGGGACTCCCGTCCCGAAGACTGTGATTCTGTCCATCAGCAGGAACAGGAGGTTTTTAAAGAGGATGACTCAGAGGCTACCTTCCATGTGTTCTCTGTTGGAGTTGTAATCCACTTGTTAATTTGAGAGAGAGTCATTTCTGAGATCTTCTGGTACCTTCTCCAAAGTCTTGATTACTTTGTTCTTATGGTGGGTGGGTACACAAGAATAGATAAATCTGCCTAAAATGGAGAAGGAAGGTAATATAGTTTCCCCTGAGATTAATGGCGGGCAGGGGGGCGGGGGTTGTTAGGGAGGAACAAGGAGAGAGGAAGAGAAAGAGACATGTCCATTTAAAAAAATAAGTTGCAGTGTCAGAGCAACAAGGGTTTTATTCAAAGCTTTATGCTTAGTGGACCACTGTTACAGTTGGGCCCCCAAGGCCTCGAACAATCTTGCCCATATGGATTTGCTGAGCATAGGCTGCACTTTGACATATCAAAGTTCCTTGCCTGCAGCTTTCCCAGGCTGGCGCTGTACACTGACAGCTCTATAGTTCTGGGGGTCCTCTGGCTCTGCCCCATTGCTCCACTAAGGATTGCCCTCTTGGGATCTTCCTAAAATGAACTCATTCTCACAATTATGCTAGGCACTGCTCTCTATGGTGATTCTGTCCCTATTGGAAGTCTCTGGGCCTTGAGACTGAAATCTAGGTGGATGAAGCCCTGCGTCCACAGCTCTTACACTTTATTCACTTATAGAATCAGCCTCACATGAACCCTGTCAAGGATCACAGCTTGTGCCCTCCAGAGCAGCGGTCCCCACTGTACCTCGATCTGCTTGAGCCACAGGTAGGGTGGCTAAGGAGCACGGTACTACAATGTGAAGAGCAGAGACTCAAGGTGGCTGTGGGCAGTGGACTTCAAAGATCACACTGTGGTGGTGCACACCTACAACCCCAGTGACTCAGGATGGCTGAGACTGGAGGATCACAAAGTTCAAGGCCAGCCTGGGCAATTTAGTGAGACCCTGTCTCATAAAAAATAAAAAGGGCTGGATATAAAAAATAAAAGGGGTGTATAATAAAAATTTTAAAAAATGATCTAGCTTAATGGTAAAGCACCCCTGGGTTCAGTCCCCAATACAAAAATCAAAATAGAACAAAGAACCCACTGGCATCTTGGGCCCCTTCCCCAAACTGTTCTGGCCCCAAGACCTAGCACTGTGGTTCTGTGAGGGAAGGGGCGGCCTCCATGACTGCTGAAATGCTTTTCAGACCATTTTCCCTGTTTTAGTTAGCTTTGCTTGCTGTGACCAAAACACCTGACAAGAACAACTTAAGGGAGGCAAAGTTTATTTTGACTCACAGATTCAGAGGTTCAGTCCATAGTCAGCACACTTCATAGCTCTGGGCCCACAGTGAGGCAGAACATCATGGTGGATGTAAGTTCCTCAGGACATCACAGCCAGAAGGCAGAGAAAGATGTCCTCATCAAGGACAAAGTATAAACCCTAAAGGAATACCCCCCAGTGACTTACTTCCTCCAGCCATGCCTTACCTGCCTACAATGACCACCCAGTTAATCTACATCGGTGGATTTGCCCACTGAGTAGGTTGAAGGTACTCATAACCTAATCATTTTGCCTCTGAGTATCTTGCATTGTCTCATACATGAGCTTTTAGAGAACACCTCATATCTCTAAACCAGGACACTCCCATTGCCTTAATGAATAGTGCCAGACTTCCTGGTTCAATCCCCAGTACCGCACCGTGGGGCAGCTAAGAAGGAAACGGCATATTTTTCCATGTCAACAATAATTTCCACCTCTACATTGAAGGCTTCCCCTGCTTCAGATTTTTTTTACTCAGTTATTTACATGTTTTTTCACCTAATCCTCACCACAACCCTATGAAAAGAATACTATTGTTATTATTTTTATGTATAAAACTCAGAGAAGTTGAGTAATTTGCCTGAGATTCCACAGTGAGGTGAAAATGAGAGATTAAACACAGTTTATTTTAACTCTAGCCTAAGCTTTTCTTTTTTTTAATATTTTTTTTAGTTGGGCACAATATCTTTATTTATTTATTTTTATGTGGGGCTGAGGATTGAACCCAGGGCCTTGCATGTGCTAGGCGAGCGCTCTACCACTGAGCCACAACCCCAGCCCCTAAACTAAGCTTTTCACTTCTTCATTGTGATGTCTAGACTTAGTAGTTCAGATTACGTGGAATAGGAATAAAATGATAATGTAGAATTAATATTTTCTTTATTCTTTCTCTACATAAAATTTGAAGCAGGCAAAGCGATTGTAATCATATGCTCCTTTAGCCTCTGCATGTAGGTTGACTGAAAAACAGTTAAGTTCCAACTGCCATTTTTCAGTTTTACTTTTTCTTTTCAGTTTGCCTGATTTAAAGGAAAGGATAAATGGACAGAAAAGAGGAATAGGACGAATGAATCTGTTGGGTGGAGCCCTTGCCTAGCATGCATAAAACTCTGGGTTCAATTTCCAGTAATAAAAAAAAAGAATCTGTAGTATTGCTTTGGAATCAGGCAATACTGTAGTATTGCTTTTGGAATCCAGAGCTGGGCACAGAGGCACATGCCTATAATCCCAGTGGCTGGGGAGGCTGAGGCGGGAGGATCTCGAGTTCAAAGCCAGCCTCAGCAAAAGTGAAGCACTAAGCAACTCAGTGATTCCCTGTCTCTAAATAAAATACAAAATAGGGCTGGGGATGTAGCTCAGTGGATGAGTGCCCCTAAGATACATCCCCAGTACCACCTCTCAAAAATATATATCCATGGAGACATATATTTACAAATGCAGAAATAAGCACAGGTATGTATCTACCTGGGTTAGTATACCACATATATTTCCTACCTTTATACACTGAGATGGCCTGGAAGTCATCACATTGCAAAAACAGAGAATAGTAAGTATTCAGACTGTGGTTTCTAATGCCATTCTTTAATAAAAGAAATGGGTGTTAAAATATAAACTTAGGTACATTAAAATTTTAAAGAATCTATTTGAGCAGACAGAAATTCATAAATCAGGCATCACCAGACCACAAGTTCAGTATTCTCTTGGTGTGTCGGGGTTGGAGGTAATGACAGTGAGAGGAAAACTGTTATGAGTTTTTTTAATTGGTTAAAGTAGAAAGTTTCTGTTCCTTGACAGTTTGTGATTGGTTTATCTTAAATTTCCTTTTACTATTTGCATTGTTCTTCAGTTTGTTTATGCAAGTGTAGTGGCACCCCCTCCTCCACAGAAAATCTTAACTTCTCCAGAAATCCTCACCATAATTGATTTTAGGACTACCGGCAAAAGAGTCTCTACAAAAGAGATCAATGTACTTAAACTTCCTATTTTCCTGTTGCTCTATTTTACATGGCCACTGGTCTGGAAGAGATCAGCATTCTAGGTGCTAGTTACAAAAGTAACCAGAAACACTGACCATAAATGAAACCAGATACAAGTCACTTTAATCAACACAGAAACCTCCATCATTTATGTCTCCTTTAGATCCACTGGACTGCAACTCTCACCAGCCTGTGTAAAGGGAGATAAGATGCACACTGCCCACAATCCAGAAGAGGTTACATTTTGAAACATTGTACAACCGATGTGCTTACCTATCTGGGACCCATATACTTTCTCTTCAAAAATCATGTAAAAGATTCTCCCTTAGGGCAAGAAGTCAAAAGTCAACTGTCTTCCAACAATGCTGGCTTGGTACTAATAAAGCTCTATTTTCCTCATTCTCCCTCTTGATTCATTGACTTTATGGGGTGGCAGCAAACCAAACTGTCTGGTTATAATCCTAGAGTCCTAGGCCTGCCCAGAAGTGACATTCCTTTCTTATTTATTAGTTAACAATGTAGGAATCAGGTCAGTGTTTGCCTCCAAGGGGTTTTATTGGATCCCTGAAGTCAGCCTTAGCTTTTTACAATTGTCTGATCACATCCGAAAATATGACATTCTTTTTAAATTCTCGATAATATAACTAACCAATGTTTCCAATTGTGTCCTGCTACAAAGAAAACAGATTCTAATTGAACTTATGGAAATAACCAAATTGCCATGAAAATAAGAATAGTAGTTTTGAAATTCTGGCGAGATCAGGGAGAGAGAAAAAGATAAATATTTCAGTTCATGGGAAGAGAGTATAATTTGCCAAATTGTTGTAAGTGATAGCCTAAGATAAAAGAAAAATGTTTTCCTTAAATCTGAGAAACAAAACATTAAAGTGCCAGCAATGTTTCAAGCCAAAAAGCCATTTAAAAGCTTATGATTTTTTTTCATCATTTTTTTTCAGTCTTGAGTAATTAATTCTTCTTCTGTTTGATGTTGGGATAGCAGTTTTATGAACTGACTTATTTACTGAAAGGAAAGTGACCACAACACTCAGAGCAACCAAGAGATCTTTATTGCAGCAGTACAACAGAGGAGAAAAGAGAGAAAGAGAAGAGAGAGAGAGAGAGAGAGAGAAAAGCAAGAGAAATAGCAAAAGAGATAGAGAAAGCAAGAGAGAGAGGGGCCCGGCAGGAGGGAGTTTTTATAGCCCAAATCTAATGAGGTCTCTGGGTCTGCAAGCTGCCTTGTTGGCACAAGGAGGGTAATGTGTTCGGCCTTGAGCAGGGGGCTGAGTGTTCAGCCTTGAGCAGGGGGGCGAAGCGCTCAGCCTTGAGTGGGGGTTTGGGTGTTTGGGCTTGAAGCTAACAGGTGATAAAGAGCCAGACAGAGAGTTTGAGTGACCAGGTCACCCTGCAGCTAACTTTGTTTGGCATGCCCTGCAGACAACTTACTCAGCTTGTCCTGCACCTAACATTTACTTCATTAGAGTTCTGGAAAATCTTACCCAACCCAATGGTAAGATTTTTTTTTAACCTTTATTGATTGATTGATTGATTGATTGATTAATGTAGTCCTGAGGATCAAACCCAGTGCCTCACACACACTTAACAAGTGTTCTACCACTCAGCTACAACTGCAGCTCAAATGGCATGAGCTTAACACCAGAAACCTATAGTTCTCAGAGTCCTAAAACATTTCAGGATTGCAGTTGTAATAGGGGTTCACTTGATGCTTTGACTATATCCCTTGTGGCTTTGAAACTTATGAAACTTACATGTTTTTTCCTTTTTCCCTAAATTTGTCCTCTCTGATCTTCTCCTCCTGATCTTTTCCTTCCTGTTCTCTCCTTCCTAATCTCATTTTCTCTGAATCACCTCTATAAAAGCCCCCTGTTCCAGCAGATAGGAAGAATCACAGGCTTTGGGACAGGAGTCCCCTACGTTTCTCCTTTGCTAGCAAAACAATAAAGCTTTTTCCTTTTTCTCAAAACCTTGTCTTCATTATTGGGTTGGTGTTGATGACGAGGACCAAGCTTTCGGTTGTTGTAGACAACAACATTCTTTTTTTTAACCAGACAGTACACAGTTACACAGTTGTCTATAAAAGCTTTCATAACACTTCAGGAATAAAACAATTAATTGTGTGTACATGAAAAGACTTAAACTGGCCATGGTTAAAGATCTGATGAAAGTTTGTTATATGAAACTGATAAGGAATTTTCATTATTTTGGTAACATTTGTACCATTTAAGGTAACAACTAAAATTATGACTGATAGCATTACACCAGTACTATAAGATTTATAGAAATTTCAGATAATGTCTGGAACTCTATTCATAAATACATCCAAACAAATCTAACTTAAAGAGTAAAACATCATTTTAAAAAATTTGACAATACTTCCAATACAAGTCATATTGGTTTAATGTTTCTAGGTTTATAAAACTTATAATCTCCTTAGTGTTACCATAAAGGACCAGGCCAGACACAAACTTCACAGATTAGCTCAGCACAGCTTTTTTTTTTTTTTTTTTTTTTTTTTCAGGAACTGAGTAATGCCTCTGATGGGCCCATTTTCCTGGTGGAAAATGAGTCTCCAGCCAAAGGGAGTGTTTAGGCTTTTATAGATTACACTGAGAGGTGACTTAATTAATGAGCATATCAGTTTGGGTTATCTTTACTGGGACAGATGGAGGGTGTGGGGTCAGTATCTGGGAAAGAGTTTGCTTAGGGTGGTATCAATGCTTTGGCCTCATCCCAGAAACTGTCATTTCTGACTTGATGGATATCTTCTCCCCAAGGCCTGTCTTGTCATTTGGAAAGACGGTTACTGCCTCATTCCTTCTCCCTGAGTCACATTATTTTTGGGTTTGTCTTTTTCCATATCTAACACTTATAAGATGAAAAACAAATTATTCTGAGATATTCCAGATGTAGACAACAACATTCTTTTCTCACCAGCCAGTACACAGAAATCTACTAATGCCAGGAACTTTAAGGCTCTTAATCTAGCTGGAAATGACTATATAACTGAAGGCCTTTTTCCTAGTTGGATGCTTTTTCAGTTTAGAGTCATTTAACAGGTTAATTTCAACATGACAAAAGGTGTCATCTGGCTGGCTACATTATGCACTTGTGACAAGGAGAGGTTTAATGAATTTTGTGTTGAGACTCCTAGACCTCCTGGCTGGTCTTGTCTACCTCTGAGCTTTGGTGCTCAGCATTCTGAGACTCAGTCAGATGAGGATAAAAGGGACCTACCAGCTAGTTGTTGAATGTGTTGCTAACAAGATAATTCATCACATCATCTAAAGATGCCTTCATTTTCTGTAGCTGCCCCTCTCTGGAAGTGAGGAAGCCATCAGACACTTCTTTAAAGGAGGCAACATTACAGAACACTGAGCAGATGTCACCTGCTATCACCCCCAAATGGTTGGCCTGATCTTGGATGTTCTGTGGTAATCTTTGGACATTGGACAGGAGGGTGTGACACATGGTCTAGAGCTGCTAATCAGGTTGCGTGCAACAGCAACATGACTTGATGTTTGATGTGCTTAGCACAGTGGTATTCATCCATATCATCATAGCCGATGCTTTTCTTCCACCCTACCTGTGAGAAATAAAGTTTATCCTGAGCATCCTGAATTTTCTGGTTGGCACTATGCACTTTCTTTCTGGTAAATGCAATCAGATGAACAGTAGAATGGAGCTGAGAAATGATCCCTTGGCTCTTTTGCTTGGCTTCTTTAACCCTGCTGAGCACCTGCTGGTAGGCATGTGAGCAGAGCCTGGTAGACAGGGATCCCAGGCTAACATAATAACTCGGTTTCTGAACCATATCAAATTCTTCAACTTTTTTTTTTTCTTTTTCCATTTCTTCCTCAGTGAGACGAAGATACTGGTCTCCCAGAAGCTCAGATTTGCAGATCGTCTTTCTACTCCACTGCTCATCAACTGTACCATCCAACTTCCCAAAACTGTGTTAATGCTGCCATCAACCACAGAGTTAGTCTTCTCCACATTGCCCGTCTCTTCTCCTCTGGTCTTGTCCATCACCCCTGTGGTTATGCTGGCTACAGAATCCTCGGTCCCAGTCACAGTAGTTGTGACAACATCTGTCGCCCAGTCACAGACCCTTTGGCATTGGCAACAACCTGCACTGTTGGCTGATTCAGAATAAGCAATTTCTCCTCAGTCCTGCCCAACCCCTTATAGGCATAGGTATAGGCAACTGCAATTTGTGACTCTAGCTTCTGGGTTTTTTTTTTGTTGTTGTTGTTGTTGTCTTGTTTTATGTGTGTGTGTGTGTGTGTGTGTGTGTGTGTGTGTGTGTGTGGTGTGCTAGGGATTGAACCTAGGGTCTAGTGCATGCAAGGCAAGCACTCTGCCATCTGAGTTATATCCCCAGCCCAACTCTAGCTTCTCAATGATGGGTAGAGTACTTGTCACTGTTACTCAGGTCATGGTCTTCACACACTTCTCTGCATTTCACCCAGACTTCAAGTAGTAATCCTTTGTGCTGACATAAGCTGAGGACACCAGGTCATATGTGGCTACCTTATCTAGTCACCACATGTGGTTGAGGATCAACTGCAACAGATGCCATTTTCTTCCTGGAGTGGGGAAAAAAAACAACAGATTGTAGCAAAGCAGGGAGAAACAGGCAAGTCCTGCAGGCTATTCAGTAACCCCGACTTGCTCATACAGTTATATATAGGATTTTACTGGGAAGAAATTTTTAAAAAATTGTTTGATGAATCAGTTGTGGGCACATCGTGTAGGTATTTGAATCTGGTGACATTTAAATTGATTATATTTTTGTTCTAGTTGATCTGTTATGCTAGAGATTTTGTTGAGACAAGTATGGCTGGTCCTGTTCATAGATCTGGGTCTCCATCTATCAGGTAAAGGTCTCTTTTTCTCTCTTCCTGAGAGCCCATCTATCTCAATTCTACTTTAAAACAAAATGGCTTTATTTTTATTTTAAAAAACACATTCTCCCATTTTTCCTTACCAAAAACACATCTTGCCTTTCTTATATACTTACGTATACAATTGTTTCCCTTAAAATAATATTAATTAGAATTCTTAACTGTTAGCAATTTTAATTTCTAGAGAAAAGTAGTAAGTAAGCAATTATAAACTGTCTATCATCTGCAGTATTAACTTTTGTAGTATTAATACCATTTTATAATTTCTTGAAATATCTACTTCTTCATAATACAATTTTTCTTTTTCCTTTCTTTTCTTTTTCCCTTTCTTCCCCTTGTGCTGCTGGGTGGGGTTAAAGCTTGTGCATGCTAATTATGTGCTTTACCCGCTGAACTATATCCCTAGTACCAATAAGCAATATTCACTGTGACACAGAACATATTTACTAAGACCCTAATACTTTTAGTTTCTTTGTAATAAGGCAAATGAAGATGAGTTCAACCTTATGTTTAACAATATTTCAATATTATCTTTTTTTAAGATATGAGATAAATATCCATAATTTAACTTACTTAGCAAACATCTAAAGGTAGAAAGTAAGATACAAAAGAGATTTAAAAAAATTATCAGACATTATAAACAATCATCACTGAAAATTTTAGTCATGAAATTTTATTCTTTTACATCTGTTTAACTGACTTATTCTTAAAAATTATGATTGGATTGCTCATAAAACTTTCATGAGGCATTAGGTAGAGCTAACCATCATCTTAAGTTATTTCCCTGTTAAGTATTTTTATAGCATATTGTTGCTGAAAGCTCAGTCCTTGTCCCCAAGGCCAATCCAATAATCAGGGAGGACATGGTTTTGAGAAAAAGGAAGAAGGTTTATTGCTTTACTAGCAAAGGAAAAACACAGGGGACTCCTATCCCAAAGGTTGTATTCTGTCCATCCGCAGGAACAAGGGGCACTTTTTTTCTAAAACATTTATTTTTTAGTTATAGGTGGACAAGATACCTTTATTTTATTTACATGTGGTGCTGAGGATCAACACCCATGTTAGGCAAGCGCTCTTCCTCTGAGCCACAACCCCAGCCCCAGTGGGTGCTTTCATAGAGGTGATTCAGAGAAAAATGAGATTAAGGAAGAGAGATTAGGAAGGAGAAGGTAAGGGAAAAGAAGATCAGGGAGGAGAAGTTTAGGGGGAAAGAGAATCAGGGATGAGAAGTTTAGGGAAAAGAAGTTTGGGAAAAGGAAATAAATGGTAAGTTTCAAAGCCACAAGGAATATAGTCAAAGCATCAAGTGAACCCCTGTTACAATATTACACTTCACCCCTGTTACAATATTACACTTCAGGTGCTTGTCATGAAAAGTAAAATCCTAAAAAATTTACATGAGTATTTACATGGGCCTTTTTTTCTTACTGCTGTGGGGGAGGAAAAAATTTTTTTTTTTTTTAAAGAGAGAGAGAGAGAGAAAGAATTTTAATATTTATTTTTTAGTTATCGGTGGACACAACATCTTTGTATGTGGTGCTGAGGATCGAACCCGGGAGGCTTGCATGCCAGGAAAGCACGCTACCGCTTGAGCCACATCCCAGCCCAGAAAAACAATTTTTTTTAACCCTTATGAGTTCTTAGTTGAAATGAATCTCTGTAACAAAAGAGATTAACATGAGGAAAACATTAATTAATGCACACAGTGCATGTCACACAAGAGAAATCTCAATTAAAAGTAACTCAAAGCAATGGCTTAGAATTCTAACATGACATCCTCAACAAAGAAGAATTAAGTTGTGGAGAGGGCTGGGGATACAGCTCAGTTGGTAGAGTGCTTGCCTCACATGCACTAAGGCCCTGGGTTCAATCCCTGGCACCCCTCCCCGCCCCAGCAAAAAAAAAAAAAGTTGTGGAGAGATGACAGGACAAACCAGTTTTAGGGTAACTGTGGCAAGGTAAACACATGAGCAGAGACAGATAGAATAATGTTTGTTTGTAGATTCTTCTGGTATTGGTCTCTGGGCTATTAAGAATTTAGAGTTGCTGGGCACAATGGCACATGCCTGTAATCCCAGTGACTTGGGAGGCTGAGGCAGAAGGACAGCAAGTTTGAGGCCAGGTTGGGCAACTTATCAAGACCCTGCCTCAAAATAAAAAATAAAAAGGGCTGGGTTATGTAGTTCAGGGGTAGAGCATCCTTGTACAGGAAAAAAAAAAAAAAAGAGTCCAGAATTTTCACCAGTAAAGGAGAATTTCTATCCTGACTCTTAAGCAGAAAAGGGGGAGGGCAGAGAGTTTATCCTGCACTTTGATTCTCAATTATCTTCAACTAAAAAATAATTACATCAAAGAGCTATGTTTTGGGATGACATTCCATTTTCCTTCATTGCTGTGCTTGATATACATGAGATAACGGACTCTGTTTCCACTTGCCAGTTCTTCTTAGGGTGAACTCAGAGTGTAACCTAATGCAATGGGTTTGCCCTTTGTTGAGTGCGGAGCTGATAAGCACAAACAGAAGATAAAAGAGTGAATAAGATTTATCACCTGTGGCAAGTTAAGCAGAGGACAGCACATAATTCCCAAAGTAATATCCTTCTGAACAACAAAGGAAAGGGACTATTATTGGGGAGACATACATATTCACACTGGAAAGACTATTCACTAGGTGTGAATGTGGGCACATTCTGAGCATGCTCAGTTGGACATCCTATTCTTCATACACTATATAAATAATGTAGTGTGTTCTTCATAGACTACATTTTCAAAAACTTTGCCTCAGAAATCCTCCAGGGTGAAAAATTTGGTATTTTAATGAGCAAACTTTACTCTAGATCACCTAAAAGAGTGAGTCAGAGTGACTCAGTCAGATTTTAGCTGGTTCCTTGAGGGTTTCATTGGAGAGCCTTATCTGAAACAAAATAACAACTTTGAAGGAATGTTAACAGTCATTTAAAGGCCAGAATCTCCCTGCTTCCCAAAAAGTATCTGCCTAACTGCTAAGGATAGTTCTATAATCTTAAACAGGTAGCCGTAACAGTATTATTTGAACAGTACTAGTTTGAACAAACGTGGTTTGTCTGCATTAGTTTCATGCTGACAACTTTGAGGACATGCCTCTTATTAAATTTTAAATTGTTTTTATTTATAGAAAATTATCCCAGACCATAAACGTGAAAACATTTAGGATTAGTTTCTATATTTCTAAGAGTTTAAAGGATACTTAATTTATATAAGTGCTTATTTATTTATTTTGGTACTAGGGATTGAGATCAGGGGTGCTTTACCATTGAGCTACAACCCCAGTTCTTCTGTTTTTTTTTTTTTTGAGACAAGGTCTCACTAAGTTGCTGAAGGTCTTGATAAATTTCCCAGATAGGTCTCCTCAAACTTTCAACCCTTCTCCCGCCTCAACCTCCCAAGTCACTGGGAACATAGGGGCATGCCACCGGATCAGTTGAATACTTATTTTTCTTTAAGCCAATTAAATAAAGCTCCTTTAGTCAGACACAGTAGCTAGCGCACAGCAGTGCATGCTTGGGTTTCCAGAGACTCAGGTGGCCCAGACAGGAGGATCACAAGTTTGAGGCCAGCCTAGGAAACTTAATCAGACCCTGTCTCAAAATAAAAAATAAAAAGGGCTGGAGATTTAGGACAGTGGTACAGCACCCCCAGGTTGCATCACCAGTACCATAAAATTAATGTATTAATAGGATATAAATAAATAAATAAATAGAGCTCTTTTACAAATTAATTTTAACAATACCATCAGAGGTAGAAAAATATCACATATATATCTACATTTATGTGTATGTGTGTGTGTACACACATATGGAGAGAGGGAGAGAGAAGGGAGGGAAAGCAGATCTTATACAACTAATTCTAAAATTTTATCCGTGTGCCAGGTACAATGATATAAAGTTCACTAGTTCTGAATAGGTAGGATAGTCAGGTAGTATGACATAAGCAGGCAGTTAGGGCAAGGCCCCAAACAGGTTGCTCTGCAGAACCATTCCAAGCATTTCAACCACAAAAATTCTTTGACCCAAAGAGGTGGGAATAGGGAAGGCAGGATGGACCTGAGTGGGAGTTACAGAAAATTTCAAACTCAGCAGATAAAAGGTTACAACCAATCAGAATGCTGTGACCCTATCAAGTCACCTTCCAAACACATAAATGTCATAAAGTTAAAACCAACAGCCTTAGCATTTTTCTGGTACCTGATTGGAAGAATATTGAGCAACGTCTCTGCCAAGCAGTCATATAGGCCTCTCGACCAGTACACTGTCTTGACAACCCTCTAGTGGCACCCTGCTTGCTAGGTAAGAGCTCGGTTTCACTTCTTCTCACTTGAATGAATCTTACTCTTTTGCATTCACTCTCTGTTGTCCATGGATTTCATTCTTCAGGTTCATTAGACAAACACCCAGGAAGGAATCACTGGCAGAACAGCTGCTGGGCAGTTAGATTAGCAGGTCTGGCCTGTTGTGGAGCTGATAGAGCTGTAACACAAACAGGCCCTACTGACCACAATTTAACAATGGAAAATCTTTTTTTAATTTATAAAAGAATATCTGGATCCAAATTTTATTAGAACAATATTACGTGCCCAGAAGTCTAATGGAACAAGATTGCCTGCCCAGATGGCTGAAGTTGTTCATTAATATTTGTTAAAAAACAAAACAAAACAAAAAAAACCTTTTAAGTTTTTTTCATTTGTTTTTCTAAAGAGTCTTTTAGAGAGACAGTTTTTTACTTCTGTGTCTCTTTAGAAACTTCTGGATCCCAATTAAGAAAACATCCTTTTTTTTTTTTTAGGTATATAGAATCCCTTTCCTTTTCTTATTTCAATGTGCCCTCAGAAGAATGACATTTTTATGTTAAAACTTCCCCACTGTGGCCACCCTCACTCTGAATTCTTTTTTGTAAGTCAGCCATTTCTCCAGGAAAGCACAGTTCTGAGATGGAAGAGTACCAGACTCCTGGGATACAGATTAACACATTTGTTCCTATTTTCTAGAAATCATAACTACCTGCTCCTGAACCTACTCTGGTTTCTATTGGAACAATATGCCCTAATCTGATCAAACAATGTTCATGTACACTCAAGTCAATGTAAGTTGTAAAACTTGTATCCAAGGGGGATTTACTGATTAAGCTCAGAGAAAGAAAATCAGCCAGTGCTGGGGGTACAGTTCAGTTGTACAGCAGTTATAGCAGCTGCCTAGCAAGGACGCAGAAGGAAGAGGAGCTCACCCACTGTTGGAAATGAGAATCAGTACAGCCATTATGGAAAACTGTTTCCTCAAAAAAAAAAAAAAAAAAAAAAACCAACACTGAAAATAGCGGCTGGGGCTGGGGCTCAGTGGTAGAGTGCTTGCCTAGCATGCATGAGGCACTGGGTTTGATCCTCAGCACCACATAAAAATAAACAAATAAAATAAAGGCATTCTGTCTACCTACAACTACAAAAAATGAAAATTAAAAAAAAAAAACTGCAAATAGAATAACTATGATCCACCAACTCTATTGCTGGGTGTACATCAAAAGGAAATGAAATCATGTTAAAGAGAAAACTACATGTCATGATTACTGCAGCACTATTCATAACACAACAAAGATGTCCACTGATGCATAAATGGATAAAAATATGTGTTATATACACATGGTGGAATATAATGCAGTCATTAAAAGGGATATGATCTCATCATTGAGGTAACATGGATGGATGGAGGATATTATATTAAGTGAAATAAGCCAGGTATAGACAAATACTGCACATTCTCATCCACCTGAGGAAGCTTAAAAAAGTTGGTCACATAGAAGTGAAGAGTAGAATAGTAGTCACTAGGAGGTAGGAAGGGAAGTGGGGGAGGATTGTTGCTGAGCCCCTCCCCTGACTCAGGCAAAGGTAAGGCCCTACTGAGGTGGATGGCGCAAGGTGTCTATCCTCTGGAGGAGCACGGTATGTCTCTGGGAATTGGCTGGTTTGTTTTTGTATTCCTTTAATAAGTATAGTTGCAACTTCTCATATGACTATTAAGTATGAAGGAAAAAAATGACTTTCCCAATTAATGCAACTACTTCTAAAGAATAAATCTGTTTGTTCTAAATGCAATGATTCAGCTGTGGAACGTAAATTGTTAATGTTTAATGAGAAACCCCCTGTAGGAAAAACAGTCAAGGAAGTTTTTGAGAAATTATATTAAAATCTAGAGAAGAAAAATTAATATTAAGAAGACAGATTAGTCCTTGGTACTGGGCAACTTGTTCCTGTGCACAATGGTTTGGTGCTCTTACTCTTGTTTGATTAAAATTAGTAACCTCTCTTTTCAAGTTAACCACTTGCCATAACCACGGCGCCAGTTCTAGTCAGTAAGTCAAGAAAGAATTCAAGGTATAGGCCAATAGTCTGGGACATTGCTAACTATTATTAAAAACTAACTAAGCAGAAACAGCTCAAAGCAAAATGCGAACTGAAAGTAAAAATGCTTGCTTATGCATAAGTCAAGATACATTCTTCTTATCTAATAGTAGCTAGGTAATATTTTGTTTCTTTGAATAATGATTCCTGTTTTGTAACTACAAAATACTGTGAGCCTGCCAAAATGAAAAGTATGTGATTAACTTCACAAGTAAAGATTGGGATTCAGCACCTTCACTTTGGTGTCTGTGTTGTTTCTCCACCCCTCTTTTGCCGACTCCTCACGATCTCTCCTGAGACTTCCTGCTGGAGCTGGACAGATCATGAAGGGTGAATAATGGGTATAAAAACACAGAGGAGGGCCAGACTTGGTGGCACAACCCTGTAATCCCAGCAACTAGGGAGGCTGAAGCAGGATGATTACAAATTCAAAGGCAGCCTCAGAGTGAGGCCCTAAGCAATTTAGCAAGAACCTGTCTCAAGATAAAAGGACTGGGGATGTGGCTCAGTGGTTGAGTACCCCAACAGGCAACTATAGTCTATAAAAATAACATCTATTTAAAAATAACTAGATAAGAGTTTGAAGATTCCCATTACAGAGAAATAATAATATTTGCGGAAATGGAAATGCTAATTACCCCGGTTTGATCAATACACATTGTAAATAAGTATCAAATTACAACAAGGTGTCCTATAAACAAATAATACATGCCAATTAAGTAATAAAATTTAATTAAAAAAAAAAGCAAAGGGACTGGGATTGTGGCTCAGCGGTAGAGTGCTTGCCTCACGCATGTGCAGGACCCTGGGTTCGATCCTTAGCACCATATAAAAATAAATAAGTGAAAAATAAAGCAAGGTGCAAAATTGTGTATAGTGTGCTATTGTGATAGTTAATTTTATAAGTTGCCTCATAGAGGATGAGGACATGTGTTCAAACCCTAGTACTAAAAACCAGACAAGCAAAAAGTCTAAAGCAACTGTCTTAAATATGTTTAAAGAGCTATGGTAAAACACGGACAAAGAACAAAAAGAAATTAGAGAAATTATATATGAACATAATTAGAATATCAGTCAAGAGGGGGGAATAAAAAAGGAGCCAAACAAATTCTGGAGATAAAATGTGATGGGGGTGAGGGGGAGATACTAATTAGAATAGGCAACCATCAAAAATTCAGAGGGTGTGGGGATGATACCTATCTGTATAATGACATCGCCAAAGTGGAGACAGTTAATTTGCTTTAAAAAGACCAATTTCCCTCTCCCTACCCAAATTCTCTCTCCTTGCCCCAAATTCTAGTATTTGGGTATAGGGGAGCATGTGTGTTACTCTAAAACCCTTATGAAATGGAAAACTTATTTAGACTCAGTATCTCCTCACAAGATTAATTACAAAGGAAAAAAATAGCAATTTATATTGTAGAAAATTGGCACACTTATGGTTTGAATATAGTTTGTCCCCATCAAATCTCATATTGAGGTTTAGTCACCCAGGGGGAAGTTTGGGGAGGTGGGGCCTAGCTGGGGGTGTTTGGGTCACCAGGGCAGAGCCCTCGTGAATAGACTAATGCTGTCTTGGAGGAGTGAGTTCTCAGTGGTGAAACTGGATTAGTTACCCCAAGAGCAAGTTGTTAGTGTTTGGCTTCCTCAACATGTTCTTTGCTTTTCTCTTCCACACCTATCAGCTCACTATTCTTACAAACACTCCCATCAAGATGCCATCCATGTCATGATGCAGTGTGAAACCCTAACAAGTGGCCAATCTTGAACTTCCCAGCCTCCAGAACCTCTTTTCTTTGTCAATTACTCAGGCTCAGATATTGTTGTAGCAACAGTAAATGGGCTTGCTATCAGGTCCATGGCGGTGACTTAGAACAAAGTAGCCCAGTCGGGAAAGAAACATCAATCAGGCGCTGCTGGAAACACCTGTCAATCATCAGGATCTCCTGACTAATGTCTGTCAATCAGCAGGACCCCCTGGCCAATCCTGGAGTTCAGCCAGCTTCCCCCGACCAACTCCAGAGGGATAAGGGACTCTAAAAACACCTTTTCCTGTCCCAAGCCCTTCCCTTCCTGCCTAAGCCCCATAAAATCCCAGTCCAGTAGAGCTCCCATCCAGTTTCTCCTCAGACCCTCCTTCTGTCCACTCTGTCGGTCTGATGGAGCGGCCTTTTAAAATCTGGCTCCTTTGGTTTACACTTGCCTGTAAAGCAATTTCAACATCTGTGCCTTCTGATATGATGCACTGAGGAAACAGCATACTTCCATGGTGTTTCTGCCAAAATTGTATACTAAGACTCAGTTGCAGACCTCAGGAAAATGTACATGGAGGGGCATTTTACACAACTGGCTTTCACTAGTGAAAAATGTGAGTCATGAAAAATGAGAAAAGACTGAGGATGTTCTAAAGTGGAGACTAGTGAGACATGAAAACTAAATGCATCTTGTGATCCTGAAACAGATGTTTTTTACTTTTGTTATTAAGAACATTATTGAGACAATTAGTAAAATTTGAGTGTCTGAAGATTAGGTAATAGTAAATTTTTGAAAAACTAAATTATTTTGGTTCTGGAGCACTTTACCAGTCATCTGCATCCCAGCCCTTTTTATTTTTTGACAGGGTCCTGCTAAATTGCTGTGGCTGGCCTCAAACCTGTGATCCTCTTACCTCAGCCTCCAGAGTTGCTGGGAATTATAGGAATGTATCACTGTGACTGGCAGTATTGTTTTTGATTGTTATGAAATCGTTCTGTGGTGGTGGTAATACCATTGTTCTTAGGAAATATTTAAAATATATCACCTTGCCCCACACAGTGGCACATGCCTGTGATCCCACTAGTTCAGCAGGCTGAGGTAGGAAGATTACAAGTTTGACTCCAGCTTCAGCAATTTAGTGAGACTCTGCCTTAAACAACAAAAAATGGACTGGGGACATAGCTCGGCAGTAACGTTCCTCTGGCTTTAATCCCTAGTACCAAAAAACAAAACAAAAAAGTAGATCACTTTGTCAGCAGCCTACTCTTAAATTATTTAAAATAAAAATTAGAGATAGGCAAATTTCATAAAATGTCATTATTTAAATTGTCTTGCTAATTTTTGACTATGTTGGAGGGAGTTGGTTCTATGCATGAAGAATGGCACATTTGTATTACATAAATGACATTGTAGTACTTGAATAAATTTATTCATGGGAATTAAGTGAAATTGTATTGTTTTAGTAAGACAAATCCACTCATTTCTGTTCACAGTAATGACAGATAATACTTACTGAACACTTACGGTATGCCAATCTCTGCCTAAGCATTGCATATTCTGAGTTGTGAGTTGGAATTGGAAATAGGCAGCCTCTTGCCCGAGTTCTCAGTCTTTATGCCATCAACCACCTTGTACATTTTATGGGAAGATGTTCTTCAGCTTAAAGCAGTGCTTCTGATTTTCTGCCCTGATAACTTAAGAGGTTGGTTGTGTGTGGGGGGAGCCACTCCAAATGCATGCACCTTTAAGTCCTGATGCACCAAGGGGATCTGAAAGACCACTGTAGTCTGATGCGGTAGTGCCATGACTCGTGACTGGGCTTATTCCTTGCTCAAAACAAGGCGGCACCCAGAGGGATTGAGCTACACTCACCTGTTCTTTTGTAATCCTACCTCTGTCCTTTTGGGGTTATAATGTTCCAAGGAATCTCCCCTTGTGTTTCCTGTATAGGAATAAAGAATTCCACTGGCTCTCTTTCCAAGGACTCTTAAGATCGCAGAGATCTCTGGTTTATTGAACCCAGCATTAGACTGCCAGCAAGGATAGTTGGCAACAGGTGTACTTCATTAGGCCACTAGGCCTTCCGTTTAAGAGAGGTATAATCCAAACATGCAATTGTATTCCTTTACTATATACCCTGCGATTTCACTCATTCCAAGGATGCCCTGACTTTTACACTTTCACCCTCCCTTCACAGGAGCAAATCCTATAGAAACATGTAATATGCAACTAGCTTCAGGTACTGCACTGAGGGAATATGAAACCTACAGACCAATAGACAGACTGTAAGATGTAAAAAGGAAGTTTAATGAATTAAATAAATTGTTAACTATGATATAATCTGTTAGCATCAGGACAGCCACATTAATTTCAAATAATTAAAATCCCCCCAAAATTAAGCTATATATAAACCTGCAGTTGTATATACCTTCATCTTGGCATGTAAAGTTTAGGGGGAAAACATCTTAGTACATTTCCTTTCACAGGCAGTTGCAGGCAGAATTTCAAATGAAAAAATTAATCAGGATGCAGTTTAGGGGAAATGTCAAAAGCTACTTCTTCCCATGGCCATGGGACATGTTTTCCTATCACCTTTAGGTGGCTTTGTCCACAAAAGCCTATGTGTAACTTCCATGATAATAGTATGTGCTGTTCTGTTTGACAATCATAAATGAAAAGATGGTTCAAAAACCAGGTATTTTTCATTAACTATGGAGCTGTGAATAAAACATTTTCAGCCTGAAGCACATGTGGTTATGAGAACAGTGGACTGATTCCAACTCCTCCACCTACTGGAGCATTTTTAGAATACCTACCATGTGACAGGCACAGGTAACCTTCTCTGCAGTATCTTGGAAGCCTAAGCTGTGTGTCCAAGAAGCATGGGGTAGAGTTAAAACATGAGCTAGATCCACTCATGGTATGTCAAGTTCAGTCCTAAAGTCAGAAGATTAAGCTGCGTTCATCCCAGCTTCATCCGCTGCTTTGGGACTCCTTGCTCCTCTGTGAAAGGTCTGATTCTGTAGAGTAGCTGTGTGACATATGGAAGCAACTCCTACATAGGTGCCCATAGAGGAAAACACATTAATCAATAGGTGGGCAGTCATCCATGCCCCTTGGTGACAACCCAACATAACAATTGCCTCCTTCAAAATGTCACTCCAAAGCCACGCGCAGTGGTGCACGCCTATAATCCCAGCTGCTCGGGAGGCTGAGGCAGAGGATCTCATGAGTTCAAAGTCAACCTCAGCAAAAGCAAGGCATGGAGACCCTCTCTAAATAAAACATAAAAATAGGGCTGGGGATGTAGTCGAGTGGTAGACTGTCCCTGAGTTCAATCCCCTGTACCACCCTCTCCAAAAAGTCACTCCAATGTTATTTTTCTGCTTAAGTGTTCAATTACATGTATAATTTTTCTATGAACACTTTTTATTAATAACAAACATTGATTCCAAGTTATTAGAAAGAGGCCTCACATAGTTTCAGGGATCATTTATTATATTAGTAGTTTTTTGGGGGTGAGGTACTGGGGATTTAACTCCGAGGCACTTGGCCACATCCCCAGTTCTACTTTGTATTTTATTTAGAGACAGGGTCTTACTGAGTTGCTTATCACCTTGCTTTTGCTGAGGCTGGCTTTGAACTCATGATCCTGCTGCCTCAGTCTCCTGAGCCACTGGGTTTACAGGCGTGTGCCACCGCCTGGCAGTAGTAGTTTTAGGCTATAGTTTTGAGAATACTGATTGCTAGGACTAATTAAAATTTGAATAAAATAAAATTCATTGTATCTTGTTTTTTTTTTTTGATATATAAAGCACTTACCATTACGCATTCCCATGAATGTAGTGTTTAGCAAGGTTTCTTAATGAAAAATAATGCCAGATTATTATTTATTAATATTTTCATATTTAACAATATTAATTATTCATTAATAATGCCAGTATTATTTCTTCTATCATTTATTTAGAAAAGTACTAGGATAAAGCCAAAGTCAACCTGGAATCTGATCATTTGCAACCACACATTCCTGATAAAACAGTAGCCATGAAGAAGTCTCTAAAAAGTATTACACTTGAGTGCTATTAAAAAAGAAGGCTCTAGCCCTTCATCACTTCACACTGAACAATAAGCTCTGTCTTCGAGAATATCTTATTACAAAATCCTTAGAGGTACTGTAGCCTAGGGGTAGAGCACTAGGACATGTGGCCCTAGGTTCAATCCCCAGCACAGGAAAAAAAATCCTCAGGCCCACAAATGTCCACCATTAGTTTTCACACAAAACCCACAATTCAAATTGCCACCTTCAAAGGATGACATGTTGTTCTCTATGTACAGACAAGAAGCCCCACTGCTAATGAGATGGCACATAATCTCTACGTTTATAAATTGCTATATTATTTTTACTTAAAATGTTAAAAGAATGTGGGGGTGAGGGTATAGATCAGTTGGTAGAGTGCTTTTCTTGCAAGTACAAGGCCTTGGGTTCAATCCCCAGCAGGGAAAAAAAAAAAGTTAAAAGAATGAAAATATACACTAACAAAATTGAACCCAGGTTAGAATATTTTATGTAGCCAAATAATGCCTCTCAGAATCTATTTGTACTGATGGCAATAGGGACAAGTGACTGGTCTACAGGTTGCACATGCATACAAATAGGTCCAACTAGGAGCATGCAAGAGCACAGCTCAGGGAGCATTAGAGCAAGCGAACAGTCTTCCCAGTCACTGTCAAGAAGTCGTCATCAGCCAAGGCACGCAGCGCTTCTTCAAACATATCTTTGGTAATAGCCTTTGGGAAAGAGGAGAAAAATAAATAAATCACATCCCAAATCCCATCAACTTTCGGAGGAATGTTAATTTTTCTATTTATTTCTCTTTTTGGTGGTCGCACATATTTCTTATGTTCTGTATCAGGGACAGCAAACATTTCCTTAAAGGGCTAGGTTTGGGATCCCTTCTGTCTTTGTTGTCACTACCCAGTTCTGCCTTCCTGGTGCCAATACAGCCAGGGGCAATAAGCAAAGGCGTGTTTATAAAAACAAAGTAAAACAAAAACATCAAAAAGAAGACAGGGAGGGCTGGGGCTATAGCTCAGTGGTAAAGTGCTTGCCTTGCCTGTGTGAGGCACTGGGTTCGATCCTCAACACCACATACAAATAAATAAAAATATTGTGTGTTTATCTACAACACACACAAACAAATAAACAAAAATAGCCAGGGCTGCATTTGACCCAGGTAGTTCTTTCATTTTTTTTGGTAACAGGAATCAAACCCCAGGGTGCTTAACAACTGAGGCACTTCCCCAGCCCTTTTCATTTTTAAATTTTGAGACAGGTTTTAAGTTGCTTAGGGCCTTGATAAATTGCTTAAGCTGGCTTTGAACTTCCAATCCTTCTGCCTCAGTCTCTGCTAGGATTACAGGTGTGCGCTGCTCAGTCCATGTAGTTCTTTTTACTGAATAATTCAACCTTTTCCTCCTTTTATTGGTACTGGGGATTGAACCCTTGGGTACATTACCACTGAGTTACAGCCTCAACCTTTTTATTTTTTGAGATAGCATCTTTCTAAGTTACTTAGTGCCTCACTAGGTTGCTGAAACTGGCCTCAAACTCAATTCTTCTGCCCAACCTCCCTTGTTGCTGAACAACACCGCACCGCACCTGACTTATAATTCAACTTTAATTATTTGCAAAAGGCACCCAAATATTTCATCCTTAAAGCAAATATATACACATAAAAATATTATGAAAGGGCATAACAAACTTTTTTGTTTTTTGGTACTGGGGATTGAACCCATGGGTGCTTAACCACTGAGCCATATCCCAAGCCCGATTATTTTTTATTTTGAGACAGGGTCTCACCAAGTTGGTCAGGACCTCACTAAGTTGCTGAGGTTGGCTTTGAACTCATGATTCTCTTGTCTCAGCCTCCTGAGCTGCTGGGATTACAGGTGTGTGCCACTATGCCCAGTAGGTATAACAGAACTTTAATTTTGATTATATCTTGATTATGGGTTTATGGATCATCTTACCTCTTCATTCTCATCTACATTTATTACTTAATAAATAAAGAAGGCGGGAAACTCTAAAAGCAATATTAAGAGGAAAACTCTACTAAACAAAAAATACATATTAAAACTTACTATGTCAGATTGTCCTCGAATATCTTCAAAAAGTTGCTGATATTTTAGAGCTGGGGTTTTGCCCTTTGATAAAATAAGTTTTTTCAATGCTTCAGCTAATTCTTCTTTCCGTTTACGAGAAGTGGCACTCATTCCTGATTTAAAAAAGAAAATAATATTTTTGCAATTAGGAATTAAAATGCTTCAAATTCCTATAAACATTCCTTTAGTAGTATCACCAAGAAAGGTAAGGAGACTGTGGCCTAGAATTCAAAAACATAAATTTTGAATTCTGTTCTTTTTTTTTTAAGATGAGAAATGACCTCTATTGTGATTGTAAAATCAGCCTATGAACAAAGTCCCCCAGGGCAGAGCCCTGCTTTGACTCCCTTTCTGTAAGTCCCCAGTGCCCACACCATGCTAGAAGGTGCACTGCAGGGGCCTCAGCACCAGGTATCAGGAGGTAAGAAAGAGAGTGAGAGACAATATATGTACAAAAGCTCCAGAGTTTGAAAGGGACAAAAGCAGACCCTCCAAACACGGGGAAACGCTTTCAGCAATTCCTCTCCCTGTACTATCAATGACCAGGGCACGGGTAGCCCATGATCACTTTCGAATACAGGGGCTGTTCTTTTAAACTTTATATATGCCAGTAGCTGCTACTTTATACTGAAAGACAGTCTATGTAATCTGTATAGTAAACACATAAATTGAGAGATGAACTACTTTTTTTTAAACTGGGTCATGCTGCCCAGATTGGCTCCAACTCCTGGGCTTAAGTGATTATCCTGTCTCAGCCTCCTTGGTAGTTGGGACTATAGGTATGTGCAACTATGCCTGGCTCTGCTTATTTAAAATGGGTTATCACAGGTAGAAACAGCAAAGGAGATAGACTCCCCTTAAAATTATAGACAAAATTTTTTTTGTCTTAGTTTTATCAGAAGATGGGAGGTGGTGGCGGCAACTTTGATCAGTCTCAAAGGGGCCCTAATCCCTAAATGGTTGAGAACACTTGCTTCAATCATTTAACAGTTGCTTACACCTAGAATGACAACCACTTATATTTAAATAATTTCCAAGTCTTTTTTGTTCAAAGCAAGTAACAAACCTGTAGTAAGAATAGATATGTCCACAATGCCAGTCCGGGGGTCAGTTGCAGATTGTTTCAGAGCTTCCCGGTGGAGACGTTTTGCCTCTTCTACATCAATTGCTTCAACTTTGCTTGAAAATCGTACTTTAGCATGGGCTTCTGCTAAGCGAATCAATGACTCCAGCTGTCGAGGGTATGCAGAAACCATGCCTCGGCTACTACCAATCTTCCTCATGTCTACGTAAGCCTAGTGAAAGCAGAAAAAAGAAAGCAAAACCCCTTGCTCATAAGAAAATTTTGTGGCTGAATTTTGAAGTTAGGGGGCCATTAAATAAACGGAAATCCTGCTTGGCTGTCTTGTAGAGGTAATAGGGGGAAATCACAAATCAAATTTAGTTTATGGCCTTGGAGCTCATCAAGTGGTGGAGACTGACACACAGAACATGGGAGTTCCAGAGGAAGACCATAACAACACTGTGCAGCGATGGTCAGAAATATTCTGACTGGGGGCCAGGCAGGTACTCGCCTGTAATCCCAGTGGCTCAGGAGGCTGAGGCAGGAGGAGTTCAAAACCAGCTTTAGCAACTTAGTGAGACCCTATCTCTAAATAAAATATAAAAAAAAGGGCTGGGGGGATTTGGCTTAGTGGTTAAGTGCTCTGGGGTTCAATCCCCAGTACCACAAAAAACAAAAACAAAACAACAACAAAAAAAACCCCCAAATATTCAGACTGGGAAAGACTTCTTGAAGAAGGCAATATCTGCTGTAGCTTTGAAGAACAGAGAATTGCATTATGTGGCAGAGAAGGGGACATGAGTCATGGGGTGAGAAGTAGGTATGATTAGAGCAGATGATGAATCTGACGAAAGCACCTGAATACTGATTTTGATGTATACCTAGCAAGGATCTGTGTGATAAGGCACAGAAAGGATCAGTGGGATAATATTACAAAGATTAAGTTGTATTAATTTCATATATGACATAACCTTATGAACAAACCTCAAGAATTTGATTCAGATGGAAAATTCCATGTTCTTTGTAACATTCACTTAGCATTTTTGGTAGCTCAGTGAGGATGGAAAGCCCATCAAGGTACCAAGAACCTTGATATTAGAACACCTGAATAACTTAGGATATGTTAGTGTACTGTGTCCTTGTACAAGCATACTGAAAAGTGAAGGTAACATACCTCACTCATTTTAATTTCATTCAGACAAGAGAATGAAGTTTAGAGAAACTAGATTACTTGTCCAAAGTTATTAAGTGGCATTGCCTGTATTTGAACATAGGTCTTCTGATCATAAATTCACTGGGCTTACAAATACTCTATCAGGTTACCTCAATGAGAGCCTGGCTAGCCTCCTCACTCAGCCGGGGCATGATAGTGCTGTGAGCATACGCAATGTAGTCCTTTAGCACTGCCATGTCCAAGAATTCCTCCTCTGCCTGCTCCTCGCTCTGGTAGTACAGTGCAACCAGGTGGTGAGCCAGACGCCTGTCATATGCCTCATCCTGAGGGTCCAGCATGAGGAAGATCAGATCAAACCTGAGGAACAGTAGGAAATAAACACTGTCTTTCTGTATGGGAGAAAATATATCTACAAACAGAATTTAATGGTTGCTTGAGCCACTGCAGATTATGTATTGAACAAGTACCCAGTGAGGGCCATCACAGGAAAAAACAGCTTTCCATCCCTGAAAGAGCCTGTGGGTTAAACCTATGCAGTTTCATCCTTAGGTCTGTCCAGGTAATGGTTAAGTCAAGGAAGTAAGACTTCCCTTAGGAAAATGTTACTACAATTCTGGAGATCTAAAGATTCAAAGGAAAATACCTTCGATTGTTTTCAGACACAGGCAAACAAAACAAAACACTATTTGGTTAGAAAAAGTAATTAAGATCTAAAATCCATATATATCCACATTTGGAGAGTAAGACTAAGTGCCCCTGAGTTCAATCCTCAGTACCCCCTTACTCCCCGCAAAAAAAAAAAAAAAAAAAAAAGTTTCAATACCTTGACAATAACGTATGGGGTAGCTGGATGTTCTCAATGGTTGTTTTTTTAGGATTCCATTGAGATTCAATGGGGTTTGCAGCTGCCAGGATAGAAGTGCGTGCATTGAGCTGACAGATGATCCCAGCCTATAAGAGAAAACTGTACAGTTAGAAGCCTCACCCTGATGCTAGCAGCAGGAAAGAGTGGTCTCTGCTCAGAATCCTGCTAAACTTCATTCACTCTAAATTTTTGCTACCCAAGGGCCTTGTCACCCTTATTGACTTCCATAGTTACATGTGGAAATGTCCCATTCTTCATGCCTGATTTTAGATGAATGTGTGCCTCAGTCACATTTTTTCCTCAGAAAAACAAAAAAACAAACCCCCCCACCCTTGCATGAACTTAAACACAAACATTGGTGCTATGAATAACACATTAGTGGGTGGTATAGCAAAAATGATTAAAGAGGTTACTCTATAGATTTAGCTGATATCTGGTATGAAAAATATCAGTTCCCTCAAGTTAGAACCAGGGCAGTGCTGCATAGCTCTACAGATGCTGATTCAAGGGACCCATACATTTACATGTGTCCAAGTACACAGTGAGTCCATGGCTTACCTTGGCAATGGAGAGAGTCTGCTGCTCCATGACTTCATGCAGCACTGATCTTGTATTTTCACTCATCTTGTCAAACTCATCAATACAGCAGATGCCATTGTCACTCAAGACAAGGGCACCTGTCTGCAGGACCAGCTGCCTGGTCTCAGGGTCCTTCATCACATATGCAGTGAGGCCAACTGCACTGGAGCCCTTCCCAGATGTGTACTGGCCTCTGGGGACCAAGTTATACACATACTGTAGCAATTGGGACTTGCTGGTACCAGGGTCACCACACAGCAGGATATTGATCTCTGCACGAAATTTGCCCCTTCCTGTGTGACTGAAATCCTTCCTTGTTCCACCAAATAGCTGAAGCAAGATTCCCTAAAAATCAAAACCAAAAAACCCCCAAACAAATAACACAAATGAATGATGAATGTTCATTTACTGCAGAATAACAGATTTAGCTTAAATTTTAGAGGTATTTATCTATTCTTAATTGAAGGTGTTACCAAAAAAAGCACATGAAAGTGCTTTGATTACTTTAAACTATCACTAATATTATAAAACAATAACACATCAAGTGCACCAATTATGTACCCACTTTCTCAAAAATTTAAATCATGCCAGAACACTACTCACATAAATCTCTATTCTGACCCCATGTGGCCTGATATGTTTAGAAACACGAATGAGTCCAGTGCATGGATGAGTAAACAGACAATAATGCTATGATTCCCAACCAATGATCAAGACAACACACCTGCTCTATCAAGCAGTAACTATTATCCTCAAGGGGATGGCAGTAACATGGAAGATGAGTGTTTATACTACTGGATCTCAAAGAACTGTAGATTCCAACTCCGAGTTATAAATCCTTTGTTACCTTTTTAATATTTATTTATTTATTTTTAGGTGTAGACGGACACAACACAATGCCTTTATTTTTATGTGGTGCTGAGGATTGAACCCAGGTCCCGCCCATGCGAGGCTCTACCACTCTACTGCTGAGCCACAATCCCAGCCCTGTTACCTTTTTTATATCTTCGTGTTCATAAATGCTGGGAGCCAAGGCTGAAGCAAGTCTCTCATAAATGTCTGGTTTCCTAGAAAGTTCCTTAAGCAATTCCACACGTTTCTCTGAAAAAAGTTTCTGTTCTGCTTCTTCATCAAGACCATGCAAGCGCTTTGCATCCGTCTTCCGATAATGGATGACATCAATGTGGGTTTTGTAGACAGACTTCACATTACTCACTCTTGGATTAACTCGAATAGGCACTGCTCGATAGATGCCTGAAAATTACAACCAGGAGACACACTTTTACCCTCAGGCTTGTTCCTCAGAAGGGCTAAGTAGCTAGCAATGGCCAAGGTGAGACGCTCCATGCTGAGCTCCTAAGACATAACCTCTGTGGACCTCCTGGGCTGAGGACTTGGGCCTATACTATTAAGCTCCTGTCCTTGATCAAGTCGGGTAATGGCAACAGGAAAAGGCCACGCTGGGAAGAACATAGGTTTCTGAGGATGGTGGACCTAAAATCATGTTCATCTGTTTTCCCGTTAGCTATGACCTTGGGTATCTATCTAGATATAACTGCATGGCATAAAAAAAAAAAATCATTCTGGGGATGAAATGACATTACACTGCTTCCAGCACAAGGCCTGGCTCATGATTATGTTCAATATATAGTACTTGTATTTCCATAGGCTCAGTGCACAAGACCCGCTAACAATTTTGACAGGAACATATGCTGAAATCCCATACCAAAAACTTGGAAAGAAAGAAAATTCTAAAAGCTCAAACTAGAAAGTAAGTTTCATGAACAAGACAGACTACTGGGTCAAAGGTGAAAGAAAAAGGACTATTTTTGGTTAGTAATCGAAGGTGTTTCTGGGTATTTTCTTGAGAATACAATTCAAGGGCTGGGAATGTACATCAGGACTAAAGCATTTGCCTCGCATGTGCAAGGTTCAAACTGCAGCACTGCAAAAAAACAAAAACCCCCCAAAATAAAGAATATAATTGAGAAATTACAATCAATAACACATCAAGTGCACCAATTATGTACCCACTTTGTTTCCCAAAGCGATATGTCTGATGCTTACCTTCTTTGGATTTCAAACTAGAAGCCTTAAGCTCCAAGTTGATTCCATTTCTGGCTACTTTTTGAGGATAAAGTCTGATATTTGTCTTTCTTATAACAACTGTCCTTTATTTACTTAATAGGCCAATGCAATTCTCATTTAAATATAAAAAGTAGTTAAAACATAATATTCTTAAAATACACACTAGATGGTTGTTCACACCAAGATAGGTGAGGGTTATTATGTTGATGACATTTGAATTGGCTTGGTTATCTTCCTATAGGCATTTGTTGTGATTATCCTAATTCTTTCACATGTATCATCACATTGATCCACATATTGGATTAAACACTTTATCAAAGGTTTCAGAGAAGTTGGATGGCAGAACTAGGATTGCATCTCTTTCTGTAATGACTACACATGCTTTTGAATTTTCACCTATTACACGTATTTTTATAACCTAAGGTTGTTAGTGATCACTGCTCAGCTTTTAAGCCAAGGAAGAAACAGGATGAGAAATCTTAACTTATTGAGAGAACAGAGAAACTGTGGGCCCCAGGCCCAGAGCCAGTGTCCCTGGACTCATTCCCCACATGAAAAACAATGTGCTAGACAATCATGAGAGACCAAGTACCTACATGCCTCCAAAATGTATGAAACACTGCTGCTCATTTGGTACTAAGGAAAGTGTGCTCTTGGTAGGAGGAGACAGGATCTGGAGCCTGGAACCATAATTTACAGCAGCACCGAGTTGTATCTACCTACTCACCTCTGTGTCAGTCTCTCAGCATGGAAATAAAAAGCACTCTGGCCAGGCACAGTGGTGCATGCCTGTAATTCTAATGTGGCTTGGGAGGCTGTCTGGAGGATCATGAGTTCGAAGTCAGCCTCAGTAACTTAGTGAGGCCCTAAGCAACTTAATGAGATCCTGTCTCTAAATAAAAATACAACAACAACAAAAAAAAAAGGGCTGGGCATGTTCCTCAGTGGTTAAGCACCCCTAAGTTCAATCCCAAGTATCAAAAAAAGGAGCACGGACCTGTCCTGTAAAAGGCATTAAAGAACTGTACATTTGGGAAATAAGTAGGAAATTACTTACAGCTTGAATCAGTGTGTTTTCCCTGAGTTGCTGGTGCAGTTCAAATCCTATCAATATCCTACTTAGCAGCAGGTGTTCTCTTGTGATGCCAACACTAGCATTTTTTTTTTTTTTGATACAGTGGATTGAACTCAGGGGGACCACTGAACCACATCCTCAGTCCTTTCTGTATTTTATTTAGAGACAGGGTCTCACTGAGCACCTTGCTTTTGCTGAGGCTGGCTTTGAAGTCATGATCCTCCTGCCTCAGCCTCCGGAGCCACAGGGGGTGTAGGTATGTGCCACTGTGCCGGACCAATACTAGCTTTTTGAGACACACATACAGTATTGGGAGACTGACACAACAAGGTGCAAGTGACTACAAGGACCATATGTCCCAAAATTTGAGTACGGGAAGAACTACAGGATTTCAGTGCTGGACTATGGTACTAAGTTAAACAGATGGTGAGGTGAGTAAAGCAGGGGATACCCCCACACCCTTGAAGATCTGCGTTACCCACCACTGAAAGTGGCATGAAAAGTAGGACAGACATTCTGTCATACTGGTAGAAAACTACATCTTACCTGTGACGTTCACTCTGTCCCCAGGCTGAACCTTGTCCACGAGATCATTGTGAGCAAAAAGGACGACAGTATGAGGTGTCTGCCCAGCAGGCATGTCTTCAGGGGACTCTTGAAGTTTGATCTGAAGGGTAAGTAGTGAACAGAATAAGCTTGGGAAACAAAAAAGCACCGTGGAGACAAAAACCCAGCTGTGTCTTTGTATTGCTTAGACAAATTTGAGACCTGGCATCTTCTTTTTATTTGGACTGGGTTAGAGCATTTGCCTAGCACGTGTGAGGTACTGGGTTCGATACTCAGCACCACATAAAAATAAATAAAATAAAGGTACTGTATCCATCTACAACAACAACAAAAAAATCTGTTTACTTTCCACTGTAAGGTTGTAGTGCATTCTGTATCTCCTTGCATAAATGTTCTCTATTTCTCATTATCCCTTCTAGTAGGGGCTAAGGGTGCAATTGAGCAGTATAGCACACACACACAAAAAGTTAGTGACGTATTTCTTGGGTGCAGAAGTACATGCTTTTACGGCTCACCATTTAGGCACTTCTGCACATCCCCAGGTACTTGCCCATGTCCCTGTCTATGTCCAATTATAAAATAGGCACCTACTGAGCACTTGCCCCATTCTGGATCCTATTGTAGGTACTGGGGACTCACAGTAAGAAGTTCCTTCTTCATGAAGTGAAGGGGACAGACAATACACAGACAAGCGAGCATGTGACAGATCTTACAGTACCAATTGCAATGAGCAGAAACAAAATAGGGCAAGGCTATAGGTTAGGTGGTGGGAATGGTGATGCTGAGGAAAGGCCTCTGTAAAACCAGGACCTGAGTGCTATCTAAGGATGTTGGGGGTTTTATTCTAAGTTACTGGGAATCTTTGAAGGATTCTAAGAATACCATCCTACAAGTACATGGTAGCAGGGACTCTCCCTTGGTATCTCTAGCTCTCAGTCCTGTTCAACACTCTGAATTAAACTATTTGAACAAAGAAAACTTCACAAATCCTTTTTTTAAAAAATTGTTGATAGATGTTTGTTTTACGTATTCATATGTGGTGCTGAGAACTGAACCCAGTGCCTCATACATGCCAGGCAAGTGTGTTACCGCTAAGCCCCAGCCCCAAAGTCCTTGTTTTTGCACAACTTCCATACCATAGTAAATGACTGCTTTTCCTCCATTTATTTCTATATGAAATTTTAGAACTCCTTTTCATTGAATACTGGACATTGAACCCAGGGCACTCTACTACTGAGCTATATTCCCAGCTCTTTTTATTTACAAACAGTGCCAATTGGACTGGGTTAGAGCATTTGCCTAGCTAAATTCAGCTAAATTGCTGAAGCTGACTTTGCTTGTAATCTTTCTACCTCAGTCTATAGAGTCCCTGGGATTATAGATGTGCCACATCATTCCTGGCTTTTTTCCTTTACCTTCATACCCATGTTTTTTTGTGGCACCATTCACAACAGCCAAGCCATGAAATAGCCTAGATGCCTATCAATGGATAAATGGACAAAGAATACACACACACACACAATGGAACATCATCCAGTCACAAAGAATGAAACCACCCTTTCAAGCAAAATAATCCAGACTCATAAAGACAAGTATCATGTTTTCTTTCATATGTGTAATCTTGTCATTATTTTTTTCCCTTCACTTTTTAGGTACTCTTTCCTGGTGAACTTACCAAACGCTTTGCCATCTCCCCCCATTATTTTATCAACTTTATGTAAGCCTAGAGAAATTCTGAGGCATAGTTAAGAAAGTCCTCCCGCCAACTAGCTTAGTTATCCTCTCCATGCAAGGAAAGGGTTAGGCAGAGAGAACCCGAAGCCTGTACTGAGTACATCTCCATTTCAGAATATTCATGATGAAAGAGGGCTCAAATATCCTAAACAATAAAATCTGTGAGTAAAACTTCAGAAAATTTCTCCATACATTAGTTACCAATGTAAAATCTCAAATGTTTTATAAATTTGTATCTAAACTAAAACATGATATAACCTTAAGTGGTTCCTTGAAAGTATCTCATGATAAACTTGAAGCAGAACAGAGGTGGAAATGTGTGTATGGGAACCCCATCTTTGAGGTAGAATGGCCACCTACCATCTGCTTGTCGGAGAAAAGGGAGCGGTTGTGGATGAGAGCCATGCTGTGTGTAGTGTGGCAGTGCCCGCAAGCAGAGGGCTCGGCAATACGGCCACGGTCCATTTCCACCCGGGTCGTGTGGGCACATACTTGGCACTGGAAGAAGGCCTCCTGCATCTCAGGGATCAGCTGGGATGTCCTGATGACCATGCCACTGATGGTGATGAGCTGATCAATGTCTATAAGTGGAGAGAGGCTGGTTTGTCAATCAGCCACTGCCCATGGCCCAGCCAGGCCTGGACCTGCCACCAAGCAGCAGAATCTTACTGATGTGCAAAGGTGCTGGGGACAGATGGGGTCAGAGCAGTCTAGGTACCTTTAAGACTGGCTTAGGATGCCCTCCCTGTGTCTAGTTTACTTTCCTCTCAATCTTAGTCCACTCTATCTCCTTCTTCCTCTGTCTAGTAGACACTCCACCCCCTCCATTATCCTTGGATTAGAAACGTGATGCTTTTGCATACTTTGTCCCATGGTCTCTGATCTCACTCAAGATGCCTCCCGACGTCCTGCGGTCTTGTATGAAAAGTGTGTGCTCTATAGTCAGATGACCTGGACTATGTACAACTTTGGGAAACACCTGTAGCCAACCATCATTGTCAACACAAGAGAGCCTCTTTTACAGTTTCATTTTTCACCCTTGCTCAAGCTTCCTGTTTGAATCTTTCCAACAGACCAATTTAATCCCTCTGTTGGTCATTCAACCCCATTCCCACTGGTGGTTCACATGAGTTTCACTCCTCTGGGTAGTAAACAAAATGTGGCTGTGGTCAGTCATTGCTGGTCTTGAAGACTGTCCCATCCTGACAGCACTTACTGGGGGTTCAAAAAGTCTTTAGTATTTGTTTGATCCAGTCTTTCCTGCACGAATGGACAAATCATCCTTGTTTCCTCACTGCTCATCTTTCTTTGCCTTTGAAAATTGATAAGCATGGGTTATAATACCTGACTTCTCACCAGACTGTCCCCTCATAAAAATGTCAGGAGACAATTTTGTAAGAGACAAAAACAAGAAACAAAACACAACGACTCTTTAGTAAAGCTACAAGAGACTTCGAGTTCATTGCTATATCATGTTCTCTTACTAAATTTTTTCATGTCCTCAGCACAGGATAACTTTTTTTTTAGCTGTAGATGAACACAGTATCTTTATTTTATTTATTTATTTTTATGTGGTGCTGAGGATTGATTCCAGTGCCTCACCCATGTGAGGCAAGTGTTCTATTACTGAGCCACAGCCCCACAAGATACTCTGATGCCCCTTAATTGAGCTACTTCCAAAATCTACTAACTGAACTGCAATACACCTTGCACAATAGAACCACTCACTGTACATTTCAAGAACGGCAAATTTTTTTTGTCAAAAAGTATCAATGTTTCCCCATTTATGCTGGAATAAAATCTAAATTCAAGTTGATGTAGAAAGCTTTCTAGTATCTAGGCTTCACAGTCACACGCAACCATTGCCTCCCAAATCCCCTGCTTTGGCAACCCATATCATTTAGTATCCACACAAAGCTCTGTCTGCTTCTTTGTTTCTGTGTTTCTTCTGACCACTGTCTAGAAGAAATTTCTTCATGTTTGCTTTCCAAACCTAACTATCCAATTTATCATTTACCATTAACATATCCCCAGAAAACTGGGCATTCTGCTCTTCCTCCTTGAAATTAGTAATCTCCTATACTATTCTTCTGTTATTTTGCCCCATCTTTTATTTACTGGCCAAAATAGATTTCTTTCTTAAGCTTAAGGGTGGGGACCATGTTCTGTATTTATTTTCTACAGTGGCTAAGAAAAGATCTACCTAATGACTGTAGGTTTATTATATTTGAATAGGTTTGCATTAAAGTAGAGAATTGCTAGTAACCACATCTTTTATAACAAATATTACAGTTAAGTTAGAAAAAGACATAATTGGGGTTCACATTAAGTATGTGAATCTGCATTATTTGGTCAATTTATAAATCATTACAACCACTTTTTTTTTGGAGGGGGTGTTTACTGGGGATTGAATTCAGGGGCACTCACCCACTGAACCACACCTCCAGCCCTAGTTTGTATTTTATTTAGAGACATGGTCTGAGTCACTTTGCACCTGCCTTTTGCTAAGGCTGGCTTTGAACTTGCAATCCTCCTGTCTCAGCCTCCTGAGATTATAGGCGTATGCTACTACACCCGGCTATCACCACCACTTTTAAAGACCTTTGATAAAGTAAGTCTTTGTTCGTTTTCCTGCTATTAAATACATTACCTTCTGGATTTAGGTTTCTCATGTTCTTTGTCTTCAATGCATTAAATGGTCTGACTTGAATCTGATGCTCTAAGATGGAGTCAGGGTAACGATCAAAGAAGATCTCATTGACAGCCATGTCAAAAGTAGGGATAACTTCCTGTAAAAACCAATACAAAGATTCCAAACTATGTTTCCATTCCTATTTAGAGTTAAATCTAAGATACAAAATACTTCATGGCAGGAAAGTATAAAAGCAGAAAAACATGACATAACCCCATTACCCTACAGATTTATACACATGATAGTTTTTTTTTTTTTTTTTTTAAAGATAGAGTGAGAGAGGGAGGGAGAGAGAATTTTTAATATTTATTTTTTAGTTTTCGGAGGACACAACATCTTTGTTTGTATGTGGTGCTGAGGATCGAACCCGGGCCGCACGCATGCCAGGCGAGCGCGTTACCGCTTGAGCCACATCCCTAGCCCCTACACATGACAGTTTCAAACCTTAGGTATACTGAACTATCTTACCTCATTTGGGTTAAATGAAAGTGCCTTCTCAACTTGCTGGCATGTGTTATGCTTTTGATTTGTAAGGAAAACATTTTTGAGCCATATTTTCATGTCTTATGTTTCTTCCATAATGTAATGATACCACAATAGATTAAATCGTACTTATTTTACTCGATTTTGATTTTTTTTTTTTTTTTTTTTTGTGGTGCTGGGGATTGAACCCATGGCCTTGTGCATGTGAGGCAAGCACTCTACCAACTGAGCTATATCCCTAGCCCTATTTTACTCCAATTTAACACGATTCTCCAACTATAGATGAAGAATCAACTTTTGGGAGGCCAAGGAACTTGACCAAGGTTATGCAGCCAGTAAGCAGCAAAGCCATGATTCAAAATCCAAGCCTACTTACCTACAAAGCTTACACCTGTCAGTACAGCTGATGTTTCATTACAGGCTAGAAACACACTAAGGCTAATATGGTCCATTAAAAATGTCAGAAAGTATATAATACATTTAAAAAACATTTCAATTTAAGATAATTTGTTTCATGAAGCCCAAGAAACTATCATTAATAAGATTCATGATTATTTTGTTAGAAAAATAACCAATTCAACCCTGACATTCAACTATAAGAACTATGATAGCAATACACATGCCAATTGGAAAAACTTTAAAACGTAAAAACAATGACCTTGAAGAAGAATGTTTTTTAAAAAAAACATATATGTTTTGGAGGGATCTTTTTGTTATGATGGAAATCTTGCTACCCAAAAACATCCCTCTAGATATTTACAGTATTTCATCAAGGTCAAAGCCAAATTCTTACCTGTGGGTAGGAGACGAGCTGTCTGTACAAATTCTTGTCAAATGATTTTATGTGTTCAGAGTTTACATTTAAAAATGGCTCTCCAATAACATTAATCTGTAAGATAAAACAAATAAGTTATACTTTGCTAATTTTATTATTATATAATGTATAACTTGTAAGTTGCTTAGGGCCTTGGTAAATTGCTGAGGCTGCCCTTGAACTTCTGATCCTCTTGCTTCAGTCTCCCAAATTGCTGGGATTACAGGTGGGCGCCACCACACGCAGCTATAATGCATACTTAAAAAAATTTTTTTAAAAAAATATTTATTTTTTTATTGCAGTTGGACACAATACGTTTTTTTAAAAAAATTAATTAATTTTTATGTGGTGCTGAGGATCGAACCCAGGGCCTCGCGCATGCCAGGCCAGCACGATACCACTTGAGCCACATCCCCAGCCCCAACCCTTTTTTAAAAAAAAAATAGTTATTTATTTATTTAACTTCAGGTGGACACAATATGTTTTATTTTTATGTGGTGTTGAGGATTGAACCCAGCGCCCCTCGCATGCCAGGCAAGCACCCTACCACGTGAGCCACATCCCCAGTCTAATGCACAACTTTTTAACAAAGAAAATTTGATTACCTCTCCAAGTCGTTGTATATACAGAGGCTCAGTAATATCTATGCCAACATTTTCTTCTTCTTTAGCCATAGGGTCAATAAACCGCTGAAGAAATCTCTTGATGTAAAGAGGAAAAATATTTAAGCTTAATGCAATAGGAAATAAGCAATTACTCAGAATACAAAAAGTGATGTGTATTTTACTATGAGAAGATAAACAAGTATTTTTTGAAATGCCATCAACCTATAATCTGCCCCTATGCTTTATGGTTAGTTCCATAGCCCTTAAGTATGTATTTTATTTATCTTTACACTTTTTTGTAGTTGTACATGGACAGAATGACTTTTTTTTTTAATGCAGTGCTAAGGATTGAACCCAGTGCCTAACATGTGCTAGGCAAGTGCTCTGCCACTGAGCTACACAGCCCTAATACCTTATTTAAGTATGTATTTTAACACATACAACTCACCTGAAAATTTTCCTTGCATGTTGCTACATTTACATCTGTTCCCCAGATGACAAGTTTTTGGCCCAGGGACTGCTCACTTGCCACTACATCCTCTGCTGCTGCCTACAAAGAAAAGTATTACAGAGCCATACCAATGGAATTATCCATTTTTGTTCCCAAGACAGCACTATCAGGAGACTGCTGTGTACTCACCCCATCAGATTGCAGATCCACCTGAAGACCCTTCCGTGCAGAGCCCAGGTCAGGTCTCTGCCTCACAGGTGTACCCCTAACCCCACTCCTTGGGGTTCCTTCCACCCGAGAGCTAGGAGTGCCATATGTCAGTGGTGAGCTAACATCAAAGTCCAGAGGAATAGCTACGAAGATAAATGCAGAAGTTTACAACAGAATTCTATTAGTACAACAAACCTGAAACTATGAGCATGTCTGCTCTGCCTTTAAAACACAACACGAACTGAGTATCTATTGATACGTTTGGTGGTTGAAGTTCTGAGGACCATTAAAGGTTCTAATTTAAAAAGGCAAAATAATAGCTCCTTTCTTTGCTCACTAAGCCCTAACATGTACCAGCTCTTCTTCATTCTTCAACTCTTTTAATGAAGAACAAATTAGCTTATGCACAGAGGGAATGCTTAGGCATTGTAAGAACTACTGCCACCAAATAACCAACCTGACCCTTTGTACTATCAATCCCAGTATAACCTAGATCTTCAGAAACTCACTTGAAGAATGCATCTGAGGAGGACTGGAAAACAATGCATCCTGCGCTGCAGGGCTCTGCAGGTCTGCTCCGGGCGAGGTGGGCATGGGCTGCAGCTCACCGGTGGAGGTGGAATCCTCGCCTCTACGTCTCTGAGAGGGAGATGACCTGGCCTCTTCGCTCCGGGCTTGTCATGTAAAACAACAAAGACGGGTCTCAACTCTCATGTTTGGTCTTCCAGGATTTGCCTCTTGATAGGATTAGATTCATTACTTTAACACAAGTGATGGCAAGTGGGAACGGACATGGTTAACCAATAGAAACGAAGAAGCCAACCCGCTAATGTCGAGTCGAGCGCCCCCCACCGTCGGCATCTTCGCATCGACGCGGCAGGGCCCGCGGCGAAGGACTCTCCCGCCAAAGGGAAGTCGCAGGGCGGAAGGCGTGGGGGCCGACGGGAATCCGTATAGACTAGTGCCGGAGGTGTGTGTGTGGTGGTGGTGGTGGGGGGAACGCGAAACTTACCCGTATGCTCGGGGGTGGCCCGTCCGCGCCGGCTGCTGCGGCGGCTCGGGGTAGATGCTGGAGACGACATGGTGCCAGGATACCTGCACGACAAGGACAGGCTCGCGTCGCGCCCGCTCCGGTCCGCCGCGCAGACGCCCCCACCGGGATCTGAGCGGAGTCCTCCCTGTAGTCCCGCGATTACCAGGGAAGGGCTGCCGCCGGCAGACACCTAAGAGGTCAAGTTCTACCTGGAGAGTTGCTCTTCTAGACAGCACGAGCAGCGCCAAGGGTTCCCGCCGGCAGCACGATCGACGCCGCCCTCGGCGGCCTCACCAATCACAGAAGCGCTCCCCAATGGTTCCGCCTCTGGAAGGCGCCACTGCGCAACTATAGGGGGGGACTGAACGGCCTTTTTGGGCGCCCCAGTCGAAAGCTGACTTAGGACCCGCTTGGCCCTACCCGCAGTGCAGATGGTTTGACCTGCTGCCGGACCGCATTTTCGCGGGAAATCTGGGACGTCCTACAAAACCAAGTTTCGGAGGGGTGTTCTCCACTATAATGTTAAGCGCTTTTTAATCCCATAGGTTTTTTTTTTAAATTTCTAGAGACATTCCAAATGCATTTCTTATCTTGTTTTTTTTTTTTTTAATCGAGGAACAAACTTCATGTTTGACTAAGGACCCTAGATTGTGTTTTTACTCTGGTCAAACCGTTGAGTTCCTGTTTTTCCGTAAATTTGGATGTATACCTGCTAAGTGTATTATATGGTATGCATTCATAATCTGCCGGCGCGATAACTTAGGTCTAAAGGAGAAGTTTCCACCCGGAGGACCCTCCCGAAGAGAGTCGCGTGGAAGGACCCCGCCTCTGTTGCCCCGCCCCTAGTCTGGAGTCCTGCTCCTGCGCCGCCGCGCGGCAGCCGAAGCCCGGGCAAAGTGCGCGCCTGCGCAGAGTTAGCGTCCTCGTCATGGCGGATTCCGGAGCAGGTTTGCAGGGATACCTGCTTCGGCTGCAGGAGTCCTTATCCACCGCGGACCGCTACAATGCTGCGTCGGCCAGTTATCAGCTGATCCGCGGCCTGGGGCAAGAGTGCGTCCTGAGTACCAGCCCTTCGGTTGTGGGTGCGTACAGTTCCGGGACGTACCTGGCTTTCCGAGTAGTGTTGGAGCTGGACAGCCCAGTTTCTCTCCCCATGGGTTTAGTTAACACTACTGCGAAGTCTCCCTAACTTCTGTGAATGTGTATGAAAAGCGGTTTGCCCTATATCTTTTCCTCCTAGCACCAGAAGAAAAGTATTTTAAAACCTAAGTTGGTGAAAATGACTCTAAATTTGTCAATCATTGCTATAGCTAGTGGGTGGAGAGGACAAGAGAAAATATTTCCCTTCGCCTAGTCTCACCTAAACCCACGAGTACCTTTCCAAACTCTCATATTTACTGTCCCGCTTTTAGGAAGACTCGCAGAAATATAATTTAAAAGTCATTAAAAAAAATTTTGTCAATGCTTGGACGAGAATGATATTTTTCCTTTGCAGTAAAAAAGTGCTTCTTTTCAGCATTTTTCAATTTAAATATGCCGTTGCATGAAAACATGTATTCTTGTTTTATTTTTTTCCCCATTTTAAATTGGTGCGTTATAATTGTAGATTATGGTGAAATTCCTAGTTACCTATTTGTACATGCACTCAGTATAACAATGTAATTTGGCCAAAATTGTATTCCTATTTTAAAAAACACAAGTATGTAGACCTCATCTGCATGGTGTGTCCTAATAAGAGCTAGATGAGATCTTTCTAAGAGGTCAGTACTGAGTACAGTGTAGAAATCTAAACCACTCTTTAAACAAGATACTATGTTGTGTCTGTGTATTGTTAAAGATATATTAGTAACGGGGAAATAGCAAAAAACTAATGACTTTATGTAATTGCTTTTTATAGTCAGGTTTTCAAAGTTAAAATTCATGTTCATTTAGTAACTCATGTCTAAAGTGATTTCTAGTTTACTGTAAATATGCAATATATGTCCTTTCACTTGAGAAATTTTAGAGGAGTATAGCAAATACCACATTCTTAGTGACTTAAAGTGACATTCATTTGTTAATCTTACATAGTAAGAAGCCTGATATAGTCTCATTAAGTTAGAAAGAACCAAGGTATCAAGACTAATTTCATTTCTGAAGGCTTTTTGGGAGAATCCTTTTTCTTTTTCAAATTGTAGAATAAGGTCCCTATTTCTTGGCTGATGTTTTTTGCTTCTAGAAGGGGCCCAGTGTCCTTGGATTGTAGCCCCTTTGTCCATCTTCAAAACCTGCAACAGTTTGTCAGCTACTTCTCAGGAGAGGTTTGATATCTCTTGTGTTTTCCTGTCTTTTCATCTTTGTGCTCTACTCTTCTTCTCACTGTTTTTTGTTTTTCCTCTTATCTATTTATCTTCCTTTTTTTTTTTTTTGTGATGCCACATTCTCATCTCTCCCCTACTTTTAAGGGCCCATGTGACTATGATGGTCTTAGTGGATAATCTGGGGCATTATCTCTATTTTAAAGTCAGCTGAATAGCCTTAATTTTATCTGCAATCTGATTTCCTTTACCGTGTAAAATTAATATTCAGAGATGTGACACCACAGATTAGGGTATGGGCATCTTGGAGGAATGTTTGTTCCCCTACTGCATCCCTATGGAACATCATTCAGAATTTTCTCCTTTCTTTGTTCTAATATAGCAGCCTTAGGTTAGTGTTTTCTTATTTAAAAGTCCTCCTTGGAAACCTTGCAGCCTTTTTAGGGTGATTTATGAAATGCTTGGCAACTCTTAACTTATTGTTTGTTTGTTTGTCCAGCATTACAGACTTCCTTAGTTTTTTCCAGAGATTTTGGTTTGCTTGTATTTGTTCGGAAATCACTTAACATTGATGAAGTAAGTGAAAAATTTTAATTTTGCTTTTTCTGTTTTTGTTGAAGTGACTCTTATTCTTAACCATATTTACAATATTTATTTCTTTTATTATAGTTTCGTGATTGTAGAGAAGAAGCCCTAAAATTTTTATATGTTTTCTTAGAAAAAATTGGTCAGAAGATTATGCCTTATGCTTTTGATATTAAGGTAAGGAGGAAAAAACATACCTTAGTACATGTCAATATCTATTTTAACTTATGATGGAAGGAATCTAGATTTTTATTTTGTTTATGCCTTTCGTATTGGGGAGTATACTTAATTTTGCTTGATTAATCAAGTTGAAATGAAGTGGGCTTGTCATTGTTTTAGAATTAATAAGCTAAGACCCTTGTCAGAAAAACTACTTTGATAATTTTTTTTTTGGTAATGATCTTGATCATTTTTTGCACCTGGGATAATTTGGATTTTTATTTTTTTATTTTTATTTATTTATTTATTTAAATCTTATCTTTTTTTTTTTTAAAGAGAGAGAGAGAGAGAAATTTTTTAATATTTATTTTTTATTTTTTGGCGGACACAACATCTTTGTTTGTATGTGGTGATGAGGATTGAATCCGGGCCGCACGCATGCCAGGCGAGCGTGCTACCGCTTGAGCCACATCCCCAGCCCTAATTTGGATTTTTAAAACTGGGAAAATTCCAGAACACTTTAACGGGTAATTCCAAAAAGAGTCCTCTTGCTGGGTAGAATCCATACTTCCTGTAGTTCATGTGTTTTCTTTTTTATTTTAAATTTTTTTTATTAGTTGTAGATGGACACAATAACTTTATTTTGTTTATTTAGTTTGTTTACGTGATGCTGAGAATCAAACCCAGTGCCTCATACATGCTAGGCAAACACTCTACCACTGAGCCACAACCCCAGCCCAGTTCATGTGTTTTCTATAAGAGTTTCATCTGAAAAGTTTGGCTCTTTCATGCCTCTCATTCTTCTCAAACATGCCTTTGCCAGGTTTCTTTATAATTTATTATAAGGAACTAGCAATCATAAATTAGGTCACTCTTTCTCATCCTTTCTTATACTTTCAACAATTATCTCATTTCAAGGTAAATTATTTTTGTTGGCCCTTTGGAGTTTGCTTTTAGATTTAGTGTGTTAAGAATTGAAGAAACATAGACAGTAGGTGAATTAGACATCACTTTCCTATGCTTATGTGTGAACACATAACTAGTGTAACTCCACATCATGTACAACCATAAGAACGGGAGGTTAGACCCCATGTATGTATAATATGTCAAGATACACTCTACTGTCATATATATCCAAAAAGAAAAAATAAAATTTGAAAACAAAAACAAAACAATACAAAAAAGAATTGAAGAATTAGAAGGTATGGTTGACTCTATGTATGTGTGGGTTCCACAGCAATAGATTCACTACCTGCTGATTTAAAAAAAAAAAAAAGACAAATCTGAACTGAATACGAACAGATTGTGGTTATTCCCTGATTAGTACAATATAACAATTATTGACAGCATTCACATTGTGTTAGTAATCTAGTAATGACTCAAAGTATGTGGGAGGATATGCCGGGATTATATGAAAAAATATGCCATTTTATGAAAGGGACTTGAGTATCACCCACAGATACTGAATGGCAGCTATATTTTGAGAATTAAAATTGATTAAAACATAAAATATTCATTTTACCAATTATTGGTCTTTTTAAAGTAGATTTTGTTTGTGTGCTTTTTAAATTCCCTTTGGATTTCTAGTGTGACTTCGTTGGATTTTTTATTTTTTAAATGTGTATGTGTACTGGGGTTGAACCCAGGGTCTCATCCACGTTAAGCATATGCTCTGTGGCTGAGCTACACCTCCCAGCCCGAGGTATTAATCTCTCTAGTTTAACCAACGACACTTAAAGTTAAGAAACTTGCCCATCTTTTGCAGTCAGCTCACCTAATGCCAGAGCACCTGTTGTTTTCATCACACTGCTTTTTCCTCTAGAGTCCCAGCCATTCTTTCAACTTTTTCTTAGTCACCTTTTTATGCTCTCTTTCTTGACATTGGATAACAAGTCCTATGGTACTTATGTGAGAAGGAATGACCTGATATTGTAAAGTCCTACTGAGGTATCTATTGACTTTGTGCTTTTAAATTGTTATTGATATCACCACAGCATATTGCATCAATGTTTTCAGTCATTTTTAATCAAAACATTATGTACTTTGATGTTATGCTTTCAAAAGTTAAATATTAAGTTTTATTATGTCATACATTTTGTTATATCACTCCTCAGGGATATAGTTTTAGCACTCATTAAAATCTTATTGATTTGGTATGTTTCCTTTTAAAATCTAGAGTATTTGTACCAGTGTTTATACAAAAGATAGAGCTGCTAAATGTAAAATTCCAGCCCTAGATCTTCTCATTAAGGTAATTTTTTTTTGTGTTTAAGTACAATTTTTTTTTTTTTGTTAAACATAATAACTTATAAGACATAAAATTGGGAGTTTTGAGCTTTGTTTTGGGTGAGAGTTTTGGGGAGGATAGGGTTGAATCCCATCATTGAGTGGATAAGATGCACACTTCACAGCCATCACCTGATAATACCTTGGTATTTTGTTCTCAGACTCTCCTAGGTAGTAAAAGAAGAATTTTGGGTTGTGAGAGTAATGAAAAATTAAAATAACAAAGAAATTGTTTGTTTTTTCATTTATTACCTTTGGTGAAACCTAATACTATTGAGAATTGTCAAGACCCCCTTATCTCTCACGAGTTTTTCCTGAAGCTTTGGGAAGGTCGTGTTTTAGTGGTCCTTTGGCCTCACTTTCACATGCACTTCTGTCTGTTTTTGTACCCCTGTTTTAGAATTTCACTGGGCCTGTTTGGTCTGTGGAATTAAGTGCATCTGAGGGAGTGATTCTAGTAATGTTATTGATTTCTTTGGAAAGTAACATTAGGTCTAGACCACCTTTCTGCTTTGCTACACCCACCTCAAGCCCACCTTCCCCAGTCATCTGGATAGAGATGAGTCCTGAGAGGCCTAGCATAAAGTCCCTACAGACACAGGATTCTGAGGCCTTGCTATGTGCAGACATACTGAGGTAGAGGAAGTCTTTTCTGTATCTTCCTCTTTAAAAAATGCTGTGTTTTTTTAGTTACTTCAGACTTTGCGAAGCTCTAGACTCATGGATGAATTTAAAATTGGAGAGTTATTTAATAAATTCTATGGAGAACTTGCATCGAAAGCAAAAATACCAGACACAGGTGAGATGCATTTAATGTTATTTTCAAAATATTCTAACAAACTAAAATTAACTAACCATTCGTGTAATACTTAGTATTAGTACTGCCAACGCATTATATTTTACAGATGAATCCTTTTTGCTGAAAACAAACCAGTATGGAAATAATATGTGAAGATTTCCCTTCATAAAAACGTTAATCTTTATAAAATAATTTCTTTTTTTTTTTTTTTATGTTTTTTTTTTTTTTTCAATTTTTTTAGTGGTGTTCAAACATTACAAATTTCTTGACATATTCATATTCCACACTTTGTATTTCAAG
>NW_026000093.1:997455-1000226 GCF_001458135.2 Marmota marmota marmota | reverse complement strand
TTTTTTTTTTTTTTTTTTTTAATTTTTTATTGTGGGTTGTTCAAAACATTACAAATTTCTTGACATATCATATTCCACACTTTGATTCAAGTGGGTTATGAACTCCCACCTTCACCCCATACACAGATTGCAGAATCACATATAAAATAATTTCTTTAAACAGAAAACTCAGTATATGTCAAATATAGTTTCGTTTATAATAATAGATTTGCATAAATCTTGAGAAAAATTCTAATATGCAAAGTTGGTTATTTTGTGATTTTTTTTAATAAAATTACTGTGAACTCAATACCTCTTATTTCCTTATGTATTTTTGTTATTTAAATGTACCTTTAGGCATTCATTTATCTAAAATTTATTTTTCAGTTCTAGAGAAAGTGTATGAGCTCCTTGGAATATTAGGAGAAGTTCATCCTAGTGAGATGATAAATCATTCAGATAATCTATTTCGGGCTTTTCTGGGTGAGCTTAAGACTCAGGTATGATACTCTTTATGATATTCTGCTTTCATAGATTTGGTTGGGTTTTTTTCCTCAGTTATATCTTTCTAACTCTTTGTTTTAGATGACATCAGCAGTAAGAGAGCCCAAACAACCTGTCTTGGCTGGCTGTCTGAAAGGACTGTCCTCGCTTCTGTGTAACTTTACTAAGTCTATGGAAGAAGGTATTTCAGGACTTTGCTTGATTTTCTTCCTGTATTCAAAAACTATAAGTCTAACAAAGACCACTAGTGTTGATTTTTTAAACTTTTTAACCAATTGTGAAATTGCATGCAGTTGTGAGAAATAATCCAGAAAGATTGATACACCTTCCCATTTTCCCTAAAGATTATATCTTTTATAACTATAGTACAACAGCACAATACCATATTAACATCGACACCATCCACTGACCTTCAGCACATCCCATCAGTTATACATGCACATGCTAGTGTGTGTGTATTAGATCTGAACAGTTCTGTCACATGGGCAGGTTTGTGTGTACATCACTAAACAAGGCAGATTCATCACAAGGTTCCATTGAGCTACTTTATTACAGCCATTTCTCCCCACAACCCCTATTCTGTCTCCATCTATAGTTCTGTTATTTCGAGAATGTTATACAAATGAACTCATAGGCTATAACTTTTTGTATCTATTTCATTTAGCATAGTCATACATGTTAGCATGTGTTATAATTTCCTTCCTTTTTAAGGTCAGCTAATGTTTCATTGTGTGAATATACCTCATTTTATTCACCTATTCATCCATTATTAGATACTTAGTTTACTTCTGGTTTTGATTATTACCAGTAGTGCTGCCATGAACATTGGTATACAAATACCTGTTCAGAGTCCCGGATTTCAGTTCTTTTGGATTACCCAGAAGTGTGATTGCTTGATGGTATGGTAACATTTTTAATTTTTTGAGGACTTGCCATATATATTTTTTTTTAATAGCAACTACACTATTTTTCATTCCCACTAGCAGTGCACAAGGGTAATAGCCATCCTAACAGATGTGATGTGGTATCTCATTGTAGTTCAAATTTGCACTTCTTTAACATTGAGCCTTTTTATGTGTATGCTTATTGGCCATGTCCATATCTTTGGAGATTTTTTTTTTTTTGTACTGGGGATTGTAGGGGTTGAGTCCAGGGGGCGCTTAACCACTTTGCCACATCCCCAATTATTTTTATTTTTTATTTTGAGACAGAGTCTTGCTAACTTGCTTCGGTCCTCGTTAAATTGCCCAAGCTGGTCTAAAATTTGTAATCTTCCTATTTTAGCTTCCCAAGCTGCTGGGATTACAGGTGTGAGCTACCACACCCAACTGTTTTTCTGTCTTTGGAGAAATGTCTGTTCAGATCCTTTGTCCATTTTTTTTAGGTTAATCAGGTTGTTTGGCTTTTTGTTATTAAGTTATAGGAGTTATTCATATAGTTTGGATATCAGTTTCTTAGAAATGATTTTTCAAATATTTTCTCCTATGGATTGTTTTTTCACTGTTGATTATTGTTTTTGATGCACAAAAGTTCTTTATTTTGGTTATTTTATTTTGCCTATGCTTTTGGTGTCATATCCTTGAAATCATCACCAAATCTCCATTGAATTGCTTTTGTACCTTTTAAAAAAAAAATCAGTTGAGCATATCTTATGAGTCTGTTTCTGAGTTCTTTGATCTGATATATTTGACTGTCCCCTGTCGCGACCCTTCGCCGGCAAGGGAAAACACAACACAGGATTCTTCTTTCAGCAGTTTATTCAGGCCTTGATTCATGTATCATCTTCTAGTGACCCCCCGCCGAGCGCCCAAGCACAGCCTAATAAAGCCTCCCGCATACCAATCTTAAGCTGCCACGTGGACCTTTCTCATAGGATGGGAAGGGATTGCGTGCCAATTCTCCATATTAGGAGTTGTTTGTCACAGGCCACAGTGGAAGCCGGCGCCATCTTCTAATGGCGGCCACGGTCTAAATAGAACGACCACAGTTCCCCCTTCTGTTTTATAAAACAATGCAGGCGAAAGTAGAGGTCCTATCCCACTGTGCAGAAATGGCTGCAGTGTATGGTTCAGTCCTAAGGAGGCGCCTTCCCTAGACCCGACTCCATATCAGCCGACGCCTTTTTTCGTAGGGCGGGGCGTGGACGTCAAACCCGCATGCAATAGGACATGCTTTCCTTGAGGTCCGTTGAGGGATCACTCAAGTGCAGTGCCTTGCCTTGCATCCTGCATCGTGACGACGGTGAGAAGTAGGATAACACAGGTAGCCTGGTAATAATGACAAAATTT
>NW_026000093.1:956374-996286 GCF_001458135.2 Marmota marmota marmota | reverse complement strand
TGCTCTCTTCCTTTTACAGGGGAGCGTCCCTTTTTTATAAATTTTTCGCTCTCTTCCTTTTACAGGGGAGCGTCCCTTTTTTATGAATTTTCCCGCTCTCTTCCTTTTACAGGGGAGCGTCCCGCTATTAGTTTGCGGATTCCCATTTTACCTGGGAACTTACCGGTGCACCACCCTGACTGCTGAAAGTTCTGGATCCTGGGTTCGAGGAATATAATTCCCCATACGGGCCACCAATTGTCGTGACCCCTCGCCGGCAAGGGAAAACACGACACAGGATTCTTCTTTCAGCAGTTTATTCAGGCCTTGATTCATGTATCATCTTCTAGTGACCCCCCGCCGAGCGCCCAAGCACAGCCTAATAAAGCCTCCAGCATACCAATCTTAAGCTGCCACGTGGACCTTTCTCATAGGATGGGACGGGATTGCGTGCCAATTCTCCATATTAGGAGTTGTTTGTCACAGGCCACAGTGGAAGCCGGCGCCATCTTCTAATGGCGGCCACGATCTAAATAGAACGGCTCACTACAGTCCCCTGCCATTAATGAACTGTCTTTTTGTTGAGTATGTTCTCCCATTTTATTCTTCTTTTGCAAAACAATTTAGTATCATGAACCCTGTGTTTTTCCACTATGAATTTTAGAATAAGCTTGTGTCTACAAAAATAGAAAATAAACAAAACCCTTGATGCTGTTTTGATAAGCATTGCACTAAACCTTTGTGTCTATTTGGGAAAATTAACATCTTCACTATGCTGAGTTTTCCAATCCATAAGCAGTATATTTCCCCCATTTATTTAGGTCTTTGATTTTTTTTCATCAACATTTTGAAATTCTGAAGATGCAGATCCTTTCCTATGATTTTAAGTCTTCTTTAATACACTTTTCTTCATAGCTGTGTTCTCCTGGAATAATTCAAAGCTAAAGATTTAGAAGATAATATAACAGATACCACTCTAAGATTATAAAACTTTATTTTATTTCTTAGTTTCTTTCTTTCTTTTTTTTTTTAATTTATTTTTTAGTTTTAGGTGGACACAATATCTTTATTTTATTTTTATGTGTTGCTGAGAACCGAACCCAGTGCCTCATGCATGCTAGGCGAGCGCGCTACCACTTGAGCCACATCCCCAGCCCCTTTCCTAGTTTCTTAAAAAGTGTTTTAGGGTCAAAAAAATTTGCCTTTAAAAATATTTGCTCTTTCTTGCACTTAAAATTTTAAGTTATTGCCAGCTTTTTGTACTTCTGTGTGTTTTGCTTTCATCAGGTTGCTCATTCCCAAAAAGAATAATTTTAAGGTGAGTGCAGTGACGCATGCTGTAATCTCAGTGGCTCAGGAGGCTGAGGCAGGAAGACGTAAGTTCAAAGCCAGCCTCAGCAATGGTGAGGCGCTAAGCAATTCAGTGAGACCCTGTCTCTAAATAAAATACAAATAGGGTTGGGGATATGGAGTAGTGGCCAAATGCCCCTGAGTTCAATCTCTGGTACCACCACCTGCCCGCCCCCTCCAAAGAAAAGAAAAAAAAGAATAATTTCACATTTCAACCTAATATTTTTTCTACTCAATTCTACCTTTTTTTTTGGTGGTGCTGGGGATGGAATCTGTTTCACTTTGCCACTAAGCTATATCCCCATATCCTCAACCCTTTTTATCTTGAAACAGTGTCTCACTAAGTTGCCAGGACTGGCCTTGAATGTGTAGTCCTTCTGCCCCAGCTTCCTGAGTCCCTAGGATTATAGATGTGCGCCCCTGTGCCCAGCTCTACTCAACCCTTATTATTGCTTCTTAGCAAGAAAAAATACTGGAGCAACCCTGTGTGATTTGCCTTCCTCTGTCTTACGTCCTGTTGCTCCCACTCTGTCAAGTTGTATTAGTCCACTTTGTATTGTTGTGACCACTCCCTGACAACAATTTAGAGGTGGGAAAGTTTATTTTTGCTCATGATTTAGTCCATGGTTAGCCAGGCCTAAGGTAAGATGGAACATCATGGCTGAATGGTGTGGTGGAGGAAGCTGCTTCACTCATGGTGGCCAAGAAGGAAGAGAGAAGGGGCCACAGGGAAAATGAACCACTCCAGAGCATGCTTTCAGTGACCCACTCTTCTCACCCAGTTAGTACATTCAAACTAGTATGAACTGATTAGGTTACAGCTCTCATGTTCTAATGATTTCACTTCTGAATATTCTTGTGTTAACACAAGTGCTTATCCAGACATAAAGTAAGGAAGGAAAGTTTGATATAGGCTGTAACATGGGTCAATCTAGATGACATTATGCTATATGAAATAAGTGTGCCCCTGTGTCTGCATACTGTGTTTACACTGTTATTTTCTATTTGAATAAGTTTTTCCGTAATACATATTTTTTAAAAATGTTTAGTTGTAGATGGCCACAATACCTTTATTTTATTTATTTAGGTGGTGTCCCATGCATACAAGGCAAGCGCTCTTCCACTGAGCCATAACCCCAGCCCCTAATACCCATTTTTTCAGTCCCATTTCAAATGCTGCCATGTCTGTCAAGCCTTTCCTGAATATGCATAAAATTGTTTTCAATTAAATTCCATCCAGCTCCTATCACATAATCCTCTGGGCTGTTCTTCATTTGAAAGACAGTAGGTCTTTCCATCAAAAAAGCGTTTTTCTGCTCTTGCAGGTGACTGTTAGGGTGGAGAAATCAGTGATGAATAAACCATAACTACTGTATAGCTGCAGTGAATAATTTGGTGGGAGACAAATACAAATAACTGAATGTCATTCAGGCCAGGATAAGAACCTCACATTACAGTTTTGTGCCTGTTCTGTCTTGCCTTTTGGATCATAATTTCAGTAAGGTCAAAGGTTATATTTTATTCACATTTGTAATTCCCATAATAATTTGGCATGTGTTATGCATGGAATAAATACCTAGGGGTGTGGGGGGGTGGAATGTGTTTGGCCTGGAATGAGTTACTTTATGTAATTCTTGAGGCAACCCTTAAAGAAGGTGTAAATTATCCCTGAGGCTCTGAGAGATTATCTAACAGAGCTTGTAAGTGATGAGTTGGATTTTAAACACATGTCTTCCTTGTTCCACATTTTTCTAGTTTCCTGTAGTAATAACTGTGCAGCAGTATTGAGTTGCATCTCTCTAGTTGGATCCAGTGTTGAAAGGGGTTACTCCTGAATTCATAAGAGACTTGGAGTTAATGCAGTCAGCCTGACTGAAGCAAACCTGGTAATCTGCAGAGTTATTGGTAAAGTACATCAGGTGATACTGTAATGATTTGTAACAGGCTTTTTTTGTTATTTCCCCAGATCCACAGACTTCAAGGGAGATTTTTGATTTTGCACTAAAAGCAATTTGTCCTCAGGTAGGATAAATATTACTCTTCAGTCTTTTATGGTTGAGATGTGTGATTTTCAAACACTGATGGTGAATTTTTTTTTCTGAAACAGATTGATCTGAAGAGATATGCTGTCCCCTTGGGTAAGAGTCTATATTTAATAAGTTGTGGTATTTTACATTACTCGATTAACATCTTGAATAAGTTTTTACTTAAACTATGAATGAAAGTGAGTGCTATAACATCTGTGGTGTTTCATATTATAATTATTATAGAAAGGTTTTGGGAGTTTAGTTTTTATAACACAAACCTGGATTGAGGTGATTATGCTCAGATTCATGATTTAAAAATATATTTATCTTAGGGTATCTTTCAGAGAATCCATGCTGTTTGATTCTGGCTTTGTTTAAATAAATCTGGATTTAGTATGATGTACTAAGTCTTCATGAACACAGTTTTAACTTTGACATAGACCTGAAGCTTTCTTAGTTTTCTGCTCTGTTCTGGCTTATGTTGTCCTATTTTATTTCATTTTTAAAAATTTTATTAATATTTTGTATATGACAGTGGAATGCATTACAATTCATATTATATGTATAGAACACCATTTTTCATATCTCTGGTTGTATACAAAGTATATTCACACCAATTCTTGTCTTTATCCATGTACTATGGATAATGATGTCCATCACATTCCACCATGATTTCTAACCCCATGTTCCCTCTCTTCCCTTCCCGCCCCTCTGCCCTATCTAGAGTTTGTTTATTCCTCCCATGCTCCCCCTCCCTACCCCACTATGAATCAGCCTCCTTATATCAGAGAAAACATTTGGCATTTGTTTTTTTTTTTTTTTTGGATTGGCTAACTTCACTTAGCATTATTTTCTCTAACTCCATCCATTTACCTGCAAATGCTATGATTTTATTCTCTTTTATTGCTGAGTAATATTCCATTATGTATATATGCCACATTTTTTAAAATTATTTTCTTTCATTTATTTATTTATTTATTTATTTTGGTTTGTGGTGCTGAGGATTGAACCCAGGGTCTCGGACGTGTGAGGCGAGCAGTCCACCGCTGAGCCACAACCCCAGCCCTATGCCACATTTTTAAAAAATCCATTTATCTACTGAAGGGCATCTAGGTTGGTTTCACAGTTTAGGTATTGTGAATTGCATGGCCATAACATTGATGTGGCTGTGTCCCCATAGTATACTGTTATGTTGTCCTATTTCAAGTATAATGTGTTTTGCATTTGCAGCTGGCCTACGCTTATTTACTCTGCATGCATCTCAATTTAGTACCTGCCTTTTGGAAAACTACATTTCTTTATTTGAAGTACTATCAAAGTGGTGTAGCCATATGAATGTAGAACTGAAAAAAGCTGCATATTCAGCCCTGGAATCCTTTTTGAAACAGGTACTACAAATTCAACTTTCATAATAAATTTTTTTTTTTACAAAATTAAATACTAATCTTCTATGTATAAATTTGAAAAATAAATATAAGTGAATCCATTAGCATCTGTAGTGTTTAGAACAGAAGGCTTTACTTTCCATCAGTCTCATAACTGGCCCCTGGACCAAGAGAGCTAGTAAGATACTAATTTTGATCAGGACAGAGAGCCAACATTGAGGCAAGTCTCATGGAGCTAAGATGTGTCAGAGAATGAGTTAGAGGAAAGGCGGGAGGTTAGGGCTACTCAAACTGGAGGTTGGGGGACCAAGGACCCCATCTCTCTGGAGGTAAGGGCTAGCTGCTATGAGAAGCTGGAGGCTTGTATGAGAGATTACCACAAGGATAGGGAGAGCACCTTTGTCCCTGTGGGTTTTCCATATAGATAGGATGCAGTTGCAGAATTTCATCTGGCAAATTTTGAAGCAGATCTTTTTTGGCTAAGGGGAATGTGTTGTGATTGTGGTTCTGAGCAGTGGTTTCAAAATTGCTGTGCGCATCCAGAGGCATCTGGAAATTCCTGTAGTGTAGGCTAGGTGTTAAGGAGCTAGACTGCCAAGTTGGATCTGATGAAAGATCCTGGAGAGTCAAAATTTTGTTTGGAGAACTGTTAAAAATGAATAAGTGATAGTAAATGCACAGACTAGTCCAGGAAAACTGTGAACTGTGTGCAGACACTATTGGCCTGAGATTCACAGCTTAATAGGAGAGAGAGAGAGCACTGCTGTCCTTTGTCTGGGTGTGGTCCAACTCCCACAAAACTGAAATAAGTGTGCTTTGTGTCTGGCCCCCTACTGCTTCCTGCTGTCCCTCTCAACTTAGTGTTCCTCTGCTATTCTCAACCTGCCCATCAAACTTGTCTGTCAAAGTTATTCTTGATATTAAGGTTGCTTCCTTTCCTGGTCCTCCTCATAAAAATGCCTGTTTTGCTTAATTGGCTGATCTTATTTGTTATAGAAAATGAAAGTTTATGGTATTATTTTTTTCTGGTTCACATAAATATGTTTGGATCTCAATAAACATTGGCTTTTGAGAGACAGCATTTTAGGCTTTGTTACTAAGATGAATAAGAACGTCCAGGACTTACGTAGGAGTCTTTTTGGAGGGAATCACACCTGGTGGCATCCCTGAATCAATGCTCACTAATAACACCTGCCTGTCATAGCAGAGGGTAGGTGGGGAGGGGGCCTGCAGGGATGACTATTAGCCCTCCTTTGGTTTGGCTATTTGCCGTTAATGAGCTTCACGGAACATCTTCATTGCAGATCTTTGCCAGAGAATTTAATTTCAGATTCCTGCTCCAATCCTTAATAAAAACTTAGATTGAATAGATGTTATTTAATCACTGAAGATATTCTCCTAATACTGTGTAATTTTTGAAAAAGTTAAAGAGTTCAGGCAATTAAGAAGTTAGGAAACAATTCCCTCAGTGCTGTCCTTATAGCTGACTTCAGTTGCATGTTTAGGGGTTTCCAAAACTACCTTCAAATGTGATAGTTTGTGCTGGGCACAGTGGCACACACCTGTAATCCTAGTGGCTCAGAAGGCTGAGGCAGGAGGATTGCAAATTCAGAGCTAGCCTCAACAACTTAGTTTCCCTAAGGAACTTAGACTCTGTGTCAAAATAGAAAATAAATGAGCTACAGATGTGGCTATGTGGCTCAATAGTTGAACACCCCTGGGTTCAATCCTTGGTACCAAAATAAGAAAAAAAATGATTTTTTGCTAAAAAGGTTCATAAAACTCAAAGCTATTAAGTTCACAGTAATGGCTTATTACAGCTAAAGGCAGAATTTAAAATCAAGTAAAGGACGACACACAGTACAGAGACCAAGAAAGTACCAGACATGGAGCTTCTAGTGTCCTCTCCCTGTGGAGTCAGAACATTGTTTATTTTCCTGACACTGACGTGCCTAGCATGCCCACAGGCACGTACACAAAAGTGGGCGTTATTGAGGTATAATTTATATATAGCAGCATGCATGTATTTTATTTTTTTTTACAGTTGTAATTGATAAATATATGTACTGTGTAATTTGTTCAAGACAGAATACTTCCAGCCACTTAGTGTTTTGGTCAGCTTTTTCATTGCTGTGAACAAAAGACCTGAGAAGAACAGTTTTAATGGGGGAAAAGTTTATTTGGTGCTTATGGTTTCAGATGTTTCAGTGCATAGATAGCCAGCTCCATTGCTCTGGGCCCGAGATCAGGCAGAACATCACTGCAAAAGAGAGTGGTGGACAAAGGTGGCTGAGGAGACCTCCAGAAAGCAGAAGAGAGCTCTGCCCTCACCACAAAATATAAACCCCAAGGGCAGGTCCCCAGTGATCCACCTCTTCCAGTGACATCTGCCTGCCTATAGTTACCACACAGTTAATCCCTATCAGTGGATTAACACGCTGATTGTCAAAGCTCTTATAACCCAATCATTTCACCTCTAAACTTTCTTGCATTGTCTTCACACATGAATGTGGGGGGACACTTCATATCTAAACCATAACACTTAGAAAATTCCCTTGAGCCTCTGCATTTTGTCCCCATTCCCAGCTATAGGCAACCAGTGCTTTCTGACACAAAATATTGGTTTTGCCTTTTGTAGAATTCCATGCAAGTTTTATAGTGTCTGTTCTGTTATGGTTAACTTGGTTTGCTCTGTCAGTGTTGGTTCTTTTCTTTTGGCATCCGGGGTGGGGGGGNGAAATCTCAGTGTAGTTTTAATTTCCATTTCTCTAATTGCTAGAGATGTTGAACATGTTTTTATATATATTTGTTGATGATATTTCTTCATCTGTGAAGTGTCTGTTCAGTTCCTTTTCCCACTTATTGATTGGGTTATTTATATTTTTGGTGTTAAGTTTTTTGAGTTCTTTATATATCCTAGAGATTCATGCTCTATCTAAAGTGCAGGTGGCAGAGATTTTTCTCCCATTCTGTAGAGTCTCCACGTTTTTGATTGTTTCCTTTGCTATGAAAAAACTTTTTAGTTTCATTCCACCCCATTTCCAACTCAGCAAGTGTTGATCATTTGTTGAGATTCCACAAGGGGCTGATTAACATGAATAAGTAGGAAAATGAGTAGTTACAAAAGCAATAAAGGTGGTTTAAAAAAAAACAGCCTCCACAAACTCAAATGGCTCTTTTCTGTGTCCCACCAAGTTTCACCACTGAGGTTTCTTAATGATTGGGTTGAATGTTGTCTTGTGCACCATCTCCTCCCTTTCCATTTGCCTGATTTTTGTTCTGAACTCATCCTCTCATTATTGGTTATTATGAGCTGAGCCATTGGGTTGTTGGCATCCTCTTGGTTGGGTCTTCTTTCTTGGATATAGATGTATGGCTAACTATTCTCTGTCAGAATCTCACTCAGTTAGATTGGCAATCATCTGAGAGTCTCTTTCTCTAATTCTCTTCTCTTTTGCAGTAAACCCCACAGCAGTTTTTACTGCCTCAACATGAAGGAATAGGTAGCAAAATAAAGGGATATCAATTTACTATAAGGTTAGATCCAGCTCCTGGAGGGCTGAGGATCCAGTCAGATCACTGGACATTTATGTTTTCGTCACACTATACTGGCTGTAGTCATTCCCTAAAAATCCTATGAAAAACATGTACATCCCTCTTTTTTACACCTCAGGGGACCTTTCTGTATACCCATTCTTGTCACTTCAAACACACTTCCAATGTCATGTCTCCCTTTGCTCCCACTATCTGAGCTCATTTGCTGTCTTCTTGCTGGGTCTTCTGGATAGATGCTTCCTTTATAATTGCAATTCTGTTCTTTCTTGCAAGGTCACCATTAGGCGGTGTCTTTAGATTTTCCTGTTTCATGTTCACACATTGGTCAATACTATTACAATACTTAGACATAGCTTTAGTTCTCAGAATCAAAATCCAAAGTAGAGCTCATCTAGATGATAATTCAAAGGTTTCTGATATAGTCCATGACACAGGTATTCAGGCATGGTCATATTTTTGCTACTTCTATGGATTCTGTGTGGCATGTCCTCAGTGTGGCAGTGGTGGTGTGATGGGACCTTTAAAGGGTGGGTCTTAAAGGGGAAGTTGTTAGGTCATTGGAAATGGTACATTGAGAAGGGATTAATTTAGTTCTTGTAAGATCCCAGTGGTCTTGAGATGTGTCATCTCATTCCTGCATGTGCTAACACCATTGTGATGTCACACTTCATATGGTTCTTACCACAATCAACTTGTTACCAGGTCCATGCCCTAGAACCTCCAGAGCTATAAATTATATAAACCTCTATTCTTATTAAGTTACCAAGACTCAGGTATTTTGTTGTACTAAAATAAAATATACAAAGACAGCTACAATGATTACAATGTATCAAAACAATTAACAGTGGAGCAGTGTCATTAAGAACTTTGTCTTTGGAATCAGACACGCATAGGTCTAATTATAGGATCTACCACTTAAAAGCAGTCTGGCTTTGAGGAAATTTTTATAACTACTTTGAGTTTTAATCTTTCCATTAATGAAGGGGACATGATTTATTGCACCAACCCAATAGGCTTATTATGGACATTAAGGTGCCACAAGTAAACAAGTTAGTATGCTGCAAAGGACATAAATATGTGCTTAATATTATTATATGTATTTTAGTGGTAAGTAGAAATTCTTGGACAAAGTAATCTGTGAATTCATTTTGCACTGAATATTAAAATCTTATAAATTTTTCTTTCTATTTCATAATGGCCTTTTGTATATGCAACATAAAATGATAAAAAGAGTCCAGACATCAAAAAACATGAAGAAATGCTTCACATCCTGAAAATGGAAGCTTGTATTTCTATAAATTCAAGTTTATATTCTACAGATTGGGGATTGGGAGATCTATAAGTATGGACTTTATTACTGCCACCTGGAATTTTGAAGCCTCACCTGTAAGAGACAGATGATAGTCAAACAAGAACCATAAAGTTTAGGAGAATCTAGGGAATGCTGAGCTAAAAGGAGGACAATATCCATAAAATGAAGTGTTAATGTTTACTTCAGGCACAGCATTTTCATTCTGGTTCTCCTCCAAAATAAAGATTGCTAATTCTGCCAGTTTTTATGTGCATAAGTTTGTACTTTGAAACTTGGCATTGTACTGCATGGGGAGTAGGTAGCAGTCATGATGTTTTTGTTACTATTGCTCTGTAGTACAGTTTGAGATCTGGTATCGCTATACCTCCAGATTCACACTTCCTGCTTAGAATTGCTTTTGCTATTCTGGGTCTTTTGTTTTTCCATATGAATTTCATGATTGCTTTATCTATTTTACAAGATATGCCGTTGGAATTTTGGTTGTCATTGCATTAAACCTGTAGAGAACTTTGGGTAATATCGCCATTTTGATGATGTTAGTTCTGCCTATCCATGAACAGGGTACATTTTTCCATCTTCTAAGATCTTCTTCTATCTCTCTCTTTAGGGTTCTGTAGTTTTCATTATATAAATCTTTCACCTCTTTTGTTAGGTTGATTCCCAAGTATCTTATTTTTTTTTTTTTGAGGATATTGTGAATGGAGTGGTTTTCCTCATTTCCATTTCAGAAGTTTTGTTGCTGATATACAGGAATGCCTTTGATTTATGCATGTTGATTTTATATCCTGCCACTTTGCTGAATTCATTTATTAACTCTAGCAGTTTCTTTGTAGACCCTTTTGGGTCTGTTAAATATATTATCATGTCATCCGCAAATAGCGATAATTTAAGTTCTTCTTTTCCTATTTTTATGCCTTTAATTTCTTTTGTCTGTCTAATTGCTCTGGCTAGTATTTCAAGAACTAAATTGAATAGAAGTGGTGATAGAGGGCATCCCTGTCTTGTTCCAGATTTTAGAGGGAATGCCTTCAGTTTTTCTCCATTTAGAATGATGCTAGCCTAAGGTTTAGCATATATAGCTTTTACAATGTTGAGGTAAGTTCCTATTATCCCTAGTTTTTCTAGTGTTTTGAACATAAAGGGATGCTGTACTTTGTCGACAATGTGCAAATCTTCTAAAATCCCACTACCAAGAAAAAAAAAATCACTATTTTGATGACCCCTTTCTCATTTTGTCTTCTTCCCTCCTTCTCCTTTTGCCCTCTCTTTTCCTCTTTTTGTAGAAGGAAGGAGTGAAGAGAAAGATATTTTGCCGTAAAGGAGTATTATTCACAATTTTTGCAACCTTGAGATTTTCCACTGTTGTATGTTCTCTTGATGGCACATTGAGTTCTGCATGATTAATTTTTAATGGTATTATGATATAGCATTGTTTCATATGCTAAAATATTTTATTCTATCCTGTCTTCTCGGTAAATTTCAGAAAATGAAAAACTTTTGAAATTAAGATATTATTTATTTACTTCTTGAGAAACATGTTCATGGTCTGTTTTGTGAAAGGAAATTTTGAAGCAATATCCGTGATTCTCCATCCTTGTAAAATGAATGGGGAACAAAGCCCGGAGAAGGACAAATGCTAAGACCTGATGGCTTTGGGTAGAATTAGGGAATGTTGTAGTTGGTTGGTGATGGAAGGTGGCTCCTTTTTCCCTTTCCATCTGTTCATTATCTCAAGTCTTTCCATTCTTATCCTAGACAGTCTTTGTCCTAAAATTAGGAAAGCTCTTTTGATTACCTATGTTTTTGCGTTTAGGCCACTGTTGCTTAGTTGGTAGATAATCATCTATTTGCTTTTAAAAGCACTTTTTTTTCCCCTTCCCTCACTTCATTTAAGCTTTATAATCTGTAGCTTATTTTTTATAAGTTTGTGATTCCTTGTCTTTCTGATTCTAAGTTGTAATTTATATTTGTTATGACTTCTGAATTCATTGTCCACTGGGTCTGATAGTTTCATTCACACTTTGGATGACATGTGCTCCAATGACTACTTTCTGCTTTATCAAAATTTGTATTTTGCATGTGTGCAGATCACTTTCTACATTTCCCTGTCTCTTTTAGTTCATTTCTTTAGGAAGAATATATCACATACAATAAATATATCATTATTTAAGAGTCTATCTTTCTTGAACCTCAGACTAAGCAAATGGAAGTAAAGTGTCTTATGAGTAACAGAAATTATAACTGTTAGTATGTAAATAGTATAGAAACAATTTCAGTTTTTTCATATTTGTATAGATTATTTTGCTATTAAGTATTTCTAAAGATAAATATTATGTAATTACAGATTTCTTTTATGGTGGCAAAAGATGCAGAGGTGCATAAGACTAAGCTCCAGTACTTTATGGAACAATTCTATGGAATCATCAGAAACACAGATTCAAACAACAAGGAGTTATCCATTGCTATCCGTGGATATGGACTCTTTGCGGGAGTATGGCTCATTAATTAACTCTGTTCTTTTTGTTTCACCTGAGTGTTTAAAGGATAGTGTCTCATACTTGTGACAGTATTATTGTCATTTGTTAAGAGCTTTTTCAGTGTTTACTATGTAAAAATCCTTTAATACATGTTATCTCAGAGCCTTATAACTCTTCTATAAGCTGAGTATTATTCTGTTTTATGCACGAGGAAACTGAGATCCAGAGAAATTAACTTATCAAAGGATACACAGAATTGATAAAGTCTAAAGACCAAAAGCCCATGTTTTTCTCTGTGCTGTATTGTTCCTTATTTAAAAAAAAAAAAAAAGTAAAACTGTAGTTGTTGGTGGCACACTCCCATAATCCCAGGGAGTAGGGAGACTGAGGCAGGAGGATTGCAAATTTAAGGCCAGCTTTAGCAACTTTTTGAGATCTGGTCTTAGAATAAAAAATAGTTGCATTATCAGATTTGTGAGTTAAAAAAGAAGACTGTGCTCATAGTGTGGAGCATGGTATAATAGTGTATCCTGGACATCTGTTTAAGTCTGGTCTTCCTGGGATTGCCTAGCTTCATAAGGGCACTGACTGCATGTGACCCACCATCTAAACAGTGCCTAGAACATAGTTAATCAAAAAAATGTCCTGTGTATGAATAACTAGAGTGTGATCACAGCTTAGTATAAAAAGCATCTTAATAAGATATTTTATATAAAGTAAACAAGTAAGTAGTTTGCTAATATCAGTTTATATTAACATGACATCCTAAGTAACTTTGTTTTGATGTGGATAAGTTTGATAAAGAGTTATGTTTTGCTTTTCTTAAAGCCTTGTAAGGTTATAAATGCAAAAGATGTTGACTTCATGTACATTGAGCTCATTCAGCGCTGCAAGCAAATGTTCCTCACCCAGACAGACACTGTTGATGACCATGTTTATCAGATGCCCAGTTTCCTCCAGTCTATTGCAAGTGTCTTGCTTTACCTTGACACAGTAAGTGAAATTGTTATAAATTATGTACAATTTGAATATTTAATCTTGTTTTTTTTCCAAATAATTTGGTGGAGTTATGTCGTTCCTTTAGTGTAGGCACTATTGTGGTCAATATGACATTTTAATAGTATTTTTTATTAATAGACTTCCCATTAGTAACTTGATTTCTTATCCAGAGAAGATAAAAGTACGTGTTACTTTTTCTGTTCTAAAAAATTAAGAATCACTGCTTGGGATACAATTGTGCCTTAACTATCAGATAATTTTATTCTAATTTCTTTTAGGCAGTCATAAGCATTAAGTTTGGCAGAGAAGTTTTCATTTATCTAAAACATGCTTAATGTAGTTCTAATTGGTTTGGATATTTGTATTATTCATGTATTTATTCTCTCCTGTAACTTTTAGTTTGCTTTTCATTTCTGCTAGGTTCCTGAGGTGTATACTCCAGTTCTGGAACATATCATAGTGGTACAAATAGACTGTTTCCCACAGTATAGTCCAAAAATGCAGTCAGTTTGTTGTAAAGCCATAGTGAAAGTTTTCCTAGCCTTAGCAGAAAAAGGACCAATTCTCTGGAATTGCATTAGTACTGTGGGTAAGTTTGCCATTCATTCTTGTTCTTCTTTTTTTTTTTTTAATAAAAAAAAATGACAGCGGAATGCATTACAATTCTTATACATATATACCACAATTTTTCATATCTCTGTATATAAAGTATGTTGACACCGAATTCGTATCTTCATACATGTACTTTGGATAATGATGTCTATCACATTCCACCATCCTTGCTAATCCCCTGCTCCCTTCCTTTCCTTCCCACCCCTCTGCCTATCTAGAATGCATCTAATCCTCCCATGCTTCCCCTCCCTACCCCCCTATGAGTCAACCTCCTTATATCAGAGAAAACATTTGGCATTTGTTTTTTTGGGTTTGGCTAACTTCACTTAGCATTATCTTCTCCAGCGTCATCCATTTACCTGCAAATACCATGATTTTATTCTCTTTTATTACTGAGTAAAATTCCATTGTGTATATACGCCACATTTTTTTTTTTATCCATTCATCCACTGAAGGACATCTAGGTTGGCTCCACAGTTTAGCTATTGTGAATTGTGCTGCTATAAACATTGATGTGGCTGTGTCCCTGTATTTTTAAGTCCTTTGGGTATAGTCCAAAAAGAAGGATAGCTGGGTCAAATGGTGGTTTCATTCCCAGATTTCCGAGGAATCTCCATACTGCTTTCCATATTGGCTGCACCAATTTGCAGTCCCAAAGTGCAAAGTGAGTGTACCTTTCTCCCCCACATCCTCGCCAACATTTATTGTTGTTTGTCTTCATAATAGCTGCCATTCTGACCGGAGTGAGAACATTCTTGTTCTTATGATGATGAGTAATGAATACTTAATGTATTACATAACATCTACTAAATTCCTTTGTTTTAGGCTGGGAATGTAGCTCAGTGATAGAAAGCCTGCCCAGTATGCATGAGCCCCTGGGTGTAATCCTCAGCACTGCAGAAAAATAAATAAATAAATAAATAAATAAATAAATAATAGGATTCTTTTGTATCTTAAAACCCTTTTAGAGAATTCTTAAAATTTTGGTGGGTCAAAATATTTTTTTCCCCTCATACTTAGTTTCTGAATTTAATAGTTCAAATTTTAAAACTAAGGATACTAACAAATTTAGAAAAGAAATCGAGAGGTGAAGTTATAAAAATTGTTGTTTTTGTTGCCCGTTTGGTTATATTTTTCAGTGTTCATTTTTATTTTTATTTTTTATTTTTTTAGTGCATCAGGCTTTAATCAGAATATGTTCTAAACCTGTGATCCTTCAAAAGGTAAATTCTGAATCTAATGTTTCAAAATAAGTCTTTTTTATCACTGTAGGATAGAAATGTTGCTGTAGTTTTAGTATGTAAATATATAAAAGTGGCCTTTCTTCTTCATTAGCCATGCCTTACATTTTAAAAAATGTTGGTCATAATACCTATATTGTGTGAGGTGAATATATTTCTCACAAGATATGAAATTCCTCAGTTGGGTGCAGTGGCGCATGCCTATAATACCAGCAGCTCAGGAGGCTGAGGCAGGAGGATCCTGAGCTCAAAGCCCGCCTCAGCAAAAGCAAGGTGCTAAGCAACTCAGTGAGACCCTATCTTTAAATAAAATACAAAATAGGGTTGGGAATGTGGCTCAGTGGTTGAGTGCCCCTGAGTTCAATCCCAGGTACCAAAAAAAAAAAAAAAAGATGAAATTCCTTAAACATAACTTTACTGTGTGTGTGTGTGTGTGTGTGTGTGTATATATATATATATATATATAATGTGTATGTGTATACACACACACACACACTTTTTTTTTTTCCTTTTTCTTTTTTTTTGTGATGCTGGGGATTGAACCCAGGCCTCATACGTGCCAGGCAAGCATTCTACCAACTGAGCTAATCCCCAGCCCTGTTTTATATATTTTTACGAAAAAGAAATGTTTTCTGGGCTAGGGTTGTAGCTCAGGGGTAAAGCTCTTGCCTAGCACATGTAAGGCACTGTGTTCGATTCTTAGCAACACATAAAAATAAAATAAATAAATAAAATGAAGGTATGGTGTCCATTTACAACTAAAAAAAAACTGTAAAAAATGTTTTCTCTTTTGGAACTCTAGGATAAAATGCTAAGGTATATTATGGGAGACATACCTTAGTTACTAGAAATTATAGTAAATAGGTTAAGATGAGAGATTGAACTGTGTAAGAAAAGAGAAAGAATGATTTATTGTGCATCTGGTGGATAATGTGTCAAAATAGTTTTTGGTTTTAGTCACAGAACAATCATCCTTTTTTTCAGCTTCTTTTTATTGTGCTTTCAAATATGTCTTCCTTGATCTGATTGTATAAGTCTCCTGCTGGTTGCAGTTTTAGTTAAGAAAAGTCTGAAAATCAGCAAGTTCTGGCAGCCAAGCTGCTTTTGTGAGTACATCAGTCAATATTGCCTTGCTTTCTTTCTGGCCCAGGGTGCTGACTCTGAATCTAAAGACCAACCAGCCTCCGGGGAGGTTAGAACTGGCAAATGGAAAGTACCCACGTATAAAGACTATGTGGATCTTTTTAGATATCTCCTGAACTGTGACCAGATGATGGTAAAATTTATAATTTTAAAGCTACAAATGTTCCCCAGTTCCTTTTTTTCAATAATTATTGACTAAATACTTGTTTCAGAGTTACGTTGTGATAACTTTGAAAAGTTTTTTAAAAATACTTCAAGTAACGAAAAATTTAAATAGTTGAAGACAAAGTGAGACTAGAAGCTGGGTGCAGTGGTGCACTCCTGTAATAGCGCCTATGCTGAGATAGGAGGTTTGCAAGTTTGAGGCCAGCTAGGGCAAAATAAAATAAAAAGACCTAGGGTATCGCTCAATGGTAGGGGTGCTTGCCTAACATCCTTAAGGCCCTGCATTCATTCCCAAGTACTATAAGGGGGGGGAAAAAGTGAAACTAGGAAAAAAGTTAATTGAATGGAATACAAATGTAGAGCTCTTTTAAATTGATTACTGTAGCTAAGTCTTTTTTTTAGCTTCATGGGACAGGATAATGTAATTGGTAGTAAATTATTATTTTCATCAGGTCCAGTGTCTTAGGAAACAAAAAGTATAACAGTATTATCACCAGAGAACTATCTCACCCCTTGCCACTTTTTTTTGGGTGCTAGAGATTAAACCCAGGGTCTCATGCATGCTAAACACACAATCTACTGTTGAACTATACCTCCAGCCCTCTTTATCTGCTTAAGATAAAGATAAATTAAATCCAATTGGTTGAATAGGTGTGAAGGTGATTAGTGCATAGTTACTATTTACATTAATTATATTAGAATAATACCTCCTGCCTACTATTATTCTGGTAGATATTTCTTCAGTTTCTACATTAGGCTTGGTTGCCTAATGTTTTAATATATCCATTGACAAAGCATTGATACCTAGGGCATGCAACTTTTTGTCAATAGATAATTTCTATCTTGTCAAAAAATCTTAGGTTTTTTTACTTTTTTTATTGAGTTAAAATAGTATAGCAGTTATTAATTTTATCCAAAATATTTATTGTATGTAATGTTAGATATCCCTATATTTGGAAGTTAAATCCCATAGAATGTGTGAGAATAGGCAGAGAAATTAGACTATAATTTTGGAATGATACAATAGCTTCACTTTTAAAGAAATGGTAGATTATACTTTCCAGTTTATTGTGAGGCTGGGTATATATTTACCTATTATGCATGTATGTGTTTACACATGTGTACATATATGTGTATGTACACAAATAGTGTATATGTTTCTTACATTTGTGTGTTTATGGACATTTGCACACAAATTGTTAGAGTAATGTTTTGACAGGGCTTTGTCTAAATCTTCTCATTCACTGCTATGTACAAAGTATTTAGTACATGACTATATAAGTTGTATTATCTGACTGAAATGATGCTGTAATAATGATTTCGAAAGGTTTTTGAAGCTTGAAAACATCAGGTAAATCTGCCTCAGTTTACATATCACTGGTTCCATGATACCTAAAAATACAAGAACCTGTGTATGTATCTTTTTAAAAAATATCTTAATGCTTATAAATACTCATCCTAAATATTTCTTTGTACAAAATTTTGAAGTTTTTTTCCTTTATTTAAAGGATTTTATTTTAGCAGACGAGACATTTCTCTTTGTGAATTCTTCCTTTCAAAGTCTGAATCATTTACTCTATGATGAATTTGTAAAATCCATTTTGAAGATTGTGGAGAAATTGGATCTTACACTAGAAAAACAGACTTTTGGAGAACAAGAGGTTAGAATTTTTTGTCAATAATATTGCATCATTTTATAGTAACTTTCTTTGCATGTAAATATTCAGGGAATAATAGCACATCTTTAGGGGGCTGAAGCAAATTGATTTCATTGGGTGGGATTACTATATGCCATTGATGCTTTTCTGTTGGATATAGACTTGTTGTACACAAAATGTTATCAGTGGATTATTCAAAAAGCAATTTCTATGTTTAATATGTTAAAACTTTTTTTTTTTTTAATTTGTTGGGTTTATTTCTCACTTTGATAGATGAGACTTTTTACAGTAGGAAAGGGAAGCGTGGGGTTCCTTGTTTTTTGTTAAGAACACTCCAAACTGGGGCAGAAAATATCAAATTTGCTCTTGAGATATTAGAATGCAGGTAATAGACTGAACATACCCAGGGTTTGTAGCCTGGATAATAGGTAAATCTTTGCTTGAAGTTGCTAGCGTGGAGCTGCCCTGCTCTTTTCTGAGGTGTCTGTAGAGACAGCAAACCACAAGACTGAGACTAGAGTGAAAGGGTTAGAGGTTTCATTGGAAAATTTTTAGTTTGCTTTTGATCGTAGTGATAATTTTAGGCGCATTTGTGCTTGTTAGAGTTCACGTGTATGTAATTCCACTGCACTTGTGAAGGTACATGAGAGATGATGGGATAGTGGAGAGAATATGCAAAGGGGAAAAAATGGAAGCGTTATAAGGCCATTGCCACATTGGCTGTATTATACTTGTAATGTGCAGTTTTTTTATGCTGGGTGATAGAAACCAGTGTGAGTTGAATTATTTTTTGTGTTGTATGCTTGTTTAAGATAATTTCATTAAAAAAAAAACCAAACCAAAACAAAACAAAAAAACTCTCTGAAAGGATATTTCCTGGAACTGTGTCATCCAACATACAAACACTTGTTCATCTTCATTCAGAAGTCTTCACTGGCTTCTCTTTCTCTGTGGTCCACCCTTTTTGCCTGTGCCAGCAGGTCCCCTGTCACCTCTGTCATAGCTGGTCTCCAGTCCTTTGTAGGTTCTGTCTCTGTGTTTATAACCTGTTGTTTAATATTAGAATTTGAATATACAAATTGTATTTGATAACATAGATTTGGTAACACAAACATAATATGTTTAAAATTAAACTTCATGTACTCCCCCAAAATTACATTTTTCGTTGTCTTATTACTGTTCATTATTCTTTTTTTCCCAGTTGGAAACCTCCAAGTTATCATTGATCCTTCTTAACCTTTTACAGTTCTGCCTCTGTCCAAGTATCACTGCTGGCTTCTTGAAGAAATCAGACCCTTGTTTTATTTCTCCCGTTCTTTTCATCACTTCATGATTTCTTTGGTTTTTCTGTTGCTTCAAGTCCTGTTGTTCCTCCCAGACTGCAGGCTCTTAAGAACCTGTCTCTGCCTTTATCACGTTTTCATTCTTTCCTCATAGCATCAGGTCTAGGACAAGAAGATTGAAAAGTTATTTGTTGAATAATCTGTGATTGAATAGTACAGTGTTTGGTACAATTAATTTTTAAGGATGGAAATGAGGCTACTGGTGTTTGGGTGATCCCGACTTCAGATCCAGCTGCTAACTTACATCCTGCTAAACCTAAAGATTTTTCAGCTTTCATTAACCTGGTGGAATTTTGCAGGTACTTTGTAAAATTTTAATTATTTAAGACTGAAAATTATTAGTAATTGGGTATAATAGAGGAAATACCCTTAAATAAATATAAGAAATAAAATAGTATAAGGATTTAAATCTAAAATCATTTATGTATAGACCTTTAAAATATATCTAAATGAGCCTTTTAAAAAATCTAAAGGTAGATTAAAAAAGAATTTACTTAAAATGTTATACAATAGAATTATAATTTTTATAACCCGTGTATTTTTAAAGATAAATAAAAATTAGTAGGATAAAAATTTCTACCTTAAACATTTAATTTGTTTTTACAGAGAGATTCTCCCTGAGAAACAAGTAGGATTTTTTGAACCTTGGATGTATTTATTTGCATATAAGTTAATTTTGCAGTCTACACGGTTGCCACTCATCAGTGGTTTCTACAAATTGCTTTCTATTGCAGTGAGAAATGCCAAGAAAATAAAATATTTCGAGGTAAGAATTTTGAAAATATGGTTTAGTCTTGTTGTTTTCATTCTTTTTTTTTCCCCCTTTGGAAAAAAATGAGTGTATATGATGCATTATGAAATATATGTGATTATGGCATATGCAGTTTTAAAGTCTACTAATTATATGTATATGTGTGTGTGTGTGTATATATGTATATTTGCATGTATATATATTTTTTTGTTTTTGTGATACTGGGGATTGAACTCAAGAATGCTCTACCACTGAGCTACAACCTTTTTTAAAAAATATTTTTATTTTGAGATAGAGTCTTATTAACTTGCCAAGACTGGCCTTGAATTTGTGACCTCCTGCCTCAGTTTCCCTAGTTGCTGGGATTATAGGTGTGCGCCATCACGTCTGGCTTTATTATATATTTTTATTTTCTTTTTTTTGGGGAGTGCTGGTGATTGAACCCAGGGCCTTGTGCATGCGAGGCAAACATTCTACCAACTGATCTGTGTCCCCATCCCCTTTTATTTTTTTATATATATATATATATATATATATATATATTTTTTTTTTTTTTTTAAGAGAACAGTATGCACTTTGGTGTAGANTTTGGTAGATGGACACAACACAATGCCCTTATTTTTATGTGGTGCTGAGAATCGAACCTGGGTCCCACTCGTGCTAGGCGAGCGCCGCTCTACCCCTGAGCCACAATCCCAGCCCTTATTATATATTTTTAAAAGTTGATATTTGAGTGTCAGTTGGATGACTGTCTTTGAAAAGTTAGTGGCATTTTCTGCTTTGATTTTTAACCACCTGGCTAATTTATTCAAGATTCCTAGGAATTTTTGAATTGCAGTCATTATTTGTAAGTTGTGGGCTGTCTCCATACTTAGCTAATCAGAAACTCTGGGGGCAAGCCTGAGTGATTTGTGCAGCAATTCATCCAGATATTTTGGTGCCTTCTGAGTTTTGAGAATGACTGTGATAGCATCCATGAGGCTCCATTTTGTCACACAAGTACTCTGCTTGTGTAATTTCAGGAGAAGCAGGTCTCCCAGAACACAGATATCTTACTGGAAGATGGAAAGGGAAATGGACTTAGTTCAGCTTCCCTTTTCCTGTTCTATTTCTTATTGGCCTCTGCCTGGAAATGCTCTTATAGCTGAGTCTCTTTTTTTTCCACACTGGACTTTGGTAAAGTGGAATGAGTTTAGCCCTCTGGAGAAAGGTTGGGAACTGCTGGATTACAATATAATATTTCCTAATTCTTGCTTAGTGTACTAATTTGATATTTTATTTGACAGGGAGTTAGTCCAAAGAGTCTGAAATGCTCTCCTGAGGACCCAGAAAAGTATTCTTGCTTTGCCTTATTTGCAAAATTTGGTAAAGAGGTAATTTTTAAGTGATTTATCTTAGTGTTTTATAGGTTATTTTTAAATGAATGTGTAGTGAAAGAATCCTAGTGATCATAAGTGACATAATTTTTTTAAAAAACTGGTTTGCTAAATTCAGATTGGAAGTTAAGGTCTTTAAAAAACTAACACAGCAAATCGTTGTGTTTCAAAAGTATCTTGAATTCCCTTAAAATAATTCAACTGAGTGATGACAACTCCAAATCAAAATATATTTCTTAATTTTTTCATATAGAGGGGAATTAGGCCCTTCAACAAATTATCTTGAAGATCAGTGGTTAGTTTGTAAGTGAACATGGTCATGTCAAATAAAGTCTATGTGCTCATTCTTTGTATTTGAAAATAGACTAAAAGTTTTAAAATTGATTTTCAAATTGCAGTCTCTCTTCAGATATTTACTATTGTCTTATTTCTCATTAAGGTATCAGTTAAAATGAAACAGTACAAAGATGAACTTTTGGCCTCCTGTTTGACCTTTGTTCTGTCTCTGCCACATGACATCATTGAACTTGACTTTAGAGCCTACGTCCCTGCATTGCAGGTAGATGAATTTTTTTGAGCAGACCCACATCTTCATTACTATTATTTTTCCTAAAGAGCATGGAGATACCAAGGATCTCCATGCAGAATCACATATGCAGGCTGCATGAATGGCTTAGCCTCTGCCACTTCCCAGCTTTGGTGCTCAGGAAACCTGACATGGCCTCTCTGAGCTTCCCTTGCAGGCAAATGTGAGAATTACACCTTGCATATGTTGGAAGTCCGTAGTAAACCACCAGTCTTGTGGACTGGTGCTATTTGTTTTCCTTGTGGTGACCTGGACTGTACCCACATACCTCCAGCAATGTCTGGGCTCCTGTGATAGAATAATGGTGTATTACACAGAAACCACAATTAACTGGTGGTTTTTTTTTTTCTTTAAATCTCAAATTCACCATTTTTCTCTTTATCATGTTTGGATTGACATAGATGGCATTCAAGCTGGGTTTAAGCTATCCCCCGCTGGCAGAAGTAGGTCTGAATGCTCTTGAAGAATGGTCAATTTATATCGACAAGCATGTAATTCAGCCTTATTACAAAAATATTCTCCCTTGCCTTGATGGATACCTGAAGACTTCCACTTTATCAGGTAAGGTTTAAAAAAATTGAAATATGCATCATGATTAATAGGACTGTTCATATTTTTTGAAACTTAAAATTTGAACCCAGTGTTTTCATTATATGTTTGTTTTTATTCCCTAGTTATCTCAATATAATTGCAACAATAGGAAATGTAATCAAGTTATTAAAATATTTTTCGTTTTATTTGTTTATATCTTACTAAGATTTATAAAATCTTCAGGGATAGAAACTCTTTGTAATTCCTAATATACTACCTTGCAAAGAATTTTTGAATAAATCAGACAAGAATTAAAAATATCAGAAGCCAGGCATGGTTGCACACACCTGTAATTCCAGTGGGCTTGGTGGGCTGAGACAGGAGAATTGCAAGTTCAAGACCAGTGTCAGCAATTTAGCGGGACCCTGTCTCAAAGTAACATTGAAAGGGCTAATAATGTAGCTCAATAGTAGAGCACTTACCTTTCATGTATGAGGGCCTGAGTTTGATCCCCAGTACTTCCAAAAAGGAAAGGAGAAAAAAAAAAGAAAGTAAATAGTGATTTTGTGTTTTTGTTGGATTTTTATTCATTTTTAAAATATAAGCTAAGAATTGGGGAAAAAAAAAAAAGGTCAATGGAGAAGAAATAGGTTTAGGAAAAGATTTTTAAAGAAAAAATCATCTGACCAGGCAAAAAATATTACTAATCAGGGAATGTAGTACTAACAGTCAAAAGGCTGGATTTACTTAAATGAGAATGAAAAGGAATATTACCAAGTACAAGCAAAAAGAAAGATTCAGTTGGGAGAAAGACTGAAGTATTAGTAAGAATTTTAGAATTTTAAATTTCACTATATTAAAAGTGGAAATGAAATGTTTTATTTGTGAAGTTTTACCTATGTAAATCATTGTTTTGTTATTAAATGTTATTGTCTTGGAAACATTAAATAGAAGTTATCTGACAGATTTTACTGTATCTAGTTGAAACATTCTGAATGTATGTTCAGAATTCTTGAAAAAAGTTCAAATTTTGGAAGATTTTTATATAAATGATTGTGAGTCTTGTTTTAGGGATGAAAAAATTTCATAGTAGTTAATCTCTATAGTTTAGGCTTTTAAAATGCATATTATATAAGGTGTACTGCTATTTGAGTAGTTGACAAAAATTCATACACTTAGAATATACGAAATAGCAAAAATCTTTGTAGTATTTTTATTTTTTGTTTTGCATTTGATTCTGTTAATTAAGTTTTTGAAAAGACTTATGTTTTAGATTAATGAAGGAAGTTGCTGTGATTGTTTCAAAGGATCTGTCTATTGATAGATATGTGTATTCTAGACCATATGATGATAGAAGCAGAGTAAGCAAAAAAGAACATCATGTTCAGGGCAACCACTATTTTTAGTAACTTTGTACTTGATACATCAAATTTCCAGAACAGTTGCATGAATAGTAAAAAGAACTACTGTATACTTCACCTGGATTCCTCACTTACTAAGCCAGTTATTAAGATTTTGTACCATTTGCCTTTACTTTCTATATCATGTGTGATTTTGTGTGGGTGTATATATTTATACAGGACTTTTTTGTGTGTGAATTCTTTGTAAGCTGCAGCATCATGGATCTTTACACATCAGTGTCCCATTGTGTACTTCTTAAGAGCGAGGACTTCCTTTTACATAACTACATTATTCTTATAAAAAAATCAGGAAATATGGGTACATACTCTTCTAATATATAGTCCATAGTAGTTATTTTCATTTGCCCATTAGTTTCTTATATAACTATATTTTTCTTGATCCAGAATCCAGTGTAGAATTTATATTGTATTTAGTTGTCATTACTCTGTGCCAATGTCTTGATTTGAACGGTTGTGGGGCGGTTTTATGAGACACTGATGATGCACATTGAAGAATTCCTTGTCCAGGCAAGGAATTTTTGATTTTACTTTCAAATGTTCTATTTATGATTTGTTTTAAAAATAGGTAGTTTATAGAGGTGTACTTTAGGACTGTAAATATTCTTGTTCCTCATCACACTTTCACTATAATTGTTCTAGTATTCCTTGATAGTTCTTCCTTTATTATTGTGATAGTTAGAAAAGATTATTTTTCAGGGCTGGGAACATGGCTCAAGTAGTAGCGCGCTCACCTGGCATGTGTGAGGCACTGGGTTCGATTCTCAGCACCACATAAAAATAAAAAAATAAAGATATTGTGTCCTCCTAAAGCTAAAAAATAAATATTAAAAAAAAGAGTATTTTTCTACCATCTCTAATCCTTCAATCCTAGTTGATATTCTACTGTAAGAACTAACTTTTTTCTCTTTTCCTTTATTTATTTATCTATATCGCTTGGGACTCATGGATTCTTATTTTTTTCAGTGGGTTGATTTTGATGGTCAAATGGTAACAAATTTGGCTTGTATATGAGGTGTGGGATCTGGCTTCAGCAGCAGGATGTAATTCAGGATCTTCTGATGAGTCTGTTCCAGTCTAAGAATCAGCACTTCTTCAAGGAACCATGATGCTTTTAATGGACAGTGGTGCTTAAAAACAAGACAACCAGTGTGAAGACTTTATGTTCTAGAAACTTAGTTTTTTTCATCATAACTAAGATTAGGATTTTAATGTTTATATGTTTGGTAATAGAGTGTATTCTCCTTAGTATTCATCAAATAAATGAATGCTGTTTAAAATTGATTTTTGTTTACTGTTGTTAGATGAGGCCAAGAACAACTGGGAAGTGTCAGCACTTTCTCGAGCTGCCCAGAAAGGATTTAATAAAGTTGTGTTAAAGCATTTGAAAAAGACAAAGAACACTTCATCAGTAAGATATCCTTTGTATTTTCTTTACCTTATATAATACAGAGATTAGAAAAGAATCCTCATTTGAGATGTTAGTTGTTTTTACATATAAATAAGTGTAGTATAGAAGTAGTTTCAATATATGTTTGGCATGAAAATATAAACTGTATTAATTATTTGGCTGTTGTCTTGATGTTGTTGTCCTGCTCATCCCTACCCTTAAATGTGTTTAGTGGATAATGCAGAGTAACATGGTTCATTTTCAACAAGCACATTGGAATACTGATACCATGGATATGTAAGATTGATTCATTCTTAAATACAACTTTATCAAGTTCATGCTAGTTTTGTGCTTTTTGATGATAATTTTTTGACCAGTTTTTTTGAGATGAGCTGTATGATGTGATAGGAAAAAATGATATAAATGGTAAAAGCTTTGTTTAGGGAAAGTATCTATTTTTGGTATGAAGTGAAAATTACAACTTGAAAAACTTTTAATGTTGAAAATTGATAAGTAAAAAACCCTAGCATAAATGCTTTCTACGCTATTATTTTTGGTAGCTTTTGATTGAAAGACTTGCATGCAACTAAAAATGATTTTCTGAATTTTTAAAATAATTTTATCTCACATAAACAAAGATGGATAACATAACTTGAGCATATCTTTAGTTTTACAAATAAGATTTTTTCACAGGTACACAATGCCTATTCCCTAGGATGCCTATTCCTTAGGACAGTTTTTTCTAAGTGAGGATCCCTGGGTTCCAGGGTGCAAGGCCAAAGCTGTTTCTGTTGACATTTGCACCATGATATGACAGTGGGCAACACTGTTGTGGTTCTTTTTAGCATTTTATTGGCACTTGCCTCTAGGCACATTCTGGAAAGTTTGCCTAATCCAGTGAATCAGTATTTTATTCAGATGAGCAATACTTGAAGTTACCAAATTATGCACAAGTACAAACATTTATTCAGATATAAAACAAATCAAGGATTTTAATGTAATCCAGTTCATTGATAAGGTTTCAAATTCCACATTACAATAACAAACCTTTAAAAAACTACCAATAGTATACTTTTGGTGTAATATCAAAGAACTGTAACCACAATTATGTTAAAAAAGACTTAAAATGCTCCTCCCTCTTCTAGCTACGTGATTCTGTGAGGCCTAAATCCTGAATCTCACAATGTGCCAAAAGGGATCTGCACTTATGTGAAACAGGGCTCCCATTCTGAGGATTTTTGTTTGGAAAATTGAGTTACTTTTCTTGACAGTATGTCATTCATTCACTTGTAATGTGTTTAGTATTTTAAAAATAATTATTTAAATAATTTAAGTTTTAGTTTCTAATGTAATAAGTATTAATGAGTGTATTTTAAAAATAATAACTTTAAATAATTTAAGTTTTAATATCTAATGTAATAAGTATTGATGAGTGTATTTTAAAAATAATAACTATTTAAAGAATTTAAGTTTAATTTCTAATGTAATAAATATTAATGAGCATTACCCACATAAATAAAACCTTTCTGGGGTTTTCTGATATTTCTTAAGAGCTTATTAAAGGAGGGCTGGGGATGTGCCTCAGTGGCAGAGCACTTGCCTCACACATGTGAGGCACTGGGTTCGATCCTCAGCATCACATAAAAATAAATAAAGAAAATAAAGGTATTGTGTTCATGCATCACTAAAAAATATTTAAAAAAAGAAAAGCATAAAGTGTCCTCCCCAAAAGCCTGGAACTCCTGCTCTAGGAAATAGATATCCAACTTCATAGTTGGAAGAAATATGACTTTTATGAATTTGCGATAAAATTAATAGCACTACCATGTAGGATATAATTAACCAGTAAGAGGATTGGGGGCATCGCTCTGTGGTATATAAGAACCTGGGGTTGATCCCCAGCACTACAAAAAAAAAAAAAAAATTAGCAATAGGAAGGGTGATAAAATAGTTTTTCCTTATTTTCATCTTCTCTTTAATTTTATTTTTATTTTTTTATTTATTTATTTTTTTAAAATAATTTTTATTTATTTTTATTGTTTAATTTTCGGCAGACACAACATCTTTGTGTGTATGTGGTGCTGAGGATCGAACCCGGGCCGCACACATACCAGGCGAGCGCGCTACCGCTTGAGCCACATCCCCAGCCCCTTCTCTTTAATTTTAACTCAGATATTACATGTATACAATTTTTCATTTTGTAGAATGAAACACTGTCCTTAGAAGAAATAAGAATTAGAGTAGTACAAATTCTTGGATCTCTCGGAGGACAAATAAACAAAAATCTTATAACAGGTAATGTTTTCTTTCAAAATAAATTAATGTGTGTAGATATATTTGTGCTTCAGTTGGGATCAATAGTGTCATAGTATATTTTGATATTTATTCCTATGTGTGATTTACGTATTTTCAAGGAGGATTATAGTGAATAATGTACCACTTGATGAAATGCTTTTATTATACTCATGCCATTGGAATAATTCAACACACTAACAGAGCAAATGTTCCAGCTTGATTTGTTACACACACATATATATATTTTTTTCCATTTTGAAACAATCTAATTTGGCGTTGTTTTCTATGGGTAAACTTTATTTTAGGGGAATTTAAACTTTTAAAAACTCAATATTCTTAATACATGGATGCTTTTAGATTGTTTTTACCACAATAATTTTGATTAGTAAAAACTCATTTGTTTTTACTTTTGAGATTTGGTATTAAATACACTAGTGGCTTACTGTATTTAACTTACTGGCTTGGTTATTTAGGAAATTTGAACCTGTACTTGGAAATAAGCAGGAAATTTTTAGTAAAAATATTTTTCATTTACCATTTTTTCCACAAAATACCCTAAGTAACTCTTACTGAATTTGAATATTAAATATTCCAGATTGTTAATTTGTTTGAAAATATTTTTACTTAAGTTAAATTAAAAAATACTGTTGTCAGTACTTTCAGATGTTCTAATTACATATCTGAAGTAGTAAAAAGGAAAGATGAATAAATGTTTAGTTTAAAAGTTTAAAAAGACCCTGATTAGCCTGGCATGGTGGCACACATGTATAATCCCAGTGGCTCAGGAGGGTGAGGTAGGAAGATCATGAGTTCAAAGCCCACCTTAGCAAAAGTGAGGCACTAAGCTACTTAGTGAGACTCTGTCTCTAAATAAAATGCAAAAAAATAAGGCTGGAGATGTGGCTCAATGGCCAAATGCCCCCACCAAAGACTCCAATTGAGCCAATGAGAGGTAGAACAACTGATTTAAGAAGGATTTTGAATGGAAAACTACTCTTCTTTTTTGTCAGCCACGACTTCAGATGAAATGATGAAGAAGTGTGTGGCGTGGGACAGAGAGAAGAGACTCAGCTTTGCAGTGCCGTTCAGAGATATGAAGCCTGTCATTTATTTGGATATATTCTTGCCCCGGGTCACAGAATTGGCTCTTTCAGCTAGTGACAGACAAACTAAAGTACTTTTATTTTTCATTTCATATCTTATTTAGGATCTATTGCTTTGAAAACACATTGGGTAGGAAAAGAAAATATATTTTAGCCGTTCCATTATCATTAATTTTGTATTTTTCTGATTGCTTACTTATCATTGATAAATAAAAGTTAAACATAAATTATCTTAATAGATAATAACCTGGCAGAAAATTAATATGCCAAAAATTCTTCATGATAGAAAATACAGTACAAAGGGCATTTAAAAATTATACTTGGTGTTTGATTATTCCTTCAACCTTAAAAAGAAATCATCTGAAATTTTAATATAGTGTTATAAATAAATATTTGCTAACCATGATAGTTGTAAATATGCTTACAAATGAAGTGATTGTCTATAATTCTGTAATGGGGCATTATTCAAATATAGTTCTTAAAAAAATTTTTTTAAAGAAAAAGCAAAAATAAAGGAAAATACATTTCTTGTGAATGTATTAGTCCCAGTGTCTAAAGCTTTTAAATATCAATTCTTGGCTCTTAGATGAAGATCAAAGTGAACAGAAGCATTAATTTTATCTAAGAAGTGCTACTTCCAGTTAATTTATATTTGAATTACATTACATGATAATGATAGTTATGTGCAACAAGTTTTTCTTCTTGAAGGGCTAAATTGAAAAATACTTCAAAATATTCTTGTGAACATTATAATGTAAGCTTTGTTGAACTCTTGGCCTATTTAGGTGGCAGCTTGTGAACTGTTACATAGCATGGTCATGTTTATGTTGGGAAAAGCCACTCAGATGCCCGAAGGTGATCAGGGTTCTCCGCCCATGTACCAGCTATATAAACATACTTTTCCTGTTCTGCTTCGCCTTGCTTGTGATGTAGATCAGGTAAGTGCATGATTTGAATAGAAAACTTAAAAAGAAAAAAAAAAAGTGGTTAGGCATGGTGGTACATCCCTGTAATCCCAGCAACTTGGGAGGTCGAGTCAGGAGGATTGTAAGTTCAAGGCCAGCCTCAGCAACTTAGTAAAGCCCTAGGCAACTTAGTGAGACCCTGTCTTAAAAGTTAAAAAGAGCTGGGGATGCAGTTCAGTGGCTACACACTTCTAGGTTAACTCCCCAGTACAAAAAAAAAGGTCTCCTTCAGTTGTCAAAGGGTTTGCTACACATTGGAATAATCACCTGGGAATCTACCAAACATTCTGATTTGATTGGTTATGGATGTGACATGGAGAATAGGACTTTGAAAAGTTGTCCCAGTAACCTCTTTTGTGCCACAGAGTTGGGGAGCCAATGTTATAGTCACTGAGAGTCTAGGCATCCTAAAGTGGATTAGCTGTCACCCTGCTCATGGATGGATGAACTCAATCTTTCAGGAAGTGAAAAAGTGGCTAGGAGTCAAGGAACAGATTGGAAATGTTGGGAAATGACCTGTTCTTGATACTTCATGGACAGAACCTCCATTTCTGTCATGAAGCAGAAAAACAAATCTCAGTTCATTTTATGAAGCTGGCATAACCCTGTTATCAGAGTGTACACATAAAAAATAAAGTGAAATGCAGAAGTCACTTATAAATGTATTGGAAAATTTTGCAACATATATGAAATCATCATGATTAAGTGGAATTTTTGAAACTGAAATTTACCATATAAATAGTTTAAGAAGTAGCTATTCTCTCCATAGAAGCCTAAAGGTCTTTGGCTGATCTTGGTAGTCTAGGCCTGATTTAATGTTGTCTTAATATAGTAAAGACTATCTACCTGAGTTTCATAGTCAAATCACGGTGATCTGGTTCCTATGCCTATTGCTGGGAGTGGTTCCTCAGTATTTGGAGTAGGCAACAGAAGCAGAGGCACCTGCCTCTCCTCTTTGACTCTGTTCCTCCCAATGGCATAGACTTTAAAGTCTGTATGTATAGGACGTTGATCTGGCTTTCATTTTGTCACAGGGATGGCATTCATGATGTGGGAAGCCACAGACTCATTATTTGCTTTGTGGTTGGTTAATGATAATCTGTATCTAATCTAGAATACTTTGTATACACATTTAAAATCAAAGTAATGAAGATAAATAATGTGTACTCTAAATTACCCTCCTAACTAGAGGAACAATGAGATTTAGAGGTACATTTTTCTTTGCTGAACTCTAGAAAGTAAGGAAGAATAGTTCATTATGGAATTGAACTAGAAAAAGAAATTAATGAAATAACAGTAGTAGTTTTGCTTCATTTTGCCCTACTGTAAATGCCATTTAATGTTCAATTTCCAGTTTAAATTTACTTTAACACAAAGGAAAAAAACTCCAGTAAAGTCTTGTTTTTTCAGGTGACAAGGCAACTTTATGAGCCACTTGTTATGCAACTGATTCACTGGTTCACTAATAATAAGAAATTTGAAAGTCAAGATACTGTCGCCTTACTAGAAACCATATTGGTGAGTAGTGGTTGATTCTTTTCTTGCTATTCCTGTTGTCTAGTTACATTTAATACCAAAATGTAGCCTCTAGTTGGATCCTTTTATCTTTTTTTGTATTTGATTTCTAATGCCATTTTAGTGGACACAATGCCATATTTATTTATTTAAATGATGCTTTTAAATATCTATAACTAAATAATATTTCACACATTTTTCTTCTGTTTTCTGGGAAGGCAATTGTAAATTCAACAAATTTTATCTCATTAAAGGTGTGTGTGTGGTGCGTGTGTGTATGTGTATGGAGTAAAAATGTTCTTTGACTTATTGGAGGTACGGTAGCTCTTTTTAAAATACTTTTAGTATAATACTTAGTTTAAAAGTAAAAGGAATTTTTGAGCTTTCTCAATATTTTCCTGTATTCAGATTCAATTGTTAAAGGGTCCTACTAATAGCAGTTTATCTTTTACATAGAACTCTCCTGACATGGTAGAGGTAGAATCCTTAGGATCTGACCAATGGCTTGCTGAGGACAAAAGTAGTGAGGTCAGCTAGACCATGGTATCTTTTGATGCTATGTATATTACTATAATACATACAGTAATAATTTTTATTGTTTGATTTTGTCTATTATTTCAGTGTATCATTTTATTTTGTTATACACTTTAGAATTCAAAGCTGTAGTTGAACACACAGTGAATTTGTTCAAACATATCCTTTAATTCTTTGTTCTTGCAAATTGACTCCAGTTTACATCTGTGTGCCATTTTTCTCTTAAGTTTGAGATGAGTCAGGAAAATAGGGAAATTGACAAGAGCATCCAGAGAGAAGCAGTGAAGGTATTAAGTTTGTGGTGTTTGTGAGGATTTGGATTTGTTTTCATGTTTTTATTGTGTAGGGGCATTGTGAAAAGGGAGGCTAGAATGGTGTTGGACAGAAGAGCAGATCATTCTGTAGGGCAGCCACATATCCTGATGTGTAATTACAAATAGTACTACTTTCACTCCTAGAGTCACCCTAATTGTATGCCATGTGATAGGCAACAGAGAGTTAGTTGTTGAACATTTTTAATTAGGAAGCAGACCGTAATTATATCTGTAACATTATTCCTTGCAGTGTCTACCAGTGAATTCTGCTTCTAATAAATACAATTAATTTAATTTGTGGTTTACTTATATTCAGATTGGGTTTGTTTATATTTAAAAAAATTTATTATACATGGGCACAATATCTTTATTTTGTTTGTTTATTTTTATGTGGTGCTGAGGATTGAACCCAGTGCCTCACATATGTGAGACAAGCGCTTTGTCACTGAGCCACAATCCCAGTCCTGTTTATATTTTTTGTGGTACTGGGGATTGAACCCAGGGGTGCTTTATCACTGTGCTTACATCCCCAGCTCTTTTTATTTTGTTTCGAGACAAGGTCTTACTAAGTTGTCAAGGCTGGCCTTGAACTTGTTAGCCTCCTTCCCTGCTTCCTAAGTCTCTGGGATTATGGGCATGTGTTGCCATACCTGGCTGGATGTGTTTATTCTATTATGTTTCTATTCTGAAGCAGCTATTTTAGTTATTGCCTTTTCCCTTTTGATTCTTAAAGGTAGCTGAAGTAAGGGGTTTCAAAAGAAATCTAGTGAGATAATGATAAAGTAAAATGAGATGGCTGAAAGAGAAGGTAATGAAGAAATGTGAACTTTATAGCATAGCACTTCAGTGAAGGAGAGCCATTATTTTATTAGAAAGAATCGTCACTTCCCTAACATCAGCACATGCACTATCTTAGTCTGTTGTCTGTTGCTATACTGAACATCACAGACTTTGGTAATTTATAGAGAATGGGCTATAACTCATGGTTCTGGAGGCCAGGAAATCCAACATCAAGGTGCTGATATATGATGAGAGCCTTCTTGCTGCATGGTAGCATGTGGAGGGCAAAACCTGGTGAGAGAGTGCCACCATGGGGGTCCATCCTCATGACCTAATTTCAATTCTGTTTACCTCCCAAAGACCCTGACTCCAAATACTATTAACATGTGAGTTTAGAGATTATTTTCAACATAGGCTTTTGGGGTACAAATTCAAATTATCTCAGAATTTTCTCCCTTTTCCATGGAATTTTCAATTTATTATTTAGTGTAAAAGATAATGTTTTCCTTGTGTTAAAAGGAACTTGTCATTTGAATTTAGATTCAGGGAAACCAGATTGTTTCTCTTAGTGTTTATTTTTTCTTGTCTTGTGCTATAAATAATTTTCATAACATTCTAGTCATGCTCAAAGGCAGACTAAGGGTATTTGGCTGCCATTATATGGATATAACATTAGTAAAATAAATATGTCTTTGTTTCAGGATGGAATTGTGGACCCCATCGACAGTACTTTAAGAGATTTTTGTGGTCAGTGTGTTCGAGAATTCCTCAAATGGTCCATTAAGCAAACAACACCACAGCAGCAAGAAAAGAGTCCAGTAAATACCAAGTCACTTTTCAAGCGACTTTACAGCTTTGCACTTCACCCCAGTGCTTTCAAGAGGTTGGGAGCATCACTGGCTTTTAATAACATCTATAGGGAATTCAGGTATGTGAGACACATGTGTACAAGGAAGGGTATAAAATTTGCTCTTGAAACTTGTACTGGTACTTTTGAAAAGTGGCTTAGTGTTTCTGTCCATGTATTTATGTATCAAGTATTTAGTAAGTAATTGTGTGCTGGATGCTGTGCTGTGTTCCAACGTTTAAAAATGAATTAAAATTCAGTTTGTACTCAAGATGCTTAGAAACTACTAAGAAATACATACAAACATAATACTGCAGCAGTTTTGGAGCCCACGGGGGGGATATCCAGTCCAGTCAGAGTAGGTTAGGCAAAGATGTCAAAGGTAGGATGTAAAGGATAAATGAGAACAAGCCAGGGTGTCCAGATCAAAGGGATGTGGTGGAGAGGTAAGAAATGGGATGGCATCTGAGTTGATGCAGACATTGGATTTTCCCAGACTGTGGTGTTGAAGGTTTGGGAGATAATACAGCAAGGCTGGGGAGTAGGGTTTGGGCTGCTGTGGTGAAAGTACCAGCTACCTCTTGTTTCAGCAAATCTGTGGCGTTTTGGGAGCTGGGATCAGTGCGGTTAGATTTCTTCTTAAAATTATCTGTTGGTAGTTGGAAGGAAAGTGGGTCTAAGTGTGACACCAATGAAGAGGTTTTTTCAGAAGTCCAAGAAAAAGATAATTACTGACCTAAGGTGGTAGTGGTGGTTGTTCATTGATTCCATCACTTATTAAGTATATTATGAACCAGTACTTATTAAGAATATTAATTACTTGTTTAGAATGTTATGAACCAGTGTGCATCTATAGTCCCAGCTACTCAGGAGGCCAAAATAAAAAAGATCACTTGATCTCAGGAGTTTTGAGTCTAGCCTAGACAACATAATGAGACTCTACCTTAAGAAAAGAAAAGAATAATAGCAATAATATGTGCCAGGTATGGTACCAAATGCCTAGATATAATGATATAGCCCTTCTTGAGGGCTATATGTCAGAGAAAGAGATACTAATTAATTAATCACAGCAATAAATATAAAGCTTGCAACTGAAATTAGTGATGCTACATAGTAGTTCATAATTACTAAGTAATCTTATAGTGAGAATCTAAACTTGTTTGGTCAGAATAACTTCTCTCAGAAAGTGACAGCTGGCATAGAGAAGAGGGAATCAGTGATAAATACCCGATGACTGAGCCAGGTGTGGTGGCACATGCCTGTAACCCCAGTGGCTTGGGAGGATGAGGCAGGAGGATCGCCAGTTCAAAGCCAGTCTCAGCAATAGTGAGGCACTGAGCAATTCAGTGAGACCTGGTCTCTAAATAGAATACAAAATAGGGCTGGGGGTGTGACTCAGTGGACAAGTGCCCAAGTTCAATCCCTGGTACCTAGAAAACAAAACAAAAACAAAAAACCAATATCAGATGAATGTATGGATGGGAATTTATATGTGTGATGAGAATTGGCCACTTAGAGCCATATGTTAATGTTTCAGCATTTTTTTTTTTTTTGTACTGGGGATTCAGGCCAGGGGTGCTCTACCACTGAGCGCCCAGCTTTTTATTTTTTATTTTGAGGCAGGATCTTGCTAAGTTGCTGAGGCTGGCTTTGAACTTGTAACCCTCCTGCCTCAGCCTCCCAGGTTGCTGGGATTACAGGGGTGCACCACAGTGCTCTGCTCTTTTTTAACTTTTTGTTGTGGTGGTGGTGGTGCTGGGGATTGAACCCGTTGCCTTGTGCATGCAAGGCAAGTGCTCTACCAACTGAACCATATCTCCAGCCCCTCTTTTTTAGCTTTTTAAATTGTGAAAACTATTTGTAGAGAAGAGTACGTAAAGCAAGAGTGTATAAAGTTTATAGAATAATAATGGTAAAACAGGTTGTCACATACCCCCTAGATTGAGAAATAAGGCATTACTAGTATTCTGGAAAACTTCTTGCCCTTCCAGGGCCATCATTCTCCTGACTTATGCTACTTCCTTCCTGCTTTCCTTTTCTTCCTGCTTTTCTCCATAGTTTTATATTTATCTCCTATCCCCAAACAATATATTTTTGTGTTTTGAAAAGTGGGTGGTGAGGGCAAGCACAGTTATGTGAGACAAAGGCAGTCTTTTAACTTTTTTTTTGTTGTTGTTCTGGGGATTGAACCTTGGGGCACTGAATCACAGAGCAATATCCCCAGCCCTTTTTATTAAATATTTTTTAATTCTGAGACAGCATCTCACCAAGTTACTGAGGTTGGCTTTGAACTGTGATCCTCTTGTCTCAGCCTCCTGAGCCACTGGAGTTACAGGCATGTGCCACCATTCTGAGAGTCATTTCCCTATTGAGGGGTTCTGGGAGACTAAATTGAATGGAGACTGGCTTCATCCTTCCTAATAGATCATAAGAGCAAGTTGGATCAGCAGGATCCATAGTCAATCCTGGAAGGCAAGTTTCTTCAGAGATGGCCATGAAGTGGACCAGAATCTGATGTATGGGGGAAGTATCATCCAAGGGTATGGGCTATCCCTTAGTTCCTCTTCTCAGCTCAGAATGCCCACCTTGTCTGTCAGGAGTAAGTCAAAGTTTAATACTCCTGTGGCTAAATGAGCACTGTCAGCTGATCTAGGCAGAACACAGAATTTCCCAGAACATGGTCATGATGAGCCAGTCTCAGAGAAAAACTTGGATTTGCCTGGGCATTCTGTCCAGGTGGAAGGATACATTCAGCCATGCATGTCCTGTTGGAGACAGCTATCAGCATGTCTTTTCTGCAGTCCCTGATTGCCAGTTTTGTGTTATGTCGAGCTCGCTCTGTGTGACTATGAGGGACTTTTTATATGGTGCTGAGGATCAAACCCAGTGCTCACACATGCTAGATGAGCACTCTACTGCTGAGCCACAAACCCAGCCCCATCTTTTGGTTATTTCTTGACTTCTTTCCTGTGTTTGGGCTTCTGTTTCCTTACCCTGTATCATTGTCTTTCTTGGGTACTCTAATTTGTTAGACCACATTTCAAGTGGCTAATTTGAGAAAGAATGCATGAAAGAGGACTGTTTGATATCTTGCATGTTGGATACTATAAATTGAAGCACTAATATTTCCTTTCTGCATTCTGACGAACTGGTTTCATGCTCCTTTGGAGGGCAGCTTATTTTGTCATATAATTTCTTTACTAATACCTATCAACTGCTTTCCTGGCGCCTAATATAAAAACTATTAATACATACCTTGGCCTTCTATGACCTTTTCTGTTCAACTTGCAGTTCTTTCACAAATCATTCCTCCGAGTGAACCTTTTGCTGATTGACTCTCTGTTTTCCTGCTTGCCTCCATGTTCTTATCCATACTGGTTCTGTTTTTTTTTTTTTTTTTTTGCAGCATCCTTTACTTCAAGGATTTGAAATGTTGGGGCATGAGGGGGCTTGTGTAACTCTGAAAGGCCCTGTCCCCCTTGGGAATAATTTTTTTTTTAAATTATTATATTCATGCCAGTGTGACTACCAGTTTCCATTTCTCATTGTAAGCCCCATACCCTCGTCTGTGCTTTGCTCTGCTTTTCTTATTGCACGAACGCATCCATCCCAAGGGGTAATGCAGTGACTGAGGCTGAAGGCTTCACTGCAACTTCCAACTCTTAGTTTTGTGTGAACTCCCGTGACAGTTATTGTGTTATATTTAATCTTTTACTATCCTGTGTCTTTAAGGAACACATTTTCCCATGAGATATCTGACCTCTCTAACTAGGTGTTGGCCCTTGGTACTTAGGACACCAAGTTTACTATCTGTTACAGTCACATGTCACTTGATGGCAGGGGTGCATTCTGAAAAATGTACCCTTAAATTATTTTGTCATTTTTATGAACATTGTAGTGTGTACTTACACATTCACTAAGTACACAGTGTAAGACATCTGTACTGACATTAATCATTGTAATCCTCTAGGACTACTGTTGTATATGTGGTCAGTTATGTGTGACTGTATAAGTTAGATGGTGCACAGATGTTGATTGAATTGATTACTTGCATGTACTAGATATACTTATGAAAGGCTCAGAGTTTACTATTGGTATTGACTTAAATTTTTTCTCATAATTAAAAATAATTGCTTGCCGGGTGCAATGGTACACACCTGTATTCCCAGCGGCTAAGGAGGCTGAGGTAGGAGGATCCCAAGTTCAAAGCTAGCCTCAGCAATGGCAAGATGCTAAGCAACTCAGTGAGATCCTGTCTCTAAATAAAATACAAAATAGGGCTGGGGATGGGGCTCAGAGGTTGAGTGCCCCTGAGTTCAATCCCCCGTAGTACAAAAAAAAAAAAGGGGGGGTTTATTTCATTGACACTCAGTAGCTGGATAGTGAAAGTAGAAAAAATGTTACATTCTATGATCTTAAATGCATACTTTTTTGTGGCGAGGGGATGCTGGGGGCATTTTACCACTGAACTTCAATCCTAATTCTTTTTATTTTTCTTGAATTTTACCAAACGTTTATTTTATTTTACTTTACACATTTTTTTATTGGTGAATTATAGTTGTACATATTAATGGGATTTATTGTTACATGCACACAATCTGACAATATAATTTGGCCAACTTCACCCCATAGCACTTCCCCGTCTCTCTCCACCTGCCACCCTTGGGTCCCTTTCCTCTACCAATAGCCCTTTGATTTTTAGGAGATCTACTCTCAGCTTTGTTTTCCACTTTCCTCTCAAACTTCTGCATGTAAGAGAAAACACATGACCTGTAACCTTCTTAGTTTGACTTACTTTGCTTAGATGTTGACTTGATTTAGGTAGGATGAGAGCTTTTAAATTTTCTTTATTTTAGAAGAACGTGGATGTGTTATATGGTATCAGTTCTTCTTTTTCCTTACATTAAGTTTTAATGAGCTTTGTAAAATGTGGTTGGAATAGTGGTTCTAAGGTTATGTGCCAGGAACAGTCTCCTAGTGGGAGGAGGCATATGATACCCGTGGATGGAGAAAAGCCAGTACTGCCTCTTGATTGATTTATAAAGCCTCATGCTTTAGTCTGCTCTTGAGGAAGTATTATTATTATTGTTATTATTATTATTATTTGTGTGTGTGTGTGTGTGTGTGTGTATGTTGTTGGGGATTGAACCCAGGACTTTGTGCATGTGAGGCAAGCACTGTACCAACTGAGCTATATCCCCAGTTCAATAAGGAAGTAGTGTTCTTTGAGAAACATTTTAGGTTGTTTTATGTTTTAAAACATTTAGATTTTTATTGAAAAGAAAAAACAAATTTGTTGAATGTTTGCATTCTTTAATACCATCACTTTTTTTGTGTGTGTCCTTAGCACTTTATTATTTTCTTAGGTGAAGCTTAACATTCTTTATTTTGCAGGGAAGAAGAGTCCTTAGTAGATCAATTTGTGTTTGAAGCCTTGGTGATCTATATGGAAAGTCTGGCCTTGGCACATGCAGATGAGAAATCCTTAGGTATGTGTCATACAGGTGTTCTGTTTGCTGTAAGGTTTTAAAAGTTTTTTACCCAGTACTTAAGGCTCAGGTGATTTTCTTATAAGGGATGTTTTCTTTTTCATATCTTCCATAAATAAATTTGATGTGTCCCTTCTGTACCTCAAATCCAGTTTGTAGGTTTTTCAAGTCCTCACCTAAGATTCCCTTATGGCTGTAGAATTACCCTTGGTTGGTGGAACATCCTGCAGTGCAGCCACTCAGTGACTAATGACATGAACATGAAAATGTGCAGAGTCACAGTGCTGAAGAAAGCTGGATGCAGTAGCCACTGAGAGGAGGCTAATTTCTCTGAACTCTCTAATGATGACTTAATAGGTCTCATTATAAGATTGTAATAAAGCTATTTCAGCCATGATTAAGGAATATGAAAAAGGTTCTGTGTCAGAAGTGGGTTAGGCTAGAGTTGTTAAAGAGTAATAAATGTTAAGTTTTTATAATTAAATTGTGTCTAAACACTACTAGAAACGTCATAAAATTTTTGAGCTAGAAGACTTCCTAGAAATCTCAGTTGGGTTGGGTGTGGTGGCATACGCCTGTAATCCCAGTTGCTTGGCAGGCTGAGCTAGGAGGATTGCAAGTTCAAGACCAGTCTGAGAAATTTAGTGAGGTCCTAAGCAACTTAGTGAGACCTTGTCTCAAAATAAAAATTTAAAAAAGGACTGGGAATTTGGGTATTTGACTCCGTGGTTAAGCACCTCTAGGTTTAATTGCTGATACCCCCCCCCCCCCC
>NW_026000093.1:935567-956349 GCF_001458135.2 Marmota marmota marmota | reverse complement strand
CCCCCATAACCCAAAAAAACAAAAAACCTCAGTTGGTTCCAATACTTCAACACTTGTCAACATATAGAGTGTTGGTGGCTCATTACGTCACATAGCTGTGAGGTGGCAGGACTTCTCTTTTACTTGTCCACATCTTGGTTTTTGTTTATTTCTTAAAAAGACAGTTTAGAGGTTAGGATTTACCTTTATGTCAAAAGTCTGCCATAGGCAATAATGCTAAAAATTTAGTCCTTACCTTAAAAATTTACTTTGTTTATATTGATTATCCATGTAGATGCATTTTCTCAGCAAATGAGACTTTTCCTAAAATCACTGCCTTGTGCCAGGCAGTGATTCCCAGCACTGCAAAAAAGGAATAGAAAGAAAATCTTAGTGACAGAGGTTACTTTGCACCCTTTTTCCTTCTCTAAATAATTATAGATCTCTTTGAGTGGTTTGCCATCTTAGTCTGTTCTCCTTCTCCAGTGGCTATATTACTAAACTATAATATGGTTTATCCTACACAGGAAGAATGGGAGGCCAAGGAACTTATACTCCTTAAAGAATAGCTTTGAATTGAGGTTTTAAGGTTCTGGCCTAACATGGGGTTTTGTAATATATACTTGGTCTCTTGTCTCTAGTTTATTGTGTAAAGTTGTACTTTGGCTGCTGACAGTGCTGGTGGTGCGGATTGTAGTTGGTATACTGTAGTTGTGATAATACTCTGTGTATATGTGTGCATACTTACGCCATGCTATCATAGTTTTAAATCTGGGTTTGTTTTTGGACATGCAATATAAACCATTTATTGAAATTTTGTATTCTGAAGGATGGATCAATATTAAATCTAGGGGCTAGGGTTGTGGCTCAGTGGCAGAGAGCTTGCCTAGCTAGCCCACATGCGACACTAGGTTCAATCCTCAACACCATATGAAAATAAATAAATAAAATAAAGGTATTGTGTCCATCCACAACTAAAAATGTTTTTTTAAAAAATATTAAATCTACAGTAAAATTATTTTTTTAATCACAAAATTAGACCTATACATATACACTCTTACCTTATTAATAATAATCAGCTGTATATTTTCTTTGGAATCTATTTTGTTACTGGAGAACAGGTACAATTCAACAGTGCTGTGATGCCATTGATCACCTCACGCGCATCATTGAAAAGAAGCACATTTCTTTAAACAAGGCAAAAAAACGACGTTTGCCACGGTAGGTAATATTGTTTCTTTTTCTGGTTTTTCTCCCCCCACCATAAAAACCAGTTTTTAGCTACTAAAGGATTATTAGTGACAGATGTTTGGAACTATTAAGATTTAATTTCCTGAAAAAAAATGTATGGAAACAGAGAGAGTCAATTTTCCAAAGGAGTTAAAAAGCTTTCTGTTTGAAAACATTTGATTTAAGGTGGAAGTTATTTGATCTTGGTTGGAATAGTAGAATTGAAGATTAATTTTGAAACTGAGACATTTATTTTACCTCTATTGCTTTTAATATTATTATCGTTATCTTTTGTGGTGCTGGGGGTTGAATCCTGAGTCTTGCTCATGTGAGGCAAGTGTTCTGCCAGTGACCTATATCCCAGTCCCTACCTGTACTAATTTTGAATACAAGTTTGATGTGGATATTTAGCTAGTGTATGCATGAATTATTGTGCAGTAAAATTTGAAGTTTAAGAATTGAATGTTGAGGGCTAGGGCTGTAGCTCAGTGGCAGAGTGCTTGCCTAGCATGCGTGAGGCACTGGGTTTGATCCTCAGCACCACATAAAAATAAACAATAAAATAAAGGCATCATGTCCATCTACAACTACCAAAAAAAAAAAAAAAAGAAAGAAAGAAAAAAAGAGCTAAATGTTGAATAGTAGAATTTTTGACAGACACAGGATTATAGAATGATGACATGAAGCTGCTCAAAGCCCAGGCTAATTGTTGGGTCAATGGTTTTCTGTCATTGGTATCATTTCCACCCCAGCGGTGCCTCATTGTCAGATAGGATTGGGGGATGCTGTACTTCCTATATCTCCCGTGGGTGGGGACCCCTGATCTGTTTACTAGCAACCATCACCCTGGAGAAGCATGTAGATCAAAAGTAATCTTTTCTTCATTTTAAAATGAATTCTTCCAGATTCTTAACTTACAAAATTTCTTTAAATAGTTGCTTTTCTCTCTTGTTCTCATGTAGTATTAGGGATTCAACTCAGGGCCCCATGCATGCTAGGCAAGCACTGTATCGTTGAATTACACCTGCATTCCAGTAGTTGGTTCTCAAACTTTAGCTGTAGGTGTAATTAAAATAGATTGCTGGCCTGGCCCTACCGTCAGGATTTCTGTGTCATTTCTGAAATAGAGTCAGAGAACCTGCATTCTTAACTAGTTCATAGGTAATATTGGTCCACATGTTGAGAAGTACTGCTTTAGATCTGAAACCCTTATTTGATTTAAGTTACATTGAAAAGGAAACACAAAAATATTTGGTGTTGTTCTATTGTAAAATATTTTTAAAATTTTCCCCTAGATCAAAAAATAATAAAATGAAGGTTACCAGCTGTTGAGGTCATTATTTTCTAATGATAATACATTAAAAATGAGCTGATGGACTGGGGTTGTGGCTCAAGCAGTAGAGCGCTCACCTAGCACGTGTGAGGCACTGGGTTCGCTCCTCAGCACCATATAAAAATAAAATATATTGTGTTCATCTGAAACAAAACAAAAAATATATTTAAAAAATGAGCTGAATGCCTTTTAATGAGATTTTTTTACATATATCAGTGTGGTAAAATTGCATTTACAACTCCTAGACTGTTGTATAAGCTAAATATTGAATGTTGGAGAGCATATTAAAGACATTGTGTTCTATCTTGGTAGAGGATTCCCACCTTCGACATCATTATGTTTATTGGATCTTGTCAAGTGGCTTTTAGCTCACTGTGGAAGGCCGCAGACAGAATGTCGACATAAGTCCATAGAACTCTTTTATAAATTTGTTCCTTTACTGCCAGGTATGTTGATTTTTACATTCCTAAGAAATGATGGGTTTGAGTTTGCTTTTGCCAGTAGCTTAGACATGCATACTATTAAAAACACAATCTTCCTTATCAATGATGAAAGATATTCTGAAGCCAATTACTTGAAAGAATATACATATTTGGCTTCTGAGATAAAACTGAAAAATCAAACAATACACCTGATCTTTGTGTTCTTTAAATGAGTGTTATGTTTTCTTTCTTTTTTCTTTTTTTTTTTTGGTGGTACTGAGGATCGAATCCAGGGTCTCACACATGCTAGGCTAGTGTTCTGCCACTGAGTCACATCCCCAACCCTTATAATACATTTCTAATAAATAAAAAAATAAGTATGTTAAGTAATTGTTTCAGATTTATGTGATAGATGATAAAGATTTATAGAAAGAGTTATTTTGATGTTAATCAAATGGTACAGAGTAAGTAAATTTAGAATTTCCTAGTATCTTAATTATTTGGTACCAGGAATTGAACCCAGGGGCACTCAACTACTGAGCCAAATCACCAACACTTTTAATTCTTTTGAGGCAGGTTCTTGCTTAGTTGTTTAGGGTTTCACTAAGTTGCTGAGTCTCGTTTCAAACTTTTGGTCCCCCTACCTCAGCCTCCCAAGCTGATGGAATTACAGGTGTGTGCCAGTATGCCTTGGCTTTTCCCAGTATTTTAGATTTCAGTATAGTTTTGCTTTTTTAAAATCCCATTTAGAATAAGTAGAGTTGTATCACTATTGGAGTTAACATGATATTAATTAAGATTCAAAATATTAACTTAATGAGATAATGCAGTTCTATTTCAACATGTAATTAATAAGAAATTCCCATAGTCCTTAGTCTGAATGATCTCACTCAGATCAGTGATAGTAAAAGAAAGCAGTTAACTTGTTCTTTTGAGGAATTTCTCATTAAACATTAAATTGCACTTATGAGCTTGAAATAATTACTATATTTATCAGGAATATATTGTTTTATTTTCTCTACTAAATCCAAACACGGATTTGGTAGCTTTGAATATGTCCCAGGATGGAACGTGGCCTAAGATTCCCCCTTCAGTACTCTGGTCACTAGTCTAGAGCCAGGACTCTGTGTGTCTGTGGCATGTGCCTCTGAGCAGGAAGGGTAGTTATCGCACAGAGGAATGTGGGCTGAAGTTAGGTTTACTCAGAAGGTTTCTAAATTTTTTATACTGTAGAATATATTCTGATGTTATATATATCATGTGTTTTATATATTATATTCATACCATATATTATATGTGCCTCATAAATATATAATATAGGGCCTGGGGTTATGGCTCAATGGTAGAACCCTTGCCTAGAACCTACCTGTAAAGCACTGGGTTTGTTCCTCAGCACCACATAAAAGTAAATAAAATAAAATTGTGTATTGTGTCTATCTATGACTAAAAAAATATGGAAAAATATATAGTATGAATTTATTTCATACTCTACTTTTATATAAATAATGGAAGTATATATCATTTTAGAGAATTGCTTGAAAACATGATTAGTATTTCAGATTTGCTGCTTTTAGCTTACCAAGTTTTTGTTAATCTCCTAAGTCACTCTCCTAACAACACTGTGAAGTCAGTCAGTGAGAAGTGTAGGCAGCATGTGTTTTGCTGTTTTGAAGGAGCTGAGGTCCAGGTGTTTCATAGGCAGAATTACTTACTGGCAGAGCCTCCACCTCAGATTTGTGTCTAGTGCCTGTGTGTCACTGTTCCCAGACATTTCATTTACGTTTCTTCTTTTCTCAGTTGCCTATTAATAGGGAACTTGTATATTTTGAACTAAATTCATAGTTCTACCTCTAAGAATTATTTTTGGTAAACCAAGGATGCAGGTGATAGCGAGCCTTTCCTTTCTCCCAGCATATAATTCATATAAAATTAATGAGTTTCCTTTAGTGTGTCTCTTCTATGGTTTCCAGGGTACATCTGCCTCTCTTTCTCTGGTGTCTTTTCCCCCAGTGGTTTGTAAGGGACAGCGTTAGGCATCTTTTCAGTTCATAGTGCAGTGAGGTTCCTACGCCTGTGAACATGACAGCAGGTGCAGGCTTGTCCCCATGACATGTGTCCAGCTGTCAGGGAGGCATAGCTTCACAGTGCCTTCTGAAAATTTAGACCCAGGATGAGTGTGAGTGTGCTACACAGGCCAGAAACAGATGGGGGGAGGCCCAGAAGGAGGACATGAGCTTGCCTTTGTGTGTTGTTGGCCTGTCTCTCTTCTTGCTGAGAATCCCTTGTCTTACTCAGTTTCTTGATCTGCCTTTGTCCTTTCTTCTGATACTTTCTCTTCTCTTTTGCTAGCATTTGATATATAGAATTTCAATATCTTTATGTTTTACACTCAGTATTATCATTTCCTTGGTCTCTTCTTAGTAAAAGTAATGAAATGTTCCCTTTTAATATGTAAAATATCCTATTCTTTTTTCTTTTTTATTCTTTGAGACAGGATCTCTCAAAGTTGCCGAGGCTAACGTCAAACTTGAAATCCTTCCGTCTCAGCCTCCTGAGTTTTTGGGATTACAAGTGTGCACCACCACAACTGACTGATTCATGAAATGTAGTCTTTAAAAAAATTTAAAAAATGTCTTCTTAATACATTAGAAATACTTTATTGTTTTGATTCTTTTTTAACTTCATTATAGGCAGAATGATTTAATCTTTTCAGAGCCACTGATATCAGAGAATACAAAACATAACTTTATATATTTCTTGTTTTGATTTAGAAAAAGTTTAATATCAAAAAGAAAATATCTTTTAAAAAGCCAGATCATATAAGTTGTGTGTGATGGCACACAGCTATAATTCCAGCTAACTTGGGGAACTGAGGTAGGAGAATTGTAAGTTCAGTATCAGCCTGTGCAATTTAGTGAGACTGTCTCAAAATAAAAAGGGCTGGGAATGTAGCTCCGTGGCAGAGCTGCCTGCCTAGAATGTGTGAGGCTCTGGGTTTGATCTCCTGTTCCAAAAAAAAAAAAAGGAAAAGAAAGAAAAGAAAAGCAGGTCATTTGACTTTTCCTCAACAAACACTATACTTATTATGTAGTAAATGATATTCTAAACATATGCTCAGATATTAGCTACTTTAATTCATTTAATCTTTGTATCAACACAAGAGATAGATATTATTGATCTTGTTTGTAGATACTGAGACACAGGCCAGATTTCCTCAGCTGTGAGCAGAACAGCTAACACCAGAATCTAAAAACCACAGTTCTCTTTTGTTAGTAGAAAAGAGCAAGGGAAAGGGTTTTTTTATTTTTTATTCTTTTTAGATTCACATGATAGTAGAGTGTATTTTGACAAGTTATTCCTACATGGAGTATAACTTCCCGTTCTTGTGGTTGTACATGATGTGGAGTTAATGCCAGTCATATATTCACATATGAACATAGAAAAGTCATTTCTGATTCATTTTACTCTTTTCTATTCCTATCCCACTTCCCTTCCCTTCATCCCCTTTATCTAATCCAATGAACTTCTATTCTCCCCACCCTACCCTCTTATTGTATGTTAGCATTCACATATCAGAGAGAACATTCTACCTTTGGTTTTTTGGGGATTGGGTTATTTCACTTAGCATAATAGTCCCAGTTCCATCATTTACCAGCAAATGCCATAATTTCATTCTTTATGGCTGAGTAATAGTCTGTTGTGTATATACACCACATTTTCTTAATCCATTAATCTGTTGAAAGGCACCTAGGTTAGTTCCATATTTTAGCTATCATGAATTGAACTGGTGCATCACTAAAGTATGCAGATTTTAAGTCTTTTGATGAATGCCGAGGAATGGGATAACTGGGTCAAATAGTGGTTCCATTCCAAGTTTTCTGAGGAGTCTCCATGCTGCTTTCCCGAGTGGTTGTACCAGTTTGCAGTTCCGCCAGCAATGTATGAGCGAACATTTTTTCCCACATCCTCACCAACATTTATTTTTCCTTGTATTGTTGATAATTGCCATCCTGACTGGAATGAGATGGAATCTCAGTGTAGTTTCAATTTGCATTTTTCTAATTGCTGGAGGTATCAACATTTTTTTCATATATTTGTTGACTATTTTTTTCTTCTGTGAAGTGCCTATTCAGTTCTGGGAAAAGGGTATTAATATGTATCTATTCCAAATGATGTGCAACCATTTTTGTAGTGTTTAAGGCAACCAAAGAGAGTGGGTTTTATGGAAATACTTTCTTGGAAGTAACTCTAGTGAAACATAAAGTTATAAGTATGATAGTAACATAAAAGATTACTATCAAATAGACAGTGATTAAAGAAATTTAATTATATGGAAATTATTTATGTTTTATGTTTTAATCTTGTTTCTCTTTTAAGGCAACAAGTCCCCTTCTTTGTGGTTGAAAGATGTTATTAAGAAAGAAGATATTTCTTTTCTCATAAACACATTTGAGGGGGGAGGCGCAGGCTGTGATCAGCTATCAGGCATCCTTGCTCAACCAACTCTCTTGCATTTGCGAGGGCCATTCAGCCTGCGAGTGACCCTGCAGTGGATGGACCTGTTCCTAGCAGCACTAGAGTGCTACAACACGTTCATCGGGGAGAAGACTGTGGAAGCCTGCGAGGTCCTGGGTAAGTCAAACTTAACCTCTAAGTTAGCATAGCCTGTCTGCTAGGCATCATCCTGGTAGATAGCTCGCTGCCATGTCAAAGTGATAGTAACAGTTGACAACAGACTCTAGTTACTTAGTGCTATGCGAAGAATTTTACCTGCATTCTCATTTGTGTCAGTCAGCTTTCTGTTGTGACAAAACATCTGAGGTAATCAGCTTACAAATAGGAAAGGTTTATTTTGGCTCATGATTTCAGAGGTTTCAATCCATGGTTAATTGGTGTTTTTGTCTTTGGGCCTATGTTGAAGCAGTTTTTAGTGTTGGGAGTACGTGTCAGAGGGAGCTGTTCACATCATGGCAGCCAGGGAGATTGAGAGGGAGAGAGAGAGAAAGAGAGAGATATCAGGGGTTGCTGGGGATATGGCTCAAGCAGTAGCGCCCTCGCCTGGCATGCTTGCGGCCCAGGTTCGATCCTCAGCACCACAGACAAAACAAAGATGTTGTGTCCGCCAATAAACTAAAAAATAAATATTAAAATTCTCTCTCTCTTAAAAAAAAAAAAAAAAAAGAGAGAGAGAGAGAGAGAGAGATATCAGGGGACAAGAGTCCTAGTAGCTCCTTCAGGGATATGTCCCTAAACCCTAAATGTTTCCCACTAAGGCGTACCTCTTAAAGGTTCCACCATCTGCTAGTATGCCACAGGAGCTGGTGGCCTAAGAGCTTTCATGCATAGGCCTTTGGGGGACCCGCATCCAAACTATAGCATCACTGAATCCACAGTGAATATGATATGGATGACAAAACACAGACTGCACAAACATGGCCAAAACGTCCACAAGCATTTTTTATTTGATTTTCTTGGAGTGTTGGGGATCAAAACTCAGGGCTTCACATACGCAAGCCGAGTGCTCTGCCACTGAACTACACTCCCAGCCATTTCACATCCATTTGTGAAGCCCTGTTCACAAGTTCTTCATGAATCTTTAGTAAAATACCCTGTAAAGGTTTTCGTTTGCATGAATAACTAAAAGAGTTCATCAGGATAGGAAATTCTGTGATTTTATTCCAAGTTTTTGTGTAGTATCTTTTTTTCCTTACATTTTCATATTTCTTCAGCTTTTTATCATTCTATGGTAGTAATAGTGCTTTTTGCAGAGGACAGGATCCAAGTGTGTACTCTTAGCCCATGCTGGAAGAAAAGAGGTGGGCAGCTTCATCCTTCTGGTGACCTCTGTGGGGTGTATGAGGGAAGGAGGTGACTCTTGGGGATGGAGCATATGGATGGAGGATATGGAGCTAGCAGATGTGCCCTTTGCTTCAAGTTCTGCAGCGAGGCTTCTTATAAATCCTCTTTCCCATGGGTTGAACCAGACTATTTAAATTAATTTTTTTTCTTTTTTGGTCCTGGGGATTAAACTCAGGAGCACTTGACCACTGAGCCACATCCCCAGCCCCACTCCCCCTTTGTATTTTATTTAGATAGAGGGTCTCACTGAGTTGTTTAGTACCTCGCTAAGTTTCTGAGGCTGGCTTTGAACTCATAATCCTCATACTTTAGCTTTCTGAGCCTCTGGGATTGCAGGCATGCGTCTCTGCACCTGGCTGAATTTTTAAATTGGAGTATTCAGTATTCTAGTTCTTAGTTGTGGCTGAAATACTAAAAGAACTATCATTTTTTCTTTAATTCTGTCAGAGATAAAGTTGGTATTATGGGAATTTGGGAGAGGGGGACTAGGTCTTAGTTTTAGCTTGAGAATGGTAGAAGCTGGGCCTAGTGAGGAGTGTGTATGTGTGTGTGTGCACATGTGTACACGTGCTGGGGTTTAGAAACAGTTCATTCAATTCTGAAAACAGTTGACTCAGAAGGACAGGTGAAAATAGTCGATTCAGGGGCTGGGGTTGTGGCTCAGAGGTAGAGCACTTGCCTAGCATGCATGAGGCACTGAGTTTGATCCTCAGCACCACATAAAATACAATAAAGATATGTGTCCACCTATAATTAAAAAATACATATATAAAAAAAAAAACCAGTCGACTCAGAAGGATAGGTGAAAACAGTTGAAAAACTTTTCACCAGTGTTAGCCATTGTAAATAATACTTTAAATTCGTTGTTTAAAACTCTCAGAAAGTTTTAACAAGGAAAAAGTTCAGGAAGCAAAATATGCAAAATCTTCTCCCCTCATTGCAATCCTCAGGGATAAAAGCTAATAACAGTTTAGTATTTACTCTTGTAAACTTTTTCTGTATACCAAAAATTGTTTGTATGTATTTTCTCATTTTTTTGCATTCTTGTTGCTATTTTAAGATAAAACTTTAAAAACTTTAAAACCCTTATTTTCTATTTAGTCATTTATATGTGGTGCTATTAATCGAACCCAGTGCCTCATTTTTAAAAATGTTCATTAATTCAATGGTTCCTAAGTGCTATAGTAGTTTTGTATTTAATATCATCAGCTTTAAAATACAATTTGTTTACTGGAAATTTTGCAGAGTCCCTGAGTTGATGTATTCATTCCATACCCCTCATACTATTTTATCCCAAAGTATTATGTTTTTTGTTTCTATTTTACTTATAATCCTGTCTATGTCTTTGCAAAGAAAGGATCTGCATGTTTAAAGATTTTTTCAATGTCATTTCATTACATTTATTATTAGGGCACTTATATTAATTACGACCGTATTGATATAATAAGAATTTTAATAAATAACTATTACATATGAAATGTTAAATTACATTTTTGGATATTTGATTTTGTTTAGTTCATGTTGCTTAATGATGGGGGTAAGTTCTGAGAAATGCATCCTTAGGCAAATTTATTTTGTGGGTTTTTTTTTTTGTTGTTGTTGTTGTTGTTGTTCTAGTGATTGAACCCAGAGATACTTTACCACTGAACTATATCCCCAGCCCTTTTTATTTTCTATTTTGAGGTAGAGTCCAACTAATTTACTTAGGGCCTAACTAAATCAATAAGGCTGGTCTCAAATATGTGGTGGGCATTTATTCTGATGATTTGCTGGAGACAAGGATATATGATGTTTGAGAATGTAATTCTTTTTTTTTTAATATTTATTTTTTTGGGTGTAGATGCACACAACACAATGCCTTTATTTTTATGTGATGCTAAGGATTGAACCTGGGTCCCGCCGTGCTAGGCGAGCGCTCTACCGCTGAGCCACAATCCCAGCTCAATGTAATTCTTAATATATAGTCTCAATTCTTTGAATACATAGTGATCTGTTACTAAATTATTTTTAACAGTGCGTTAATTAACATTTTGATTAACTTTATCTTACATTGAAAACAAAGAATTGGCAGCCCTCAGACTTATAAGATTTTTTTTTTTAGTTGTTGGTAGACCCTTATTTTCTATTTAGTCATTTATATGTGGTGCTATTAATCGAACCCAGTGCCTCATGCATGCTAGGCAAGCACTCTACCACTGAGTTATAACCCCAGCCCAAGAAGATTTCTTACTTAGTCATTACCTTTATTTATTCTTTGAACATTTATACTGATATTTCAAATTGTCCCTTTGTTTGTGTCTCTGAAGGTCTTTAATCCTGGAGTACTGGGAGAGGTTAGTAGTATGTTAGGTGAAAGACCAGTCATGGTGAATGGGACAAGAGAAACAGCCCAATTGTGTCCACACAGATGTTTTATTAAAAAAAAAAAAAAAAAAAAGTGATGTGTAGCAGATAGGAAATTGTTTCTATAAGGTGCCCAATGCCCGTCCACACTTACTTAAAGACCACTGCCATAATTTGTCTTATATTGCCCCTTTCAACTACATTTAGGTTGTTTTGGGTTTTTTTGTTAATAAAAACAATACTAAAATTAACATTCTTATAAACACATCTTTGTGGTTCTGCCGTGATTTTTTTTTAGTTGTGGATAACACAGTATTTTTTTTTTTATGTAGTACTGTGGATCAAACCCAGTGCCTCACACATGCTAGGCAAGTGCTCTACCACTGAGCCACCACCCGAGCCCTCTGCCATTATTTTATTAGATTAATATTTAGTGCTGGATCAAAGCATAGGTGTATTTTAAACAGCTGATAGAGATTGGCATGCATATTTTTTCAAGCTTTGAGTATGAATTGCCAAATTGCCCTTTTAAGGGATCATATTAATTTATATTCTCATAGGCAGTGTTTGAGAATCATGACTTGATCTTGTATAGGTAAATTATTGTATGAGTCCAAATTGGATTCTATTTGGATTGTACTTTTGGGTTTTAATTTTGAAATTAGTGGAGTTAGGAAGAAGCATATATTAATATTTTAATGTAATTATTTCTAGGTATTGAATCACAGTGTTCAGTTTGGAAGTCAGTGACTTTCTTTTTAGAAAGTATTGCTATGAAAGATATTACAGCAGCAGAAAAGTGTTTTGGCACTGGGACAGCAGGAGACAGACCCAGCCCACAGGAGGAGGAAAGGTACAACTATAGTAAATGCACAATTGTGGTCCGGGTCATGGAATTTACCACAACCCTGCTCAACACCTCTTCAGAAGGATGGAAGGTAGGGTCTCTCCTGTTGCTCTGTTAATTTGATGTTAGAACTCAGCTTTAAAAGTTCCTATTGGAAATGGCTGTGGCTTCTCTGGAACTTTCCATTGCCAGAAGATTTATCCATTGTTACTTTATTTTAATTGACAAAAATTCTTTGTGTTTATGGTGTACAACATTTTGGTATGTGTAAATGTGGTGAAATGACTAAATCAAACTAATGAACATATATGTTACTTCACATTTTCTTTTGTTCTTGTAAGAACATTTAAAATTTGCTATCAGGAATTTTCAAGTATATATTACATTGTGTGTATGTGTGTGGAGCGGGGAACTGGGGATTGAACTCAGGAGGGCTGTCCCACTGAGCTACATTCCTAGCCCATTTTGCTTTTTTATTTTGAGACAGGATCTCACTGACTTATCTAGGCTAGCCTCAAACTTGTGATCCTCCTTCCTTAGTCTTCCCCATCACTGGGATTACAGACATGTACCTCCTGCCTGACAAGACATTATTATTCATTGTAGTTACCATGATGTACAATCTGTTTTTGAAAATACATGTTGATCCTCTCTAATCCAAAAATCTGAAATCTAAATGTTCCAAAATCTGAAACTGAATGTCATGTTGGCACTCAAAAAGTTTCAAATTTTGGAGCATTTTAGATTTCATATTTTTGGATTGGGGATTCTCAACTATGCAAATATTCCAAAATGTGAAAGAATTGAAGTCTGAAATACTTCGGTCCCAAGGATTTCAGATAAGAGTTACTCAATCTCCAATAAAACTGCATACCTTTCAGATTTTAGATGTGGGAATAAAGTATGAAATAGTTTTTCTGAAGTTTCATTGGATGCTGTAGTTAGCATTGTGATCAAACATCTGCCTTAGAAGCAAACTTGCAAATATTTGTAAATGTAACTGTGAAATGTATTATATTATTCAAAGTCCACTTAGTCCATCCAGTTGCTGCTGTACGCCAGGCCTTACTGTAGGCTCTTGGGATATAGCAGTGCCCTAAACCAGGGCCAGCAACTATGTTCTAAAGGCAAGACCACACCTGCTACTGCAGATTCTCATAAAGTTTTATTGGAACATGGCCATCTGTGTGTATCTACCTGTTGTTCATGCTGCTTTCACAATAGAATGGGTTAAGGAATTGCAGCAAAGACTGCATGGCCCACAAAGTTTGCTGGACCATGGCTCCAGTGATGCAAAAATTCTCAACCTCACAGACCTTACATTGTGGTGAAAAATAGCTGTTGACTGATAGAAGTAATTTTATTTGAACCATCTCTTAACAGCTCCTGGAGAAGGATTTGTGTAACAAAAGCCTTTTAAACCTCTTGGTGAAAACACTGTGTGAGCCCATGAGCATAGGTTTCAATATTGGTGATGTCCAGGTCATGGATCATCTTCCCAGTGTTTGTGTGAACCTGATGAAAGCACTAAAGAAGTCTCCATACAAAGACATCCTGGAAACTTGCCTGAAGGAAAATCTAACAGTACAGAGGTGGGTACTCAAGTCACACTCAGTGTTATCTTGTGGAATTTAAAGTCCCAGTGCATTGCAGTGCTCCTGGCAGCTTTGCATATACACTCAGCTGCTGTAGCTCCTGTTTTCTTCAGGAAAGGTCTTGACATCATGGGTTTGGAAATCATGTATTTAGGAAATGCTTTCCCTGCACCTAGAGTGGGGGAGTGGCAGGTGCATGAGCCTTGTCTGGGGTTGCCTGCTTGCTTTCCAGGACTATGTTAATGAATTTGAGAGCTAGGTAATTAGTGAATTTAATACAACTTACATGTTCCTCAGTGTGTCCTGATAACAAAATTAGAATTCACTTCATTTTCTTCCGGTTTCCCTCACATGGGCAGCATTGAGGAGCTTTGTGCCATTGACTTGTATAGCCCTGACACTCACTTGGAGAGGACCAAGCTGACTTCGGTCGTGTCAGCCTGTAAACAGCTTCACAGAGCTGGCTATTTGCACATTATATCACCACCTCAGGTAACCATAACCAATTTGTTTTAATGTTTCTTTTAGTTTGACTATGCTATCTGGTCTATATATTCATATTCTTTGTAAAATATCTTATTTTATAGGACATGCTAAAATAGGAATTTCAGTAATACTTGCTTTAGAAATGTAGGTTTTATCTGCAATATAAAATGAAAGTAAATATGAAATGAAAGTGAAATAAAGAATAGTTGAAAATTTTCAGAGCAGCCTTTTAAAAATCTTTAGGAACCAACTGCTATTACACCTGTGTGGCAAGACAATGCAAATTGAAAAAAAATGTAGCATAGAAAGCAAAGTTTGGGTTGAGAATGTCCTGAACCTTGGAAGGCATTTGTCAGTGTCAGCTAACATAGATTTTTTTACCTAATGAGAGAGGTGAAATTGTGTTTTTCTATTGAATATGTTAATTTTATTTTAGTGTATAGCCTCACATCATTCTGTTGGCACAAGACTTCTCTTCCTGGTTTATAAAGGGATTGCACCTGGAGAGGAACAGTGTCTGCCATCATTGGACCCTAGCTGTAAGCACCTGGCCAGTGAACTCCTGGAGTTGGCCTTTGCTTTTGGAGGACAGGTAGGAAAAACACTTGTATGTTGTGCTTTCTTCATGATGGATGTGTGTAACTCACTAGCAGTGTGTCTCTAGGAAAAGTATAATTTAGTTAGGGAAGATCTTAGCTGGACGCTGGACGGGTATTATAATTGATTTACAATGAACTTTCTTTATAAAGACTATTTTCTTAACATTTTTTTTTTAAATAAAGGATCAATAGTTTTAAATTGAAGGTTTGTCATGTTTTCCAAAGAACTTTAGGCAAAGAACATTTTGTGACTATAATCTGTGACTTCTATCTTTGGTGGTTCTTAGGATAGATGGCTTGGGAAGGCTCTGGAGGAAAATCCCAGAAGCACCCAAGCAGCACAGCAAAAGTCTTTAAGGCTCTTTGAACTGAATAGGGCTAGTCTTAGTCTGCTGTAGCTGAGGTCTGCAGCTATCCTGTGTGTTTGCTCCATTACATTTTCCATTGTCCCTTTTCCCATTGCAGGGACTTCTTCCTTGATCCTTTGTCCTGTTGGTATAGAAAATTACATTTAAATTGTTTAACAATACTTGCCCAAAAAATACCATCCAAGCAGCAGCAAGATTTTCTAGAAATTTGGAAACAACATCATTCAGGGATTTTTTTTTTTTCCTAAAGTGAAACCTAGAAAATGGAAGCTAGAGCTGGGGCTGGGGCTCAGTGTGCAGAGTACTGACCTAGCATCTGTGAGGCACTGGGTTCGATCCTCAGCACCACATAAAAATAAACAAAATAAAGGCATTCTGTCCATTTATAACTACAGAAAAAAAAATTAAAAGAAAATGGAAGCTAATTGAAGTATGTACAAATAAAACTTTAACCCAGGCTTCACATATCAAGTTCCCTTTAGAACTCTACCCTAGAATTTTTTCTGTAACATGAAGATAGGCCCTTGCAACGGTCTTCTTCTCTCTTCCTCACAGTGTGAGCGCCTGGTGAGTCTGCTCCTGAATGAAGCGCTGCTGTTCATGCCATCCTTGGGTAACTCAGAGAAAAGCATTATTAGGTTCTCCCATGGGGAGTATTTCTATAGCTTGTTCTCAGAAACAATCAATGCTGAGCTGTTGAAAAATATAGACCTTGCTGTATCAGAGCTCATGAAATCATCAGTGAACAATCCCAAAATGGTAAGAAAACTTTTCTTTAAATATTTTCTTATGTAATTATGCTTATAAAAACAGCCATATTTCTGAAATGATTTTTCAAAACAAGATAAGATTTCTTCCTGGAGGATTAAAAGTTTTTGTTAATATTTCAAAAGAAAACCCACAAAAACAAAACACCATCTTTATCAATAGTTAATAAATGTAAATGGATTTTGAAACATTCATGATGTTTTTCAATCTCTCCTGCCTCTAAAATTTCTAGGACTAATATCATAAGGCAAACCTTACAGTACAGGACTTTTGCCAAGATGTCATAATGAATCCAAGCCTTTGTCCCCGAGTAGCAAGCCCAGGCTATGGCTGCAGGGAGCCTACCTTGTCAGTGCAGGCCCACCAGGGTGTGCCAACCTGTTGCCTCACCGTGGCCTGCCCCTAGGCCAGGTGAGCAAATAGGAAAACAGAAATGGGGGCAGACCCAGATGGAAATTGCAGGAAAGTTAACTCAAGAGCTAACCAATAGCATTGATACTTTCCAAGATCTGATTAACATAAATCTGGACCAATAACATTGGAACTTTTTCAAAATCTCATTAGCATAAGTTTGAACCAGTAGCATTGGCCTGAGAGCTATATAAACCCTGGACTAGCTCCTTCAAGCTGCAATCCCTCTTGCCCTGCAACAGTTCTTGTCTTCCCACTTTAATAAATGCTACTCTTTTACACTCTTTCTCGTCTATGGATTTCATCCTTCAAATTCATGAGACAAGAACCCAGAAAGAAGAAATTAGTGGTGAACTTCTGGGGTCTGCTGTGACACCAGAAGGCATAGCCCACTTAAAAGCGGCAGCACATCACTTGATAGTAGTGGAGAAGAATTTGGTTTTGCCAGTTACAATCCTGGCAGATATCCCTGTCTTGATTAGCTGCTAACATAAAATGGGCTTTCTTGACTGCCGAGGCCTGCAGCTTATGCAGTTCCCACATGCCAGCAGAAGCAGAGAAACTCTGATTTCAGCAATGAAGCTTTCATACCTAACCTACAAGGGTGTAACTGCCCTTGCTCCCATGAATTGATCTTCCACACTGCTAAAGGTTTCTCATGCCATCAGTGCCAAGTCATTTCCTGCATATACTTGCTATATCTGTCTTTTCCTTTTCATATTGATTCTTCGGAGATCAATATTTAATAAATCTTTGACTTTGGTTTGTTAAACTTCTGAAATTTTGAAATGTAACCTGCCTGTAGACAGAAAACATGTTGGTATGATAATTTTAAGGGGGAGGTTGCAAAGTTGAACCCTCTTATTCCAAACAGTGCTTTCTTGTTGTCAAGGGACTATTTTGTGAGATACTACTAGCATTTATCTATCTATCTATCTATCTATCTATCTATCTATTATAAATTAATTTATTTATTTATGTGTAGAGGATTGAACACAAAACCTTATGCTTCCTAGGCAAATGATCTACCAGTGAACTATATCTCCAGCCATGAATTTGTATTCATTAAAGTTAGAAATAAAATGATAGTGGATATATCAGGAAATTTAACATTTTGAGCTTTTAAACTGTTTAGGCTTCTGGTGAAAATGATGAATAAAAACATACACATTTATCTTTGTTCCTTCCCTATCACACTAAATTAATAAAACAGGATTAAAAATAATAATGTTGTCTTGAAGGATACAGAGAAAAGACTTCCAGGGTGACAAAGGCTGTGAAGAGTTTTATTTTATTTTTTTAAATGTAATTGGATGTGCTGACACTTGGAGCATAAATATTTCTATTGTTATATCTTATTGGATTGTTCCCTTTACCAGGATGCAGTGTCCTTGTTTGTGTGTGTGTGTCTCTCTCTTTTTGGTACCAGTGATTGAACTCCGGGCCTCTTAGCCACTGAGCCACATCCGTAGCACATCAATAAATAAAATAAATATTTTATTTAGAGACAGGGTTTCACTAAATTGTGTAGATCCTTGCTTAAATTGCTAAAGCTGTCTTTGAACTCACTATCCTTCTGCCTCAGCCTCCCAAATTACTGGGATTACAGGTGTGCAGATTATAGGTGTACACCACCACACCCAGCTCTTCTTTGTCTATTCTGATTAATTTTTGTTTGAAATCTGCTCTGTGAGATATGAGAATAGCTATTCCTGCTTGTTTTGAGGGTCGTATCCCTGGGATTTTTTTTTTCATACTTTTACCTTCATCTTGTGGGTGTCTTTACCTATAAAACAAGTCTTTTATAGACAACATATAGTGGTATCTTGTTCTTTGATCCATTCTGCTAATCTGTGTCTTTTAATTGGGCAGTTGAGACCATTAGCTTTCAGCATCACTGTAGAGATGGTGTTCGTGGTTTCCTGTCATTTTCGTGTTTTGTTATATTTAATATTGCCATGATTCTCATTTAGTGGATTACTCTTCTATTGATCTTTCTCTGTTTGGGAACTTTGCAATTTGTTTTTGAGTTCCCCTGTGTGCAGTTTATCTTTCAGTATTCTTTGTCATGCTGGCTTGGTGATCATTAATTCTTTTAGTATTTCCTTGTTATGGAAAGTTTTAATTTCCCCCTCTATTTTGAAACTGAGCTTTGCTGAGTAAAGTAACCTTGGCTGGCAGTTGTTTTCTTTTAGAGCTTGAACTACTTCATTCCAGGCCCTTCTTGATCTTAGGGTCTGAATTGAGAAATCAGAAGTGAGCCTTATTGGTTGGCCTCTAAATGTGACCTGTTTCTCTCACAGCTTGTAGTATTTTTTCTTTTATTTTCTATGATAGACATTTTGATTATGATATGTCAATAGAGAGCTTCTCATTTGAATAGGTCCATTTTCTATGCAATCCAATCTGTTAGTGATACTTTCAAGTGCATTTTTAATTTCTTTGATTGTTCTTTCATTTCCAGGAGTTCTGATTGGTTTCTTTTCACTGTTTCTGTTTCTTTATTGAAATGGTCTTTCACCTTCTGCATTTGCTCTTAATTCATTACTTAGATCTTCCTTTAGTTTACTGATAATTTCAATAATCAATTTTTTATAATATTTCTCTAGGATTTTGACTATCCATATCAGTAGAATCCTTTTTGGGGGGATTATGAATTTGGGGGAGAGATTTGTTTGCCTGTTTCCTCATATATTCTGAGGTCCTAGACTTGTGCACTAATTGGGTTCCCCTTCTTCTTTTTTACTTGTGTCCAATTATCTTGTTTTTTTCTGGGACTTTTCTCTGTTTTTGATGTATAAGTAGAGGTTCCAAGGGGTGGGAGTTGAGGTTCCTTTCTGATTATTCCTCCTTGCGTCCTTCTTATTGGTTTGGGTTTCTGTCTCCTCAGTTCTTTGAGTTGAAGTAACATTAGGGCTCAAGTAGGGGTATATTTTATGTAGGGTGGGATTCACTACTGCTTGGTTGAGATGTATTTCTTACCTGTAAGATCTCTACTCTGTGATCTTTCCAAGCCCTTTAGAGGGAGCAAGAATCAGGAATGGAACTAATGTTAGCAACAAATATACAGCCTTAATATAAATGCCTAGTGTCTACTTTGACACCTATATAGGAATGGTGGGGTCAGCTTTTAACAATAATACCTACAATAAAAAACTGAACTAGATCAGGCATTTGACAGTAGGTGACTACTATGTTGTCCTATACTTTAATAATTACAACAGTTTGAATGGGGTAGGAATTACATAGTCTGTTTAATTTCTAATAATTAGTGGAATTACAGTTTCTTAAGAGAAAATAGGGTAGGCAAGAGAAAGTTTGAAGTGTTTGAAAAAGTGATCAGAGGAGAGAAGTGGTAGGGAACAGATGTCAGCTGTAAAGAAGGGATAATAAGCTAACTGAACATATTGAGAAAAAGAGAAGAGGAGGGAATAGGAGATTTTGGCTGTTACTGGGGGAAGAGAGTGAAGAAGGGGAGCTAGGATGTAGGTGTAAAAGAACAGCCAATGCTGGGTATAGTGGCACATGCCTGGAATTCCAGCAGCTTGGGAGGCTGAGGCAGGAGTATCACAAGTTCAGTGCCAGCCTTGGCAACTTAGTGAGGCCCTGTTTCAAAATCAAAAACATAAAAAGTGGCTCAGTGGTAAAGTTCAATCTCTAGTACCAAAAAAAAGAGAATAAGCCAATGTAAAATTAAAACAATACAAATTCTTGTATAATTGTAATGTACCTAAGTTTAATGAAAACTAAATAATGAATATATTCAAGATAGAGAGCTATCAATGTGTAAGTAAAAGTTATTAGGGTATATGTGTGTGTGTGTGTGTGTGTGTGTGTATACATATAAATATATACTCAAACAGTTATTTGTTTTTATGCTCTCACATATACAAAAAATCATACATAATGAAAAGGAAAAAAGCGAAGAGTAATACAGTATGGTAAAATGATGTTTGAAAAAGTCGAAAAAATGTTAAAATATAATAAAGCTAAAAAATGGGAATATGGAGTAAAAAAAGAAAATCTTAATGAGAGATAAAAGGCTTGTTTCCACTGTGGTAGTTAAATCTGCTGGTAGGAATGGATTTTCAGACTTTATTTTTTTGGCTCTGTATTTTTGGTCACTGTCCTTGTGCTCCTCGTGTAGCTACTAGCAGGGTGTAGTAGCTCTCAGCTTCTAATCTCCCAGTATTGGGTGGGATTGATTGGGAAGTGCTGATGAATAGTACAATCTGAGTATCTGCCTTGGAGTAACACACTCCTGGAGGGCTCACCAACACCCCCCCCACCCCCAACCCCCCGCCACCGGAATCCTTTCACCCTTGCAGACTGCTTTGAATTTTTTTTCACTGAGGTGCTTACCTCATCAACTGTGCCCATTAAAATCTGCCTTTTTCTGTAAACCCAGGTTTTCCTAAGTCGGTTTTTCTTTATTTTTAATTTCTTCATTTGCTGGCTGCCGCAGTCTGGCTGGGCACAATCAGGAGCCACTTGTCAAAAGAAACTAACTTTATTTTTAGAACCACACACGCCAAACAAAAC
>NW_026000093.1:900870-932123 GCF_001458135.2 Marmota marmota marmota | reverse complement strand
ATTGGCTGGGTCACGTGGGCGGAGCCAAAAAAGTCCCCCAATGAGCAGCTCCGTGGTCTGAAAGGGCAGGGAAACAGTCCAATGAGCATCACCACAGAGGAGCCAATCAGCTAGATGTTGCTGGGGCCGAGGAGCCAATCAGCTAGATGTTGCTGGGGCCGCTGTGAGCCAATCATCAGCCGGCAGCTGGAAGTTTGCTGGCACCTGGAAGTTTGCTGGGGCCCCTTTGGCTGTGGCTCTCAACAGCTGGCCACACGTTTCTTTGTCCACATTCCTTACTCTGTTCTGATGGCAACCAGAGCTGATGTGTATCTAAGGTATTGTTTCCTTTTTAATTTTAATTTGTAGATGGACACAGTACTTTTATTTTATATTTATTTTTATGTTGTGCTGATGATTGAACCCAGTGCCTCACACATGTGCTGGGCAAGTGCTCTACCCCTGAGCTACAATCCCAGCCTCTAAGGTATTATTTCTTATGCCGAAGTTACTGACGTTCTGTTCCTATGTGAATTTTTATTTTATTTTTTTAACTACAGTTCAGTATTGTGTTTAAATGACATTCCTTTTTTTATTTGTTGCCTTCCTATTGTATAAGTCTGGTGCCGAGAGACTGCACAGCTGTGCTTCCTTTCTCTACTGTGTCATCTTCCCTCTCCTGTTGTTTTTATTTTGAGACAGGGTTTTGCTAAGTTTCTGAGCATCTCACTAAGTTGCCGAGGCTTGCCTGAACCTGGCAATTCTCCTGTCTCAGCCTCCTGAGTCCCTGGAATTACAGACGTGGGCCACCATGCCTGCCCAATAGCTGTTCTATGACAGCAGCAGGAGGGTGGGATGACCAGTGTGCTGGGCAGAGTATGGAAGAGAGTCTGAGGAGGGAGGCCTGGTGCAAAGACAGCCTCCAGTCATCAGGGCCCAGTCCTGCTACCAGGAAGAAGACTGAAGGTGATGATTTCTAGGGACATGTATCTTGGCCCAGGATTCTGCATAATTGAGTGTAAAGATTCCATCATGAAAACAGACAAAGTTGAAAGCTTACCCAAATTCTAGTCCTAGAGGCAGGCACTTCATCTTTACCTTCCAATTTGAGTCTGGGATACTGTCAACTAGGTGCTTACCCTCAGAATATTCTGACAGGCCTAGGAGAAAATAAAGATTCAGTTGTCATTGCCAACTAGTGACAACTGTGACCCTCACAGCATGTGATCTCTGCCCCTGCACAGCACTTCCAGTCAATTCTTAAACGTGAGCCAATAGCTAAGAAGCCAAGACCTGGAGAGAATGATACTAAAAAGTGCATCAGGAAAAAAGCAATGTGTAGCAGAGGTTCTTTAGTGATGGAAAGGTAAAAAGAAGGAAAAACTTCCATGAGATAAGAGAAGATACAGTGTTCCTGAAACAAGCATTGCTATTGAAAAAGAAAAGAGCTCCTTCCTCTTCCAACTGGAGTTGGATCAAAAATGCCCCAAACTAAGAGCACCAAGAGTGGCAGGAGGAGCACAATGACATCAATAAGGCCATGCTCTTCTTTATGTGGGAAAGAATTTATGTAGTAAAATACTGTTTGCAAATTAAAAGGGTTTGAAGTAAACATCTGTTATAGAAATAGTGTTTCTGTTGCCTAAGGATAGCTTTGAAATGAAAGTAAATTTTGTTTAATATCTGTCATTCTCAATACTGAGAATTTTTCCTCATTCATTACAAAATTATTTCAGGTGAGTGCTGTTTTGAATGGTATGTTAGATCAGAGCTTTAGGGATCGAGCCATTCAGAAACACCAAGGACTGAAGCTTGCGACCACAATTCTGCAGAACTGGAGGAAGTGTGATTCATGGTGGGCCAAGGATTCTGCTCCAGAAAGTAAAATGGCAGTACTGGCTTTATTGACAAAAGTTTTACAGGTATTTCCAGTTTGCGTTTTGAAACCATAAGGCTATATCTTTAAAAATTTAATGGAAGTAGCTTCAAAGGCTCATTGGTTTGATCAATAAAAATCATTGGGGAAGGGTAATTACCGATTACATTTTTTTACTTTTTCCATTATTTTATATCATTATTTATTATGCTTATCATTTCTTGTATTGTCTTTTTGTTGTACCTTTATATATTTTATCTTAGCAGATAACATTAAAATATTTCAAAATAAGATTGTTGAAGTATTGTTGAAGCCCAAGAACAGATTCACAGTTTATTTCTGAAATTTAAGCATTTAGAAAATGTGTTAAAGAAAATAGAGATATAAAAAGAAATGTGTCATATTTTTCTTTCCCTTCTTTTAGATTGATTCATCTGTCTCTTTTAATACAAATCATAACTCATTCCCTGAAGTCTTTACAACATATACTAGTCTCCTTGCTGATTCAGAGTTGGGTCTGCACTTGAAGGTAAATGATTGGAAAATATTTTTTCCCAGATTATATTCTTTATTCAGACTTTTATATGTTTGCATATTTATCGTGCTTTCTATTTTTTGTGGGAAATTTAAACATCCAAAAATAGACTAGCACAGTAAGTCCCTATGTGCTTATCATCAATTTTATTAACTCAGTTTGTGGGACAGGTTTGTTCCAACTATGCAGCCCATTTCCTCTTGAAGGACACTCCCAGGATTTGGTACATTTAATCTGCATGTGCTTCAGTATGTCTCTCCAAGAAATGAGAGCATTTCTTTTAAAGTATAATCATGAAGAGTGTCATATTTAGGAGAATTTACATTTGTCTTTGCACAAATGATTTAAATTAGCTTTTTAGATTTGCTATATTTATTACTTAATCTTTTTACCATTAAATATAACAAAATCTCAATTTGGGGGTCAAGAATTTAATAAATACTATAATTTTAAGGTTGCTAATTTTAAAGTTTTATAATGTTTTAAGCTCTAAAATGAAGCTCAGAATGAGGTTCTAAGGTAGTTATGCAATGGGTAAGTTATAAATTACCTCATAGGTCATTTTTTTCCATATGAAACTCATCTATTACATTTCTGTTAGGGTTTTTATTTGTAGAAGGAGAAAACACCTCCAGAGCCAGCACACAGTATTTTATTTATGTGTATGCATATAGCTCTAAGTCATCCCACTCATCTCTGGAGTGGAAGTCAAGGAACAGAATTGCATTCAGGTTGGTTTTCAATGTAATCCAGAAGTTACTCTGAAGTCATTCTTGAATCCACATAGTGCTTTATTTAGAAAGCAGTATTTTTATTTAATCTGTAGGATTTGTAAATCACAGTTAGCATGATGCATATGTCTATGTTTTTCCACAGGGCCAAGCTGTAATTCTTCTTCCATTCTTTACCAGCCTGACTGGAGACAGTCTGGAGGACCTTAAGCATGTTCTAGAAATGCTCATTGTTTCTAATTTCCCCATGAACTCTAATGAATTTCCCCCGGGAACTCTGAGGTACAATAATTATGTGGATTGCATGAAAAAGGTTAGTTTTAGTAGTATCAAAATTTAAACATTTTTATTTTTTTAAATTTCTTGATGAAAAGAAGTAAGTGAAATATTCAGAATTAGAGAAGAATTCCTTAAAAATTCATTTTAATTCATTTCCTGGCTGGCTGCACAGGCAGGTAAATAGCTGAATCCTCTGTAATTCATTCCCCCCCCCACTATTAAATTGTGAAATATTTAATGCATAAAAATGGAATGTGTAATGATATGTTAATTATGAGCAATAATACCAAAAGAAGCTAAGAAATATTCTCCCACTGGGCCTGAGTTGGACTTAAGGATGTGCTTGTAAAGAATGCCATGGAGGGAAGGCTGCTGTAGGGTTCAGGACTGGTTGTAAAAGGCACCACAACTTCCTCTAGACTCCACACTTCTTTGGTTCTCTTGTCCAATGGGTGGGAAGTTGATTTGTGAGTTTATCTCTCACCTTTCCTATTCTTTGCCAGAAATAAAAGTATCCTTTACTGCTCTATTCATGCTTTATTTTGTTACTGGTTCTACAATTCAAAGAGGGAGAAAGGACCTCGGCTTTGGGGTCACAAATTGATGACACCAAGACATTCCATTTTTGAAAGAACCAGAGACCTTTTTTGGGATATTTTCCCCTATTTGTCTGACTTGTCTGTTTATCCTTTACTTTCTTCTAAATGGAAAGTTAGATTTAAAGCTTGGTCAGGAGATTCAGGTTAACCTTCTTGGAAACAGTAGCACAGAAAGTGGCAAATGATATTAGTTGCCCCATGATAGTGCCCCATGATAGTGACCTCATAGTCTGGTTATGTTGGTATTATGTAAATATTCTGTTCTCCAGTAATCTGTTAGCTCATGATTTTAGCATACCCAAAGATTCTAAGTTGATCCTTAGTATTTTTTTTAATGTAAATGTAAATGCAATACAAAAAAAAAAAAAAACAATGAACATGAATGAATAAAGAAAGCTTCTCCAAAAAAAAAGATACAAACCAGGGGTGTGGTGAGAACCGGTTCAAGGCCAGACTGAGAAATGAGACAACTATATCTCAAAATAAATAAGTGATCAAATTGCTTTGGGCTGGGGATGTAGCCCAGTAGTAGAATGTTTTTCTAACTTGTGTGAGGTCCTGGGTTCAGTCCCCAGTACTCACACCGCCCCCACTCCCCCTCACAAAAAGAAAAAAGAAAGATGCAGACCAACAGGAAAATGGAGGTCAGAGGGAATGGAGTCAACCAAAGGAGGGAAGAAGAAAGAATGTGTAAGAATAGATTGAGAAATGAAGGAAGGCACTGTGTCCATGAAATAGGAAAAACAGGGGCTATGGAAATTAAATATGTAAAAGCAAAATTTAAATTAAAACTTTCCTATTATCTTCTGAAGATAAAATTGAGAGTATTGCCTAGAAAGTGGAACAAACAGACATTGAGACAGAGAATGGGAGCCTGAAGAAGGACCTCTGCCCTGTAATAAGAATGGTGGGGAAAGCTGGGCTTGGTGGTGCCCACCTGTAATCCCAGTGGCTCTGGAGGCTGAGGCAGGAAGATTGCAAGTTCAAAGCCAGCCTCAGCAACTTGTTGAGGCCCTAAGCAACTCAGCAAGACCCTGTCTCTAAATAAAATATAAAAAATGGCAGGGGATATGGCTCAGTGTTAAGTGCCCCTGTGTTTAATCCCTGATACCAAAATAACAGTAACAATAATGATATTTCAAGAAGTGTGGGGAAAATAAATGTGTTTCTTGAGTAAGAGGACCAATAGTGCCTGCCTGGTGAGAGCAGAAGATTCTGGTGAGGGCACACCCCATGGAATTTCAGAACCTGTGGAAAACGAAAGGAAAAACATCTGCAAAACCTAAAAAGAATAAAAACTCCAGTACTTAATGAACATTGTCATAATCTAGGCATTCACTGTTTCCAGAAAAAAAAAAATGATAAAAATCTTAACATTTTAAAATTATGTATGAAATTTTGTTCTGTTTTCTATTTTTAAATTAGAACAATTAAAGGCAAAATAAAACCCTACAAAATTTTAATGATCCTAATATATTTTTTTCTAGTTTCTAGATGCATTGGAATTATCCCAAAGCCCTATATTGTTACAGTTGATGACAGATATTCTTTGTCGAGAACAGCAGCATGTTATGGAAGAATTATTTCAAGCTACTTTCAAAAGGATTGCCAGAAGGTAAGTCATCCTAGTCAGGAATCCCAGGATTCATACACATGTTATTTCTGGAGGTAACTATCTTCTCTGTTAAAAAAAATAAAAATAAAAAAAATTGAGTGGCATTGGCACTCAACTCTCAAAACTCTATTCTGTCTTACTTTGTCTTCTTCAAAATGAACTTTTTATTGTGAAACTTTTCAAACATACTCAGAGCTAGAGCACAAATGAGGCTCCAGATGGAAGAAATGTCAGCATTTTCCTGTTTCATTTTCCCCTTTGTCTATTCTCTTTGTATGTTACTCTGATTAAAAGCAAATCTCTGATGCCTTGTTATTTTACCTCTACAGCCTTCTGTATGTATCTCCAAAAAGTGTTGTTTTCTTGAATAACTTTAGTTTCATTATCAACTGAACAAAATTATCAGTAATTTCATATTCTGATTTTCCCAAGAGTCTCAAGTGCTCTCGCATGTTGGATAATGGAATTTTGATCAAGACAAGGCTCATTCATGGCATGTCTCATAAGTCTGCCTTAATTTAGAGCATTCTCCCATATTCATTCATTTTTCTTTGGTTATTGAAGAAGCCTGCACTTGTTCTGTACAGAATTTTAATTCTGGATTTATCTGATTTTTTTGCTTGTCCTTTTCACTTAAGTTGTCCCTCCAATACTTGTGTTCCTATAAACTGAAAGTTATATGTAAAAGCCCAATTAGATTCAGGTTCATTTCTTTTATGTATAATTTAAATTTGTCTCAGTATTGCAAAGTTTAACATCAGAAATCAATTGACATCTTATTAAAAGAATAAGAGAAAAATTTTATTATCTCAATATATGTCTAGGTATCACTGAATAAAATTCAACCTCCATTAATAACAAATCTAGAAGATCAAGGGTTTTCCTTGATCTTCAAATAAAAGAAAAACTGATATTTACTAAACAATGTGTTCACCCTTATGCCTCTCTCAACCTTGTATTAGTGGTGCTCTTATGCAATAGAAATAAAACAAGGAATAGAGATCAAATGTATAATGATCAGAAAATAAAAAATAAAAATATTTTTAGATGACAGGTTTAATTTTTGACAAGACTGCATATAGTAGATGTTCAGTGTTTCATATTCATGGCATTAGGAGACACCTAGTGTCTGGTTGTCCTACTTTTAGTAATGCCAAGATTGACCAGCCCTGTTTACAGAGCATTTCCCTAATGGTTTTAGCATCCATTTCTGTTAGTTGCCCTGAATCAGTTATTTAATTAGGAGTTGCAAATAGCCATTTTTCCAATTCTTTTTTCCCTTCTCAGTTTAGCACCATTACATTGTGATGGTGAATTTATCCTTGTAAATAGGACAGTATGGATGCCTAAAATATAACTTACTACTTTAGAAAAATACAGTGGGAAAGATGGGACATATTTGATTTTCAGATTAAGAGCTTGATGCCATGGCTACTTCGAGTTGTAAACTTCAATGAATTTTTTAAAAAGTGGCATTTATTTATACTGAATTTTTCTCCCATCCAAGTACTAACGAGGCCTGACCCTGCTTAGCTTCCAAGATCAGAGGAGATTGGATGCGTTCAGGGTGGTATGGCTGTAGATTATATTGAATTTATAAATATCCATGTAAATTTATTTCAGAGTTATATTTTAAATATCATAGAGTTCACTCATTTTAAGGATACAGTTTAGTAATCTTTAAGAACTTTCCCAAACTTTAGGATGGAACAATCATCACCATTACTGTGGAACTTTTAAAATTTTCCTTTTGGTACTGGGGATTGAACCTAGGAAATCTACCAGTAAGCTACATCCCCAACCCTTTTTGGTTTTTATTTTGAGACAGGGTCTTGTTAAATTGCTGAGCCTGATCTCAAACTTGCAATATTTCGGGCTGGGGATGTGGCTCAAGAGGTAGCGCGCTCGCCTGGCATGTGTGCGGCCCGGGTTCGATCCTCAGCACCACATACAAACAAAGATGTTGTGTCCGCCGAAAACAAAAATAAATAAATAAATATTTAAAAAAAAAAAAAAACTTGCAATATTTCTGCCTTAGCCTCATAAGTCACTAGGATTACAGATGTGCCACAACCACACCCAGCACATGGCAACATTTTATGTTCTAATGAACTCCTGTTTGAACTTCAACAATTGACTCCCATTCCCATTCCCAGCCCAAGCAACTGTTAACCTACTTTCTGTCTTTATAAATTTGCCTTTTTGAAACATTTCATAGAAATGGAATCATGTAATCTCTTATGTCTGGTTTCTTTGTTCAGCATAAAGTTTTTGAGGTTCATCCATTGACATTAAAAAAAATCATAATTAGTCAACATGATGCACGACAGCAGAATACAGCACTCATTTTGCATATACACAGAACATTCTTCAGTATAGACTATATGCGAAGCTGTGAAGCAAGTCTTAATAAATTTGAAAAGATGAAAAGCATCCAAAATATGGTCTCTGGCCACAATGACCTTAAATTAGAAATCAAAAGCAGAAGGAAATTTGGAGAAACTGAAAATATTTCTGAATAACCAGCTAATTAATAGCACATTTCTAAATAATCCTGAGTCAAAGAAGAAACTGCAAGGAAAGTCAGATAGGATGTTGATTGAAGTAAAATAAGATGTGTAAGTTGCAGCTAAAATAGTAGATAGAGGTAAAATCATACCTTTTAATGCCTGTTTTGGAAAATAAGAAAGATCTCAAGTCAATAGTGTTAATTTTCTACCTTAAAATGTAGAAAAAGTAAACTAAACCAATGGCAAGCTGAAGGAAGTGAATAATAAAGATTAGAATGAAAATTAATGAAATGGGTACCTGGAAAATGGTGAAGAAAAATCAATGAAACCAAAAATTGTTTTTTTCAAAATGTAAATGACATTGAGAAACTGTGAGTTAGACAAAGCTAAAGGGAAAAATAATAGTTTGTGATAATCTAGAATAAAAGAGGAGGCATAAACTACTGACCTCTCCAAAACTAGAAAGATTATAATACAATATTATTCACAGCCTTATGCCAAAAAATTTAGCAACTTAATTGAAATAGACAAATTCTTAGAGTCACTAGTTACCAAAACTGACTCAAGAAGAAATTAAAAAATCTGAATGTCCCTCTACCAAGTAAATAAATTAGTGATTAAAAATATTTTCACAAAAGAAAACTAAGACCCAACATTCACTAGTGAATTTTATCAAATACTTAATGAGGAAATCCTACTAATACTTTTTGAATTTTTCAGAAAATAGAGGAAGGAGGAACATGAAACATTTTTTCAGAAAATAGAGGAAGGAGGAAAATAGAGGAAGGAGGCTCCTTCTAAGAGGCTTATAGCACCCTGATACCAAAACCATAAAAAGACAACACAAGAAAATAATAGAATGGTATCTCTTATGAACATAGACATAAAAATCCTCAAAAATGCCTTGGCAAGCTGAATCTAACAACATGTGAAAAAGATATCAGGGACTGGGGCTATAGCTCAGTGGTAGAGTGCTTGCCTAGCACGTATGAGGCCCTGGGTTCGATCCTCAGCACCACATACAAATGAATAAATAGAATAAAGGTATTAAAAATTAAAATATATATATATATATATATATATATATATATATATATATATATCTCATAACAAAGTGGAATTTATTATAGGGGTACAAAGCTGGATTAACCTCTGGAAATTGATTAATGTCATAAACCCTATTGCTAGAATAAGGTATCAAAACCACATTATCATTTCTGTAGATACAGAAAAATTTTTTGACCAGATGTTGCACCCATTCGTGACAAAATTGAAAAAGGTCATCTATGCAAAACGAACAGTGAATAAAATATTTAATAGTGAAAGCCTGAATGCTTTCCTCTTAAGAGTGGGGACAAGGCAATAGTGTGTGCCCTTTCTGCTTTATTCAACATAATACTAGAGTTTCTAGCCAGTGCACTCAAGCAAGAAAAAGCAATATAAGGCAACCAAATATTTTATTATTAAAACTTTTCTTGTTTTATTTTGTTTTTTCTTAATTCTCTTTTTCTGTTTATGAGATTTTTAAGGTTTTACCCTTTTTTACTTTCCCCTATTTTTATCTCCCTTTCAAATTTAACGTAGGATTTAAATTAAACTTCTTGTTCTCTTATTCCCTTACAATTTAGATCTTACTGTTTTTTCTTTACAAAAAAAGTTTTTTCCATAAAATTATAATTATTTAGTTGTACTGTATACCCAAAATACTTTCAAAAGTAACAATACAAATATTACTAGTAAGAATAACAATAGCTGGTTGAAATTTAAATTTTTTAATTATAATTAATTCACCATATATCCTCTCCTAGTCCACTTCTGCCTTATCACCTTCTTTTTTCCTTCACTTGATATCTTTTTCTGATCACTCTACATTAATTAGCACAGTGTCTCCATTCCTTTTTATTTAAACAAGTGTAAAATTTTTCATTGTATAGAAGTATCATAGTATTTTGAAGCTCCCCACTAATGGATTTTTATTCAGTCTTTTGTTATTACAAATAATGCCACAGGAAAAGTGGTGCATCTGTGTGGTTTTGTATTTTGCCATTGTACCTTTGAAGTAGATTTCTAAATGTAGGAAAAGATTAATGCATTTATAATTTTGCTGGCTATCTCCTCATCCCTTCTTTGGGGACTTAAGTTGTTCACATTCCCTCTAGCAATGTATGAGCGTGCCCATTTCACCACTGTTATTCCTGTAGAAGATGTTGTCAAACATTTGGACTGTTTCTAATTTTATAGGTGAGAGGGGGTTTAATTTGTATCTAAAAGAACATATTTTCTTATGTTCTTAAACATTTGATTAATTGTAGTGCCCAAATGAATATTGAAAAACTATGTGGCACCTAGTAATGTCTTACAACATTAGAACTCTGTGACTGAATTGTCTTAGTCTCATATTTTTGCCCTGGTTAATACCTAACTTCACAGTGTCAGAATTTTAATGATCATTTTGTCCTAATACCCTACATTCTTAATTTATAAATTTATAGACAAAATCTTAGAACCAATAAGTCAAATATCTTATTTTTTTGGTGAGAAATGATCAAATACAGGGTACAGCTCTGCATAGGAAATAGGAATGGTGGTTCATTAGGGAGAGATTAGAATATTGATTTATTAATTTATTATTTAGCAGCGCTGGGGTTCAAGCTCAGGGCCTTGCATGTGTTAGGCAAGCATTATACTGCTGAGCTACACTCCCAGCTTAAGACTAAAATATTTAAATCCTCTTTCGAGTTTCATATCTTGGAAATGTGATCATCTCTAGGCCTGAGATTCTTTCAAAACCCTCCAGATGTTTTTTAAGCAAAACCAGATTTGAAGAGTAAATAAATTCTTCCTCCTAATGCCAGAATGCCTTTATTTTGAAGATCTCTGTGGATGAATAAACAATAGAGTTTGTGTGCAAGTGATGGTTATATTTCAAGAGTTTCACATATCTGATAAACTTTATGTTATTTTTGTAATTCATAATCATCGAAGTTTGCTCGGTATGTAGCAGATCTCATAAATTGTTTGTTCAAAGCATGAGTTTTCATGTAATTGTATCTCTTCTTTTTCTTAGGAATTCATGTGTCACACAGTTAGGCCTTCTAGAAAGTGTATACAGAATGTTCAGGAGGGATGACCTTCTTTCAAATGTTACTCGACAAGCTTTTGTAGATCGCTCTCTCCTCACCCTACTGTGGCACTGCAGCCTGGATGCTCTGAAAGAATTTTTCAGCAAAATTGTGGTGGATGCCATTGATGTGTTGAATTCCAGATTTACAAAGGTATCCTACATTTCATAAACCTAGTAATAATTAACAGATCTCCCTAACCAGTGTCATTAGAAACTGCCACCCTGGCAATAAAGAGTTGGCTGGAATGTTTGGAGTGTTCCTACAGGTTAACGTCTGAAATGGCCTTTACATTAAAAATCTTATTTGGGGTCCATTACTTAACCTATCTTGTTCATTCCCTCCTCTGAAGAAGTGCCCCTAACTACCTTTAGGAAAAGGGGAGATGACATCTCTGGCTACTTAACGTTGAAAAGGGGCATTGAACAGGGACAGTTGTCAGGGTCCTTGTACGGAGACCTATGTACTGGAGACCTGTGTACTGGCAGAGTTTGGTTTTTGATTCTATCCATAAGGCCATTTGTAGCTTGGGTGTCTTTCACATCAAGGCAATCCAGAAGTCCATGGTGGCAGTTGATGGATGATGAGACGAAACATACAGGGATTATGCTGTGGGAGGATCCTGGATGAACCCCCCCAATGATGAAACGAGATTTTCAGCCTTTGCTGCTATAGTTTTGCAGCAGATCCCAGTGCCTCCTTTCTGGGTTCTTGTCTTGTGAATTTGTAGAATGAAATCCATTGATGAGAAAGAGTATTAAAAAGTAGGATTTAATCAAGTGAGAAGAAAGACAAAGTACCCACAGGCCAAGAGGGGACCCGGTAAGAGTTGCCCCTGATGTCACATCATTAATGTAAACTTGAAAGTAGTTTAAATATCTTTTTTATTTTTTAATGTTGGATTTTTCTCCTCTTGTTCCCATGCCTTTAATAAGATTTCTTGAAAACATTGTTTTACCACGGGCTCACTATTTGAACATCATCTTTCTCTCTTTCTTTTTGATAGTAGGGATTGAACTCAGAGTTGCTTTACCTCTGAGCTGCGTCCCCGGTCCTTTTTTATTTTTTATTTTGAGACAGGGTCTCACTAGGTTATTTTGACCCTGACCTCCAACTTTTGATCTTCCTTTCTTGAGTTACTGGGATTATAGGTGTGTACCACTGTGCCCAGCCTTGTGCATTATTTCTTGCTTCACCGAATATAATAACTCAATGTTTTGTCCATGTTGGAAACACTGGACAACAGGGCACTCTCTTATCAAAGCGAATTAGTGTTTCTGTTAAAATTATTTTCTGTCTAAAGTCATTAAGTATTAAGTTGATGTGTTGAATAAGATATTTTTCGTGTTGGATAAAACGGGAGATAATTGTTTGTTACCTATTTTAAGCTAAATGAAGCTACTTTTGATACTCAAATCACCAAGAAGATGTGCTATTATAAGATGCTAGATGTGATGTATTCTCGTCTTCCTAAAGATGTTGTTCACTCTAAGGAATCTAAAATCAATCAAGTTTTCCATGGTTCCTGTATTACAGAAGGAAATGAACTTACAAAGACACTTATTAAGTAAGATTATTTAATTTTGGATTCTATTTGATTTATTACTATTTTTGACATATAGAATTTTATGTGTGTATATAATGTGAATAAGTGTTTTATTTAGATCCTGAACTTTTATAGTTTTCTGATCTTTCTTATATACAAATTACTTAGATGGACTTTAGTGTGTCATTGGACATTAGATATTTTATCCCAAACTTATCTTTTATAAAGAATAAAACTCTAATTTTACTGTTGTAATTTCTAACACTTTTCTCCCTGAATAGCTTGATATATTTTTAGTAGTATGAATTGAAGTGAGAAGTTATTTTATTTTTTCTATTATTTGAAATGGCAAAAGTGGCAAGTATTCTTAGTAGGTGTTCTTTAAAGCACAAAGTGATCAAATATATTTTCTTTAAAACTAGTCTTCTAATGAAGTTCTTCCAAGGAAGGTGTACTTTGCTGAGTCTCTATTTTTACTTATTTATTTATTGGTACTGGGGATTGAAACCAGGAGCATTTTACCACTGAGCCCCACCTCAATCCCACCCCCGCTTTTTTTGTTCTAATTAGTTATACATGACAGTAGGATGCATTTTGACACATCATACATAAATAGAGTATAACTTCTCATTCTTCTGGTTGTACATGATATAGAGTTATGTAGCCAACCCCTTTCTATTTTTTGAGTCAGGGTCTCACTAAGTTACTTAGGGCCTTGCTAGGTTGCCAAGGATGGTCTTGAACTTGTGAACCTCCTCTCTCAATCTCCCAGGTCACTGGAATTATTGGTGTTCACACCACACCTGGACTGATCTCATTTTGCACCTCCAAACCTATCATTACTCTTCTCTTACTCTAGTCCATATTTACCTCCTGAGTGAATGATGTTGCCTTCTACTTGTTTGCACAAAGAAGAGTCTTAGGAGTCACATTTTACTTCTCTTTATCTGCATCTCTCCAGCCTCAGGCTCTGTGGGATATCATCAGATCTGGCACATTTTATCCTTTCTATACTCCTGAAACCATTGCCCTTGTTTCTATGCCCTCTCCTGCAGCCTTGTTTTAGCACAGTACTTCCCTGTCTCTTTACATACTGTACTTGTTGCTGTACTTAACACGAGTGGTAAGATCAATGTATGTGGCCTGTGCTCTGAGACAACGACATGCTTATCTTGATATTCCCAGTGCCAGTACTATGCCTGGCACAAACCTGACACTTTGGAGAATACGCAGTTGTTAGGCATGGTTGAGCTCAAGCTTCAATTTCCATGTTAAGTGAATTAATTTGTGATCTATATCTACTCTGCAGATTGTGCCATGGTGCATTTACAGAAAACATGGCAGGCGAGAGCCAGTTGCTGGAGAGGAGAAGGCTTTATCATTGTGCTGCATACAACTGTGCCATTTCTGTTATCAGCTGTGTCTTCAATGAATTGAAATTTTACCAAGGATTTTTGTTCAATGAAAAACCAGAAAAGGTGGGCTTCTCCAGTGACGTTCACTAGTTGTCATTATGGGATTTCAAAAGTTAGATTTCATCAATTCAAGTTATATCATAATTTATATCTTCTTATAATGTTAAAGGTATGGTTTTTTTTTTAATTCTGCATAAATACATTTTAAAGTTGAAGTGCTTCTTAATGAATTATGGGGTAGAATTAATTCTGTAGTACCATTACATTTAGGATGTCTATCTTTCAGATATTTTCATATGATTTTTTTGGTTTTATAGAACATGCTTATTTTTGAAAATCTGATAGATCTGAAGCGCTGCTATACATTTCCTGTAGAAGTTGAGGTAAGCAAAAATTTCAATCTTATTTCTAAGTAAAAAAACCAAACATTAAATGCTCACAGAGAAGAGCATATTGTGTTGAACATGTTAAATATTCAAGTCTGCTTTCAGCCACAAAAACTGGCAGCTTCATGTTGTTTCTATAAAATCAAAACTACAGAAATTGGCAGTGTCAGCCCCAGGGATAGTCTCAAACAATTATATTTTTAATTAATTTTTAATTTTTCCTCCTCTTGACTTGTGAAGGAATGACAGTGCCAACAGAAGGAACTGTTAGGACATGCCAGAAGTTATTTTCTGAGTAAATTCTTTTAGTCAGAGAAATTGAAGTCCATACTGATAAGAATTGTGAACCTGTGATCCTGCTTGGGCAACCTGACCAGAAAATGAGGAAGTCATGGGGATAACCAGCAGATGTAACACGTTTGGTTTTAGTCAAGGTCAGATTGGCATATTGGCTTCAGCAGTTGGTGAAAAGTCAGGTGTCTGTTGCCTTCATTCCCCACTGGAAATGGGAAGAGTAGGCCTGGCACAGTGGCACACTCCTTTAATCCCAGCTTCTCTGGAGGCTGAGGCAGAAAGATGGAAAGTTTGATGCAAGACTGGGAAACAATCAAGACCCTGTAGGGGGATGTAGCTCAGTGGTAGAGTGCCTCTGCATTCAATCTCTAGTACTAGGGTGGAGTGGGGAGAAATGAGGATGGTGGGGGAGAGCTCTGAGTTCATATACCATAGGTCATACACATAGCTGCTGACCTTGACCATGTCTGAGTGCTTCACTGATGCATGCCAGTGGTTGCTTCCTACCTCATATCCTTTTGGAGCATAACCAGATTTTTGTTCATTTGTTTGTTGTGGTATTGTGGTTTGAAAGCAGGGTCCCTTTGCCAGTGAGCTGTCTCCTCAGCCTTTTTTATTTTGAGACAGGATTTTGCCAAGTTCCTGAGGCAGATCTTGAACTTGTGATTGTGTTGCCTCAGCCTCCTGAGCAGCTGGGATTATAAACATACACCACTGTGCCCAGCTAGATTCTTTTCTTAGGCTTATGTTCAAAGAACTAAAACCCAAAAAAACATTAGCACCAGTTTTTATAAGTATTTATACACTTGATATATGCTATTTCTACACTTTAAAAAACACTGTAAGGTGCTGTATTATAACCATGATTGATACAGGAAATTGATTCTCAGATATAAAAAGATATAAAAAGCTCAGCACACACTGCTCATTAAGCTGTACCAAAGCCAAGTGTGTGGGAGTCTTCTATCAAGGTTTTCCATAAAGAAAACTCACACACACACACACACACGTAATTTTTAAAATGCTTTTAAATTTGATAAAAGGGTTTTTTTTTTTTTTTTAATATTACTTTGGGCCAGGTGCAATGGTGCACACCTGTAATCCTAACTACACAGGAGACCAAGGCAGGAAGATCTCAAGCTCAGGGTAACTTAGGCAACTTAAGTTGCCTGAGCAAATTAGGGAGACCTGTCTCCAAATAAAAAATAAAATATGCTGAGGATATAGCTCAGTAATAGAGTACCCCAAGTCTCAATCTCCAGTACCTAAAAAAAAAAAAAAAAAGGTTTGGTTTTTTTTTTGGCTAGATTACTTCTAAAACAGAAAAAGTATATCCATGATTCTAAAATATTTTAAATAGTGTATTTGTTTTGCCCAATAGGTTCCTATGGAAAGAAAGAAAAAGTACATGGAAATTAGGAAAGAAGCCAGGGAGGCAGCAAATGGGAATTCAGGTAGGATATTGTGAAAATGATTAGAAAGTTTCTAAAAGTTAATGTTTGTTTATGTGAATAGAAAATATTTTAAATACTCCAAAACATCGAAATTGAGTTTGACTGTTTTTTTTTCCAACTCTTAGGTGGCAACTGGAATTACATTTTGAAAGAAATGTAATTAGCCAAACTAAACTGCATTAGAAAGATCTCAGAGTGGCCAGAGAGGGCAAGATGGGCTTGATGCTTCTTTGTTTTTCTATGGATTATATAGATATTTTCAGAATATATGTTAGAATAAGAGTTATATTCTGCCACTCACCAGTCTAGACTGCCCAGTGGTCCCCCTCTCGGGACAGAGCTGCTCCAGGCCTCTGTTTCACTGCCCTCTGCTCTAGCCCCACAGCCTCTGCCTGGTCTTTGTGGCTGCTGGGCTTGATTTTTGCCTAGAGACATTTATTCGTGCCCTTCCCTCTAATACTATCAGCACCAGGTGTCAGTGTGCCTCATGACATTTTGTTTAATGTCAGCACTCTCTAGCCTCCTGGTTCAAAGTAAACATACTATCCATTTGCATTCTCTTTGTTTCACTTTTTTTTTCTTAATTTTTCTTCATGTTTTTTAATCACCATTTCTTCATATGAGGATATTTTGAAACAGTTTTTTAAATCCTTTATGTATTTTGTTTGGATTAACTGGTTTTTAGTAGCATTTCTTCCCACATTTATCTTAAACTTAAGGGGCACAATAAAATGTATTGTCATAAGAATTTTAAATGCAGAGATATTGTTACAAATTAGATTCCGTTTAACTTAATTTCTTTGTCATAGCAGTAGAGAAGAACTGCTCAATAATGACACAAGCAATGGGAGTTTTTTCCCCCATTTCCTTTTTTCTTTGTTAATTTGGACTAGGGGCTAATAATCACAGGGCTGATGAAAGACCTAGTTACAGTAAAGTATCCTTTGATATTGTTTGAACTTAGAGAAATACATTTCTTATTGATTATGTTTTGAGTACATGTATTTTCTTTTATTTATGTTTCAGATGGTCCTCATTATATGTCTTCCTTGTCATATTTGGCAGATAGTAGCCTGAGTGAGGAAATGAGTCAATTTGATTTCTCAACTGGAGTTCAGAGCTATTCTTATAGCTCCCAAGACCCTAAATCTACCACTGGTCATTTTCGGAGACGGGTGATCACATCTCACATATTAAAAGAATTGTGTCACAGTTTGCCAAATAAAGGGGTCATAGCTGTGCTCTTTTGTTACTAGGGGAAACTCTATTGGTAGTCCTTGGGGACTAATGTTGATTTGGAGAATTTTCCAAAATCTAAGCCCCAGCCTTTCGTCCTGTGGACTCAGCAATAAGGAAGGAGTCAGGAAGCTAGGGGTCATGGTAGAATAAAGTTCTGAGCTGGGTTGGTGTGAAGGTAACAGGGATAACTGACCTGAGGTGTGACCCCAGGGGAGTGACTGGGCAGATGGGACCTGGAATGTAAGACAAACATAAGGTCCTATTTACTTTTTAGTTGTTCAATAAGAAAGCATAGCAAGTGTATTTGATATTATTATCAAATTGTTATTATTATTTTTGTTTTTATTATATGATATTGAACAAAAAATGAGCACCTCATGTCCAATGGCATTTAACAGTTTTCTACATCACTGGATTTTTTCCCTTTTCATAGGAACATCAAGACCCCAAGATCCAAGAGGATGTCCTAGAATTAGAGATGGATGAGCTCAATCAACATGAATGTATGGCGCCCATGGTAGCCCTGATTAGGCACATGCAGAGAAATCTGATCCCACTCAGAGAAGAAGAGGTGTTTTTTCCATTAATCTTATATTGTCTTTGTTAATAGTACTTATTGATATCATATTGAGGATTAACTAATATTAAAAGCTATATTACATACCAGATAAACATGATATTTTTGCTTTCGTATCTTTTTCATTTTTTTCCTTATAACATCAAAATGATTTTTTTTTTATTCTACTTTTCAAGGTAATTTTGTGTTTTATTTCAGGGTTCAGTGCCAAAAGATCTTCCTCCTTGGATGAAATTTCTTCATGACAAACTAGGAAATTCATCTGTACCATTAAATATCCGTCTCTTCTTAGCCAAACTTATTATAAATACAGAAGAAGTAAGTATTATTTAACAATTCTTTTCAGTTTTATGCATCTGCTTAAAGAATATCACAATGAAGGAAGTTCTAAATGGTGAGAGCATGTTTCTGTTCTCAACAAATTAGCCAGCTATATCTTGAAAGTACATTGTTTTATCGAACATAAATTAATCTCTGTTGAGTTAGGTATTATCTTTGTGTAGAGTATATGTGGCAACTTTCTTAAGGCTGCCGACCCTCTTTGTTTATAATAGCAAAAAATAAATGGGTAAAAATATTCCTGTTGGGTTGGAGATATAGCTCAGTTGGTAGAGTGCTTGCCTTCCATGCGCAAGTCCTGGGTTCATCCCCAGTACACACACACACACACACAAAAACCCCCACTGCTTTAAAAAAAAAAAAAAAATTCCTGTTAACTCTAAATGAAAAATAAGTCTCTTTCTCTTAGGTAGTTGCTGAATTTGTCAATTCATTTACACATAGCACCAATTAGGTTGGGAGCACCTTCCACCAGGGGGATTGAGTAGATTTTGGAGAGGGCCCTTGGACTTAGTGTGGTAGAGATTTGCATTCTGCTTAGAAGGAGCTGCATGAGCAGAAGTGACCCCTGAGATTGCTAATATGTCTGTACTAACTGAGTAGACCATGGGGCAAGGTCTGGATGAGAGGTTTCTGAGGGACAGGTGACCTAGACTAGGCCTTGTAGGGGGTCTGGCTCATTTGTTGAATAGTAGGGAGCTACTGAAGGGTGCTAAGTGGAGGATTGACATGATCCACTTAGATCATCTTTCCCAGTAGAAAAGCCCGTCTAGGTAGGTAGTTCTTGGATGTAATCCAGAGAGAGGCTGCCTGGGACTCTAGTAGGACTTGCTTTCCTTGGGGTCTTTCTGGATTTCTAGCTCTTGGGGCTGCTGTCACAAGGTGACAGTGGGGCTTAAACATGGGCTGTGAAGTTCTAAAATCTGAAATCTGGGTATTGGTAGGGTTGGTTCCTTTGAGACCTGTGAGGAAGCATCTGGTCGAGGCTTCTCTCAGCTTCTAGTCGCTTTAGGCATTCTTTGGCATGTGGATGGGATTCTGTGTTGTCGTCTTCTACACATCTGTCTGTTGTTGTATTTAAATTTCTCCTTTTTAAAGGACACCAGTGTGCTTCAGATACCTCAGGATCACAGTAAGGTGGAGGGCACTAGGGAAGAATAGTGTTATCTTAGATTAGATAGAGGGAAGTGATGGGAGGAGAGGGGAGGAAATGTGGGGATAGGAAAGCTAGTAGAATGAAACAGAATTATTATTGTATGTATGTATATGACTGCATGACCAATATGATTCTGCAACATGTACACTTAGAAAAATAAGAAATCATATCCCATCTATGTATGATATATCAAAGTGCATAATTGCATTCTACTGTCATGTATAACTAATAAAAGCAAATTTTAAAAGTTAAAAAAAAAATAAAGGACACCAGTGTATTGGTTTACGGTTCACCTAATAACCTCATTTAAACTTCAAATAAGGTCACATTTTGAGAACTCATATGATGGACAACAAACAGCTTTTTAGGGGATACAGTTCAACCCCTAACACTCGGCATCACACCTGATTTTTAGCTAAAGCACTGACTCAATATCTACCAAAAAGGAGCTATTTTTTGGATGATTTCTTGGTGGGGCTAGACGTGGGCAGTTAGGCTGATAGGGAAGCCTGCTACACTGTATTTGCACAAATGACTCTGAGACGTCACTAGGACATGTCCCTGAAGTGTTGTGCATGTGGATGTCATCAGAGTAGTGATACTCAAAATGAGACAACCCAACAGTCTTTGTCTTGTGGAAGAAAAGAACTTATATTTGCATTCAGTTTTAACCTTTTAACCATTAAGTATTTGTTATAGTTTAATAGCCTAATAAAGAAGTTTACATATATGATGAATAAATTAGAGTTATAGACATACATAGAGTGTGCCCAAGATTTTGTTCTTATGGGTGCATGATCAAAAAAGGTTTATGGTGGGGTTGAAGTTGTAACTCATTGGTGGAGTGCTTGCCTTACATGTGTGAGGCACTGGGTTCAATCCTAAGCACCACATAAAATAAATAAATAAACAAACAAATAAAGGTATTGTGTCCATCTACAACTAAAAAATAATATTTAAAAAATAAAAAGTTTTATAAAAAAAAGATCTGTGGCCACACAAATTAAACATACTTGAAAATGAGAAGGTAGAAAGGGTAAGAAGTAAATAACTCAGTCTTCTTTTCCATCAAAATGGCATTCTCCTGCAATTCTAATATAAATTAAATGGAATTTAGTATATGGATATATTGGAATTAGACTTTAGAGATCTGAAGTTGAGCTGATGTGAAGTTTATTACAGAATGACTTTTAAGATAGGAAAAAAAATGGGGGGCGGAAATTGAGACATATATTCCTACCTGATTTTTTTTAACCTTTATTTTTCCTATGTACTATGCCTTTGTATAAAATGAAAGTTGAATTTTCTATAACTGCCTATTATTTAGAGGGACAGAGGGGATTAATATGGAATACTTTGATTTTGATTTCTATAAGCATCATTACATAACAAAGGTTTTTAAACAATAAGATCAATTATAAATCCATTTCACTTGAATTGTTTAGGAGCTCATAAAGAGATAATTCATCAAATATAATCCAATTAAGTGAGTTAATTGTTGGAATTTACATTTATTTTGAATTTAGGTTAAGTCATAAAATTTTAGCTGATGGAGAATAAATTCCTATATTAATATTTTGATTATTCAAAAGGATTCTTCTATATTTGACTTTTAAATTCTCTTGTAGGTCTTTCGCCCTTATGCAAAGAATTGGCTTAGCCCTTTGTTGCAACTGGTCGTTTCTGAAAACAATGGCGGAGAAGGAATTCACTACATGGTGGTCGAGATTGTGGCTACTGTTCTTTCATGGACAGGCTTGGCTACCCCTATAGTAAGAAATAATGTATCTATTATGTAGAAATATACTGTGTAATACACATTATTCCTCCTGATATACATTATTCCTCTGCTGCATACCGGAGAACTTATTGGCACACGATTTGTGCACCTCTTAATAAGTCATTGCTTTAGCAGCAGTTGTTATATTGCTGTACTGCTGTCACATCACATGGCCTCATACTGTTCATTCTTTTGTTCTTTTTTCTTTTTTGTGGGGGTGGTGGTGATACTGGGGATTTAATACAGGGGTGCTCTACCACAGAACTATACCCTCCAGACCTCCTTCTGCCTCAGCCTCCCAAATCTCTGGGATTATAGGCATGTGCTACCATGCCCCGCTCTTTTTCTACTTTTGATAATTCCTCTGACCTTACCTTTATTACTAAGCTATCAGTGTGTTTTGTTTGCTGCTTTTATTAGTTAAGAGCTTGGAGACTAGATAACCAATTTATTAAAATTATATATAAAAAATATAAAATATTTTGAGTAGTATCTACTCAATGTCAGGTTCTGAGGACTTCTGGTATTAATAAAGTCTGGATTTTTTTTGAATTTTTTTTCCAACTTATTAACTCTAAGTTTTTGTTGTTGTTGGTGGTGGTGGTGGTTATTTTTTGTTACTGGGAATTAAACCCAGGGATGCTTTACTACTTAGCTGTATCCCCAGCTCTTTTTATTTTTCATTTTATTTCAGGACCGGGTCTTTATTTAAAGTTGCTTAGACTCTCACTAAGTTGCTGAGGCTGGCCTCAAATCCTTCTGTCTCAGCCTCCCAAATTCTAGAATTACAGGCATGTGCTGTCACACCTAGCTTCCAAGTATTGTCTAGTATTGGTAACAGTAGAGATTGCTAAGAAATTGATTGACAGGTCCTATCACTGTGTGTTCTGAAGTAAGAACTGACTCACCTGTTCCATTTTCCCCATGGAATAACAGCCAGTCAGGTGTTAGGGAGATCAGTACTTTTGAGGAGCCCTAAACAAAGACTCTGGCAATTTTATGGACTCTGGGGTGGATGGGGAATTGTGGGGCTGGGGTGGTGGTAATGAAGGAAAGGGCCAAGAGTCAGAAAGTACTGGGTACAGAGTCATTATGGTACAAGTTTCCCAGTTTCCCTTCCTGCCTCATTTGGAGGTCTCATCAAAGGCCCTAGAAGAGGACCTCTGTCCAAGGGTTCAGAAAGGAGCTGGGAATAGAAGCTCCAGGCTAGGATGCAGGTGTGCAAAGAGCATGGCTGGCCAGACTTGAGCCTCTTACTGCAGGTCCCTTGCTGTGTAGGAGCTGTGGCCAAGTCTGTGCAGGTACAGCGATCCCCCTCATCATGCCAAGGGAAGCCTGTGTACTGCCTATGACTAGACCTGATAGGTCACATGGAGTTTAACCAGGAGCCAGGCCCTTCAGTAAAATGCCACATTTCTTTTAGAAATTGCCTTTGGATTTAAAGATGCTTTTCCAGAATAGATGCTGCATATTAATCAGAATTTCTATACTTTTTCAGGGAGTCCCTAAGGATGAAGTGTTAGCAAATCGATTGCTTCATTTTCTAATGAAACATGTCTTCCATCCCAAAAGAGCTGTGTTTAGACACAACCTTGAAATTATAAAAACCCTCGTAGAATGCTGGAAGGATTGTCTGTCCATCCCTTACAGGTATACTATTACTTATTTTTGCAATGTTGTTCAGAAATTTAAGTTAAAATATAGCATTTTGTAAATGATGGTTACAATGAAATATAATTATGTGAAGTGATACCAGGAACATTATTTTAAATAGGGTCCATTTATAACAATATAATTAGCAACTGATAAAAGCCAAAACCTCCAAAGTTATACTAGGAGTGTCTCTGGGTGGTCAGTGCCTCCAGTAGTCCCCTTCTGTCTCTTGGCTTACCTATGCTTTGCCTCATCCTCAGGCAGTTGGTGGGGGCTCTCTTGTTTGCACTTCCCCAGCCAGGGTTAGCCTATAGGGCATTTGTTTGACTTCTTTTAGATAGCCTGAGACAAGCCAAAACTTTCAAAAAAGTTTGACCATCAACTAACAGATTGGGGCAGCAATAAAAATTAGAATATAAAAATGAACAAAGGTGGCTGGCGTTGTGGCTCAATGGTAGGCGCTCACCTTGCATGTGTGAGGCCCTGGGTTCAGTCCTCAGCACCACATAAAAACAAATAAATAAAAACAAAGGTGTTGTGTCCAACTACAACTAAAATATAAATATTAAAAAAAAAATGAACAAAGGGAATGTTGTGCAAGAAGGAATCTTGAATGTGGGAAAATATAAAGTATTCCTTACACTTTTAGTTGAAAATGAACTTTAGAAAATACTGTTTTTACCTTCCTGCTGTTCATTTCATTGTATGACAATCTCTATTTTTCCTTTCTTTGTGCTTGTGTTTCAGGTTAATATTTGAAAAGTTTTCCAGCCAGGACCCCAATTCTAAAGACAATTCCATAGGGATTCAGTTATTAGGTATTGTAATGGCCAATAACTTGCCTCCCTATGACCCAAAGTGTGGCATAGAGAGTATCAAGTAAGTGTCTTTTTTTTTTTTTTTTTTGGCTTTTGTTTTTTAGTTGTTAAATCTAAAAAATTTGAATTGGATTGTCAGAATGGAACATGGTTTGATTTGATATATGTAAGGACCATGTAAAAATGTCTACCTAAATAAAAAGATTTGGTTTAGAGGTTATTTGGGAGAAGAACTTTTTTATCTTTTTTTTTTTAAATATTTTTTTGTAGTTTTGATGGATACAATACCTTTATTTTAATTATTTATTTTTATGTGGTGCTAAGCATCGAACCCAGGGCCTCACACGTGCTAGGCAAGCAGTCTACCACTAAGCTACAACCCCAGCCCCAAGAACTTTATCTTGAGTGAATGAGGAATTTAGTTTTTTAAAAATATAATTTTGGGGGGGCTGGGGTTATGGCTCAGCACTTGCCTCGCACATGTGAAGCACTGGGTTTGATCCTCAGCACCACATAAAAATGAATAAACAAAATAAAGATTTTGTGTCTATGTATAAATAAAAAATATTTTTTAAAATGTGATTTTTGGGAGCTAGGGTTATAGCTCAGCGGTAGAGCACTTGCCTCACACCTGTGAGGCACTGGGTTCGATCCTCAGCACCACATGAAAATAAGTAAATAAAGTAAAGATATTGTGTTCATCTTAAAAAAAATCTTTTAAAAAATGTGATTGAATTTTTCTTGTGTAGGTTTCAGCAGATAAGAGGTGTTACATATTTTATTCTTATTTTTGAAACTAACATTTTTTACTTTTTAGTTAATTAAATTTTTTTTGCATTACTGAGGATTGAATTCAGGGGCACTCTATCACTGAACCATCTCCCCAGCACTTTTATGTATTTTTTCTTTAAATTTTATTTTGAGGTAGCCTTAAATACATACTCATACAAGCAAGTTGCATTATGTTTTATGTTCAAATTTTCTTTTTAAAATGTTTTTATTTTTTTAATTTGTTCTAATGAGTTATACATGACAGTAGAATGCATTTAGACACATTGTACACTTCTCCTTCCTCTGGCTGAACATAGTTCATAGTCACAACAGTAGTGTGGTCATATCTGTATATAGGTGGTAATGTTCATGTCATTCTAGCATTCCTCCCATCTCCACACCCTTCCCCTACTGCTGTAAAAATTGACACGGCTGCATCATCATAACATGCTGATTTGAAGTCCTTTGGGTACAGACCGAGCAGTGGGATAACTGGGTCAAATGGTGGTTCCGAACATTCCATGTTTTCTGAGGAATCTGCATACTGAGGAATCTCCAGAGGATTGCACCAATTTGCAGTCCCATCAGCAATGTATTTTTTCCCTCCATCTTTGCCAACACTTATTGTTGCTTGTATTCTTGATGTCTGCCATTCTGACTGGAGTGAGATGAAATTTTAGAGTAGTTTTGATTTGCATTTCTCTAATCACTCGAGATGGTGAACATTTTTGCATATGTTTGTTGATCAATTGTATTTCATATTTCTCAATTTGTTCTAGTAGTGTGATAATGAGGATAATTTTTATATTTTTGTCAAACATCAGAATAGATTATTTTATGCATACTTATTTTTTTGTATTTGTTATAGATACTTTCAAGCTTTGGTCAATAATATGTCCTTTGTAAAATATAAAGAGGTTTATGCAGCAGCAGCAGAAGTTCTAGGACTTATTCTTCAATATGGTACTGAGAGAAAAAATGTGAGTGTGTTCTAAATTAAGTGCTTCCTTTCAAATTCATTTGTAATGATCTTTAATACATGTATTTCTTATATGCTATTTGCAACACAGTGGACCAATATATTTAATAATTTTTTACCCTCTTTCTTACTGTATACCAAATACAATGCTCAGTTTTTTAGAGAGGACATATGACTTTTAACAAGCTTTTTTTTTTTTTTCATTCCTAGTATTGGGAATCAAACAAGTCCTAAAAAAAAAAAAATTCTTTTTTTTTTTTAAAGAGAGAGTGAGAGAGAATTTTTAATATTTATTTTTTAGTTTTCGGCAGACACAACATCTTTGTGTGTATGTGGTGCTGAGGATCGAACCCGGGCCGCACGCATGCCAGGCGAGCCCGCTACCGCTTTAGCCACATCCCCAGCCCGGACATATGACTTTTAAACACCAGGTATTTTGCCAAACATTTAAAGATTGACAATTAACTTTGCATTGTAAAACTCAGGAAGCAACTATTTAACTAGCCTGCCTTCCTCTGAATTTAGTCTTAAGATTTCCTTTTGGAGAAAATTATCCTGGTAAATAGCTAAATTATCCTGATCATATCCTCCACTCAGAAATTTCACAATAATAAATCTGTTATCAGAGCAGGTACTTCTCAGGGGACCTTTTCCAGTTTCATGTGCCCTGCCTATACTTTATAGGATTTGAGGAGAACCAAAGTGAGTATTTAAGTGCAGTGCAGATTCAGATCACAGTATTCTGCTAATAGGTAAAATTAATTATTAAATATATATATATATATGGCTGCACTGTGTGTTGACCACAAGTTATCATTTATCTCAAAGTATAGCAGAGAGAGGCTTTCTGCACTGCCTAGCATGCTGTCATGTTAACACATCTGCTGCAGGCCACTCATTGTGATGAAGTTCTGTGAAGGGGTTAAAGGTGAAGCTCAGTTGTAGAGCACTTGCCTAGCATGTGTGAAGCCTTAGGTTCCTTCTCCAGCACTGCAGACAGACAGACAGACAGACACACACACACACACACACACACACACACACGCAGGTCCCAGGGTCTTCCTGTTGCAGTCTGGCCAGATGACACAGGTAACTACTACTTCGACACTTCCTTGGCTCTCTTCCTATTTCCCTAACAGCTTCTTTTTTCTCTCCTTAGATGCCTTTCCCCATTTTGGTCCTCTTTTTTCATACTTCCCTGCCTATCTCATCCAGCCTCATGGCTTTAAAATACACCCTTTATGTTCATTATTCCTAAATTCATAGCTCCACTCCACATCCTTCTGACAGAAAAGACTAGGTTGGAGTCCAGGTTGTGATTGCTGTGAGTCAGCTAGGAGAGGCTTAGGACAGCCCGGGTGACCCTGATTGGACACCCAATGACCCAAGACAGCAGATTGGATCCTTGTCTATTTCCCTGATTAGGAATTCATTTGAATTTAAAATAAAATTAAATAACTCAAGGAAACAGACCCCCTTGGGAAGCTCAAACTTCACTTATAATTTATTTTAGGGGTTACCAGCTATTTTTGTAATTAAAAAAACTACAAATTTAGAGTAACTTGTTACCACATGATTCTAATGCCCCTATATATTATTAAGTTTAAATGTGTGTAACATGCTTTATTTTCACCAAATGTGGAACACATTATAGCTGATTCCTAGATTTATTTTCTCATTACTTAAATTTCAACTTAAGAAGGATAATAAACACTTTTGTTTCACATGTATATAAGTACGAAAGTGGTATAGACAGTGTAGAAAATAAAATAAATTTGGATAATAAAAATAAAATATAAAGGAGTAAGTCAAGCAGTTCACATTCTCCCTGCCAAGTCACTCTTGGCAGCTGCACACCTAGCTCTAGTGGCTCTGATCACCACTGTGTTTATATGCCCCCCTTTCTTCTGTTTGCTTTATCTGTACTATTCTATAACCTTTTTTCTTTACTTGCTAGACTTTGACCCTGTCATCAGATTAAATACTCTTAGTTAAAGGACATATCTTATGCCAGTCAAACACCCTGCCACTGAGATACACCCTCAACCCCAAAAGACATCATATGAATCAGTAGGGAAATACTTGAAATATTTTACACGGGGTTCGAAACCACTGAAATTTGTGGTTAAGGATTTCCTGGAACATAATTTAAGTAGTCTCATACTGGTAAATTTGTATTGAAAAACTATCCATTTGATCTTAGTGCCTTTGAAATGTTGCTTTCTCCTTTTCTGTCTTTGTGAAGAAGCAGGTGAGTGAGCCGTGAATGAAGAAAGTAAACATTTTCCATAAATTCATTCCAGTAGACTCTGTCCAGTACTTGTCTATATTGAGTTCCTACTTTTGAGGACTTGTTAGTTTCAGGCCCGGAAGATATAGCATAGAATAGACAGGCTGTATCTGTGCCCTTAGAGAGTTGACAATTACAGAGGGGACAGATAATATGCAAATGAGTATTTAACAGTAGATTTGAAACAAATCCCCTTTGAAATTAAAGCAGTTTCCTGATTCCTGCCTAATGATGAGGACGGACCCCAAGGAAACTAAGACTGACATTGTCTGACTAAGCACAGCCTATCTAAGTCTACATATATGTATTGCCTGGTTTTGGTCTTTATGAATTGTAACTGTCTGTGAGACCAATGGAGAAACAATGTAGCTGCTTCTCCCTAGTTTAATCAAACTGCATAAAGTCCATTTTTTCTTTTTCATCCTTTTGCCTATTTCAAATGCCAGTTGGTGGCCAAAGCCAGCCAGCCGGGATCCCTGGCTTGGCTGCTGGTAACACAGTAATACATGGTAAAGAGACAGTGGGATAGGCAGAGACACAGTGATAGGGGCTGTTACTTAGAGTAGTTTGGAAACTGGTCTATGAACGTTTGACCAGATCTGAACATTATAAATCATGTCCTAAACTGTATTTGAGACACATTAAAATTAATTTTAGATTCTCAAAGGATTTACTTGCAGCATTTCTGTGTCAGAAGGAGGCAAGGGCATTAAGCAGCTCATAGCACACTACCAATTATGTGGCCTGGTTTCTTCTCATAGGACCTTCTCAAGAACCCTGAGCCTCAGAACTATCTGGTGTTAATACAAACTCCTAATCATTCCCAGTGCTTCCTTCTTCATTCACCTTGTGAACCCAGGTGTAAGAGATAGCACTGGACATCTTCCTTGGGTTCACTTAAATATCCAAGACATACCTTTTTTTCATTACTTAACATAAGTTTCCATTTTTATGTATTTGAAAGAAACTTAATGTTTCAGGTCTTGGAGGAGTCGGTGTGTGAACTGGTTGTGAAACAGTTGAAGCAACATCAGAATACTATGGAGGACAAATTTATTGTGTGCTTGAACAAAGCAGTGAAGGGTTTCCCTCCCCTGGCTGACAGGTAGGGGTTATGGGATCAATTGTGGCGGGTGGGGTCAGCAGCAGTCCTCTCATCTGGCTTCTTACCATCCATTAGGTTCTTGAATGCCGTATTTTTTCTGCTGCCAAAATTTCATGGCGTTATGAAGACGCTTTGTCTAGAGGTGGTACTTTGTCGTGCAGAGGAAATAACAGACCTGTATTTCCAGTTAAAGAGCAAGGACTTCATTCAAGTCATGAGACATAGGTGGGTGAACACCAACCCCATGCCTTCAGATGTTAAATGGATCATAAAATGTTCATTTGTTTAGATATCTCTTTCAACTCATTAAGCACTTGCCTGTTTTCATGAAATGCATGTATTTGTGAACTTTAAGAGGAAAAGGTGAAGACGGTATAGGAATGAAATGTAAGCAGGAGGTGGGCCTGCTCATAGGCCCCTCTGTCTAGGTGCCTGCAGAGGTCACATCCAAGCCTTGTGTATTTCACTGACAAATACATGAGGTGTCCTAGGGCATTGCATTGTCAGGCTCTCTTTAGATTTAGAATGTGTGCATTTATGTGTTAAAATTATTCATTTATTTCCAAAATTGCAGTGTAGCATAAAAGTAAACTTAAAAGAGAAAGTTGCCACTGTTACCCTATGTACATGTATGATTACACTACGGAAGTGACTCTGCACCAGATACAGCCAGAGGAATAAGAAGTTGAGCTTCATTTGTGTCAAAATGCATTCTACTATCATGTATGACTAATTAGAACAAACAAAAATAAAAAGAGAAAGCTGTGCATCGCTTAAATTATTTTCTTTTCTATAGTCTTTTTCCAGTCTTCATCTATGTATTTTACATAGTGATAAATTCCTGACATTTGTATAATGTGCCAGTAACAAGGAATATAAATCATTCTCTTCTGATATCCTTCAGTAAATATTTACTGTGTACTGTGTATAAGGCATTAAGCTGAATACTTTAAGGAGTAAAACATAAAAATAGGTGTTTACTTCATTTAGGACTCAGACTATACTTCAGTTCACACCAAGTAGCACTTGAATTTTGGATTTTATGATTTCTTTTCCTTGTATCTTATTTTGTTTGCCACCATCAGGTATTCTTTTTTAAAATAAACTTTTTACTTTGAAGTAGTTTTATTTCTACAGAATAGTTAAAAGATAGTCTACAGAATTCCCACATCTTTCACCCAGTGTCCCCATTTTTAATAATGGTGTAGTTGTCAAAACAAAGAAAGTAACATTAGCACACTACTGATAAATAAGTGAAACCTTATTTGCATTTTACTCATGTCTTTTTTTTCTATTTCAGAGTCCAATCCATTTTAGTATATTTAATTGTTGTCTTGTAGGTGTAGTATTATAACAGTTTTTTCCCCCTCTTTTTATGGTGATGGCAATATCATAACAAATTTTGAAACTGTAGAACACCAGAAAAAAGAAAACATTGTTTGTCATGCTTCGAAAGTATTATAATGTTAAATTGGTGCATTTTAAATTTTTATTATAGAGATGATGAAAGACAAAAAGTATGTTTGGACATAATTTATAAGATGTTGGCAAAATTGAAACCAGTAGAACTCCGAGAACTTCTGAATCCTGTTGTGGAATTTGTTTCCCATCCTTCTCCAATTTGTAGGGAACAAATGTATAATATTCTCATGTGGATTCATGACAATTATAGGTAAACCATACATTGACATTTTATATTTCTTTTTTGAGGGATCTTTTGGGTATATTTAGCAATCTGGAACATAATAAAACATTTTTTAGTCATATAATTTAGTATATTGTTTTCTTATTTTAACTTATTTCATGTAAGAGTAGGAAATATTCAGAGAATGAAATTATTGGTTGAGTTAAAAGTACCCTAGTGTCCTCATAAAACTTATTTTTGTAGTTATCCTTTTAAAATCTGACAAAATTGAGGAGATGCCTCTGCCAGGACCCCACATCCCTGGGGGACCCTCACCTTTCCTGCTCCTTTCCCTTCCCCTTCTGACAGCAGTGACAGGAGTAAGAGTCACTAGAGAACGGGGCAGGTCTGGCCTACACTCCCAGAGTAAGGTGCCCACTGTGCCAATGGGAGGGACAGTCCCATGACAAGTCAGCCTTCTTCCTTCAATTCTAAGACAGTGATTAGATTGAACAAAAGAACTAGAATGGAGTATTAATGTTTTTCTTTTCTTTTTTTTTTTTTTTTTTTTTTTTTTTTTT
>NW_026000093.1:871935-900850 GCF_001458135.2 Marmota marmota marmota | reverse complement strand
TTTTTTTTTTTTTTTTTTTTTTTTTTTTTTTGCTTTCTCAGAGATCCAGAAAGTCAAACAGATGATGACTCCCAGGAATTATTTAAGTTGGCAAAAGATGTGCTGATTCAAGGATTGATTGATGAGAACCTTGGGCTTCAGTAAGTGTTCCTCTGGAATAATTGGGCCAAAATAATTAAATTTTAGGAGTATTGCTTTCTAGACTAGATTTGAGTATATCTCAGTAGTTTTACAAATGTATTTGTAGTGTCAGCATTTTCTCTACATCTTGCATTTCATAATGTTTAGTAAAAATGTATTTAAAAATCACATTATGAAGAGTGTTTGCCTAGCACGTGTGAGACACTGAGTCTGATCCTCAGCACCACATAAAAATAAATAAATAAAATAAAGGTATTGTGTCCAACTACAACTAAAAAAAATCTTTTTAAAATCCTGACAAATTACTTTAAAATAAAACTGGTGAGGACAAAGCACTCTGTACTCAGTGAGTTACAGTGTTTCAAAATGAAGAGAAAGTCTATGAGTATCTTACCAAGTACCAAAACATCTAAGAGACATCAACTTTTTATGTGATTTATCACTGATTTTTTTTCTATTCTACAATTTAAACTCATTGAGTTTTTAAAAATTATATTTGGATTCACAGTGGTGCACACCTATAATCCTAGCACCTCAGGAGGCTGAGACAGAAGAATCGCAAATTCAAAGCCAGCCTCAGCAAAAGCAAGGTGCTAAGCAACTCAGTGAGACCCTGTCTCTAAATAAAATACAAAATAGGACTGGGGATGTGGCTCAGTGAATGAGTGCCCCTGAGTTCAATCCCTGGTATGAAAAAAAAAAAAAAAAAAAAAAAAAAGGGCTGGGGATATGGCTCAGGTGGTAGCGTTCCCACCTGGCATGCGCGAGGCACTGGGTTTGATCCTCAGCATCACATAAAAATAAAATAAAGATATTGTGTCCACCTAAAAAACTAAAAAATAAATATTTTTTAAAAATTACATTTGAATTTCATAAACATTCATAAATTATAATACCTGAACTGGTTTTTGGCTAATGTTGTAAAAAAGTTTTGGTAGTAATTTTTGGAGTGAATTGTTGGTAGGGCACCTGCCTTCCATGCTTAAGGCCCTGGGTTCAGTCCCTATCACCACCAAAAAAAAAAAAACAAACTTCCCAGAGAATAGGAGAAGAAAAGTACCAGTTAAATGTGACATTTTGGGGATATGTGTTTTTCCTTCAACCCATGTTATTTTTTTATAACTCAGATTATACTCTTTATACATGTGGTTTCTTTCTCTGTAAATCTTTCTGTGCCTACCCCACATGACACCATGTGCAGCACCTTTTTTTATTTGCCAGTGTATAAGAATGTGCTTTCTTCCTCTCTGATTTTCAGATTAATTATTCGGAATTTCTGGAGTCATGAAACTAGGTTACCTTCAAATACCTTGGACCGATTATTAGCACTAAATTCCTTATATTCACCTAAGATAGAAGTTCACTTTTTAAGCTTAGCAACAAATTTTCTTCTTGAAATGACCAGCATGAGCCCAGATTATCCAAACCCCATGTTTGAACATCCTCTGTCAGAATGCACATTTCAGGTGAAGTACTTACCTCTGTATTCATACTTTCTTTTCCTGTTGGTTAGCTAGGAAACACCTAATGGCTTAATGAGAAAACTTAATTTTCTTGGAATATGTGCATACTTTATGAGATACTTACATGTGCTGCCCTGCTTCTTAGAGGCTCATAAATGTCAGCCTCACACTGCAATTGGATTTCTTTCTCCCCTTCCTAGTACTACTCCTGCCTACCCAGTGGGTGCCAAGTTCGTGGTTTCTCATAGCAGCTGTAACAATCACCATGTGGTACACATCGACAAGGACATTACTGTAGTGGGGGGTCTGAGTTGTAACCTAGTTCAGGTTGAGGATCCCTTATCTGAAATGCTTGGGATCAGAATTGGTTTGGATTTCAAAATTCTAGGGGGAGGGGCTGGGGTTGGGGCTTAGTGGTAGAGTGCTTGCCTAGCATGTGCAAGGCCCTGGGTTCGATCCTCAGCACCACATAAAAATAAATAAATACAATATAAAAAAATTCTTGGGGGAGCTATATTATGAGATATCTTTGGTTGGGGGAGGGATACAAAATTAATTTATGTTTCATACTCCCCTTATACACAGCCTGAAGATAAATTTATAGTTTTTTTAACAGGCCTGCATTTTGGCCATGACCTGTCATAGAAAGTCAGGTGTGGAATTTTCCACTTGTAGCACCTTGTTATCTGTTGCTCATGAAGTTTTAGATTTTGTAGCATTTTGGATTTTCCAATTACAGATGTAACCTGTCACCGTGCTTAGCACTCTTGGGTACTTAGGAGAGTTGAGTCATTAGACTTGTAGAGGTCAGGTTATGGTGACATGGCCATTACTGAGTATGGCATCAGCTTCCTAATGGAGAATGTTAATGGGAGGAGGATGATTTTCTCCCCCAGTAGTGATTCATTTTTGTACTTGGCAAATGATTGTTTTTGAGACTTTAAAGTAAGAAAAGGTTCTTCTTCACTTGCTTTTCACAAAGAAATATGAAATGACAGTACATATCTGCTGATGGTACCATTGGATTTTAAATAGAAATAATTCAATGTTGCTACAGAAGGATCATTATTTCCTTTGAAACTTTCTTACTTGCAGGAGTATACCATTGATCCTGATTGGCGTTTCCGAAGTACTGTTCTCACTCCAATGTTTATTGAGACCCAGGCCTCCCCAAGCACTCTGCAGACCCGAACCCAGGAAGGCTTCCTTCCAGCTCAGTGGCCAAAGGCTGGGCAAGTTCGGGCTACCCAACAGCAATATGATTTCACCCCTACACAAACTTCAGGTAACCAGTCGCCCAGTGCTATGACTTGTGGAAGCTTCTATTGCAAGAACACTGACCTTTTATGAGACAAGTGAGAATAGCAAAAAGTCATAAAACCATAAGAAAGATGTATTAGTCAAAGGAGAAAAGAATGGAGGTCCCAGAATAGCTTCTCAGAGACAGAAAGTAGAGGGGTAGTTGCTGGAGGCTGAGGAAGAGGGAGATGAGGCACTATAGTGGGTACAGAGTGTCAGTTTTTAAGAGGAAAATGGTCTAGAGATGGATGTAATGATGTGAATGGGCTTAGTGCCTTGAACTGTACACTTAAAAAATGGCTGAAATGGTAAACATTATGTATGTTTTACCACAATGTTTTTTGAAAGGAGAAAAGGATTATTTCTGACTAAAGGGACAATTTAAGTAAATGTTTGTTTTGGTTTGGTTTTCTCCAGAAAACTATTTGTGCATTGAATTTAAAACATCTTATCTTACAAGCAAAGTACAGCTAAACTAATTTATTTACTGTGTTAATAATTTATTAAACTTGTTCTTCCTCAAATGGCTTAATTGCTTCTTTTGATAAACAAAGTAAAATTATAGAGTAAAAATCTTAATTTTATATAAACACTCAAACATTTTTCCTTTTATACAATTGTGTTTTCACATTCTATTATATCTGGAAATAAGATGAATTTGAATAATCACAATGAAAATTCTGCAACACTAATTTTAGGAATAATGGACTTCTAGCACCTTATAGGAGATACAAAGTATCATGATCACAGTGGACAAAGGAGTACATTATTTTACAAGTGTAGACACTGAGACTCAAGTATCTGAACTACCCTGGGTTGCACATTGGAGAGCTGGCCGAGCCTCTGCCCAATGTCTCAGGTGGCTACAGAAGCCTGAATGCTGCTGGGTGTGCCCCAGCAGGTTTGCTGCCCTGTACAGGCTAAGCTGTGGTGCCAAGAGTCCTCAATGCTCTGATCATATGTATTTGCAGATGGAAGAAGCTCGTTTAATTGGCTGACTGGGAGCAGTATTGACCCAATGGCAGATTATACGATCTCTTCATATGATTCATTGTCTTCTTCCTTGTTGTTTGCCAACAAGAGGAAGGAAAAGTCACAGAGAGCTCCCTGGAAGTCAGTGGGACCTGATTTTGGGGGAAAAAGGCTGGGCCTTCCTGGGGATGAGGTGGATAACAAAGTGAAAGATGGTAAGTAAGCTTGCTGAAGCATATTTAAAATAGTTTACCTTGTAAATTACTGCAGAATGTCTGAGTGTATCCCCATTTCCTTGTAGTCTGTAATTAAGCACATTAAAATTCAATTCAGTAAATGTTGTCTGGGCACTTACCATGTTAAAAACATTGTTTTTTAGATGTTCCAGAAAAACTCTTTTTAAAATTGGGAATAACATCCTTTCATTTAGTGACTTTCTAGAACATTAGGATGGGTTCAACAATATATTGGTGATCATCAAATGAGGTAGAATTAATAATCCACATCTCAAAAGTGAAAGAATTTAAATCCAGGGAGGGAATGTTCAGAAATACTGGGTGAAGGAGGAGCCTGAGAGCCTGGGATGCAGGAAGGCAGAAGATGAAAAGGAGAAAGGTGGAGAAGTATGCAGTGTGTTTGGCAGGAGGGAGGGAATTAGAGCAGTTGAGTGAATGTTTACAGAGAGCGGACTCCATGCCAAGGACACAAGAGCCCTCCCTAGTTCAGGAAATGGGTGCTCTAGGACCTGAGTCATGGTGAAGGAGGCGAAGAAGGAGACAGGCTTATGGGAAATGGAGTGAACTTTGGGAAGCAGCCACAAGATGAATTAAGCAGAGGTAGCAAGAAAATTCTGACCCTTTCTGAGAGAGATTTTTGGGGACAGCAAGTGGAAGGAGGAGAACCAAGAGGCAAGGCAGAGGTATCATAATCCAGGGTCTTGGCTTGAAGGTGGGTGGGGTGGCCCCCAACAGCACAGTGGAATGCTGAGGGTGACAGTGGAAAGTTGGGCAGGCTTGTAGAACCAAGGCCAAGAGGGTGGGGCAGAGAGGAGTTTAGCTCTTTATGAAACTTGCAACTCTCCGGCAGAGTGGAAGTCCAGAGGGAGAAAATGTGCAGCAAAAAGATCCCAAGACAAAACTTAGATTTATATTTAGATATATGCATTTAGATTTATAGAAGATTAGAAGCATGAGTAAATTCCTCTATTTGTTTGTATCAGAGTTATATGTGCATATCATTTGAAGAGTCAGACACTTCTCAAAAGCTTGTTAGAAGAAACAGCAATTCTGCATATTGTCTTGTCAGAGGCAGCCATTTATATAACCCACTTACCTGAGTTTTGTTCTTCCGTATCTTCAAGCTTTTTCTTTCAGTATTAGTCATTCTCATCTGGTTTTATATGATAAACACTTGAGGATTGGCCCTTCTCCCTCCCTCACCCTGCTTATCACAGAGACACAGTCATGTCCACCAATGATCTATCCTCCTGCTCAGTTGTGTCACCTAGTCCTCATTTCATCAGTATTTAGTGTTTTCCTCTTATTTGACTATGTAGTATTATTTGTGATTGGGCCACAAGTAACACTATGATTTTTTATGTCTTGTATATTTTTTTCTCTAAGTAGTTATTATTTTGGTTTATGTGTTTTAGTTTTCTACATATTTATCACCAGATTTCCCTGAGTTCTGTAGTTGTCTTTTACTGTGTCCCAACATGTAGATATCCCATCTTTTTAATTTTTGTGTGCATGTATCTGTGTGAATGGTACTGAAGACTGAACCCAGGGGGGCTTTACCACTGAGCTACTTCCCCAGCTCTTTTTATTTTTTATTTTGAGACAGGGTCTCTCTGAGTTGTTGAGGCTGGCCTCAAACTCACAATCCTCCTGCGTCTATTTCCCAAGTCTTTGGAATGACAGATGACATGTGCCACCATGCCAGGCTTAGTTAGCCATCTTCTTAAAGAAACTCTCCTGGGTCCTTGGGCTCCCCCTACCTGCCTGCGTGCCCCAGGGCCTCTGCTCAACCATCATCTAAAGACCCCTCCTCATCCTGAAGATTCCTTCACTTCCCTGGACCTGAGTTTTCCAACTTAGTGTTCTGAGAAAAGGGTCCTAAGCTGGAAGTTCTTTTTAAGATCTTGTTGCCACCATATTGCCTTCCAGAGCATGCACACCTGGGGTCCTGGTGAGTTGTAGACATCCTGGTAGGGAACTGTCAGGTACTAGCAGAGACATGGCATTCTCCTTATTGATCTTTTGTAAGAACTTGTGTCTTTTCTCAGTGGATCTCAGATCCTCAGATCTCTTTTCAAACAGTTTTCTGAAAACTCAAAAAAGTGTCTTTTGATGCAAGTCTGCTTTAATCTATTCCTCTGGCCATAAAGTGGGTCCTTTTGGACCATAAACTTCTATTTCTAGTTCGAGAATATCATCTTGATTTTTGTTGATGACTTCTTCACCTCAGTTTGTCTCTGTTTTCTCTTTGGAGTCCTACTGGTCAGATATCAGACCTCTGGATTATCCTTCTAATTTTCCTACTTTTTTTTTCCTGTTGTCTTTTTTATAGAAAATATCTTCAACCTCATCTTCTAACCCTTCCTTTTGAGGTATCATATTTTTAATTTCCATGAGCTGTTTTTGATCTCTGAATATTTCTTTAGTCCTTGATTCAAAACTGTAGCACCTACTTTTATCTTTTTAATAAATGGGAATTGTTTGAATTTTTTTCCCCTGCATGGTCTACTTTAACAGTTGTTCTTTCACTATCATTTATTTGGGTTTCTGTCTTTCATATTTGAAGCTTTCCTCAAATATCTGATGATTTTTGATTTTTGGCTTGTGTTTCCAGGTGGGGCACTTAAAAGGTGTTTGGAATAATGCATATTGGGACTGAGTGGGTGCAAGATGGGGTAGAAGTGGACCATGACACAGACCCCTGATGCATCAGCTCTTCTTTCCTGGTTGATTGCTGCAGAGGCAAACTTCCTACTTTGCTGCCTGTAAGCTAAAGGCCTCCTGTTAGCATGTCAGGGCCACTACCGGTTTCAGAAGTCCTCTTGGACACTGCAGATGCTGGGCTGGCCTTCCCCACCTTGTAGCCATGCATGTGGGGACTCTGCTCTCATTTCGTACCTCCTATTGCAGCTTCACTTTTGCCCCTTCTCCAGTCCAGCCATATCCTGAGCCTTTGAGATTCTCTCCAGGATCTGTTATAGTTAAAGCTTCGCCCCAGGGTTTCATAAACTGACTTCCAGACCACTCACATGTAATCGAATCAAACCTTTATTGAAGCCACACCGGTGGTGGCTGACCAGAACATAAAGCTGTTCCCCTGATCAGTCACGAACAATTGCAAGGGCACTCTTATAAGCCTAAAAACCGCAAAAGGGATGTTCGGGGGTTTAGCCAATTCAAGCAAGCCAGGTTACAGAAGCAGGAGATTGCAGTCAAGTGGTGGGAAGCCTAACCAATCACAGTTGGCCCAGTCACCCCAGTTACAGAAACAGAGCCCCCTTACCCTAGTTACAAAAACAGTGCCCCGTTAGGTAGTTCTGTGTTCTTAAAGGTTTCTATAGTAAAAAGGAAAAGAATATCTTGCCTCAGTCATGACCCTTCTACTTGGCATGGTTGTTTTACAGGATGAAGTCATAAAACAAAATGGAATCACATTTGCTTCTACTGTCACAGATTCACTTTCTTGTTCTTTTAGCTTCCAAAATTGCTGAGACACAATAATCTTGTGTCTCCTCTTGCTATTCTTTCTAAGTTTATATCTTTAAGAAAATACTAAGTAAAAATATTAAAGTAGAAAAGCACACTTTTACTTTAGGAGCTCTTGGGAAGGAGTTGAGGCTGAGTGCACATATTGAATTGACTGTCAGTAACCAACCCCACTCTGTCCTTCAGGCACAGACAGCCGAGCAGAAATACTAAGGTTACGCAGACGATTTTTAAAGGACCAAGAAAAACTCAGTTTGATGTATGCCAAAAAAGGCCTTGATGATCAAAAACGAGAGAAGGTTTGTGTCTTTTTCACAAATGTGTCAGAAATGCCTGTTTTCTATCAAAGAATGTATACAAGGAAATAACGCTCTGTCAGATATTGGTTCCAGTGTTGATTTGCAAACCAAAATTGCATAAACAGCACTGTGTGTGTTAAGGTTACATGTGAACCATAGCTCCTTTGATATCTCAGTTGTGAAGGGTGCTCATGATGTCTGATGAGAATCTTCATTCTCCTGAGTCTGTGTTCTACTTGGTTCACATACTGCTAGGATCTGGCTTTTCCTCTTTCTGCTATTCAGTGCAGCTTAGCTTCACACTTGCCTCTCTATAGTTCAGTTTTTCCTACAGGTGGAAACATGACCACTGTTTATTCCTTGATTTTATATCCTACAGCATCAGCTGCTCTGGGAAGGGATTAACCCAGCTCTCTGCCACAAGGCCAGAGGGCCCATCTTGGGTTGAGGCCCACAACTGGGGTTAGACTGAGGCCATGGGACAGGGAGGGGATGGCAGCCCTAAGGACCAAGTAAGCTGGGTTACCAGAAAATCCAGACACCTCTGATGAAGGTGTGATTAGAGACACAGGTATGGCATGAATTAATTTTACACGTTTCTCAAAATGTATAAATAATGGCTGAGTGCAGTGGCATATGCCTGTAATCAATCCCAAGTGATTTGGGAGGCTAAGGCAAGAAAATCACAAGTTGGAGACTAGCTTAAGGAACTAAGTGAGAGACTGTCAAAATAAACATGAAAATTGAGAGTAGAACATCCCTGGTTAAATCTCTAGAACCACAAAAGAAAAAAATAATGAAAAAAATTTGTTTAACTGTAGCTTCAGTTTTGCTTAAATCAGTAAATACGACAAAATTTCCAAGAAAGTGTAGATAGTGAATTAAAATCCCTTTCATTACTCCAATTCATTGTAAACCTTCAACTATTTCTAAATGTATGAAGCAGTTGAATGGTGCCTCAGACTCTTTTGTGAGGAGAAAATGTACTTTTCATCTTCTTGACTCTAATTACAACCATTCTTTTGAGGAGTAGGGTCTAAATTCAGAGTGTACTTAGGACCCTCTCTTGCTCCGTTACTTCCTCAGAGAAATCGGGGCTCCTGATTAAACTTGAAACCTAACAAGGCCTGCCTGAAGGAAATAGTAATGTGTGGTCAGTAGAAGGAAGCGAAACCAGGATTACTGGGTAGATGTTGCAGATAACATTTTGGCCTGATACAAAGAAGAGTTTGTAATAATTGATCAGTGTAGTTACTTACTGTGTGTGGTCATGCATTTCTTCTGACATGGACATTCAAGTGTGAAGCTATTTGCCCAGTAATTGGGTGGCATTGAAATAATTAGACATCTGAAGGCTGGGCGTTTGTGGTCATATATTCATTGAACAAATAAGTCTGGAGCATTTTACTCAGTACCAGGCACTGTGTTGTAGAAGTGAGCAGAATATAAACCCTTGTGAAGTCAGTCCAGTGCACGAACAGACAGAAAAATAAGTTGAAGTTATAATGTATAATGTCAGAAATAAACCAAGTAATTAGCACATCTGGGAAAGTCCTGGGTTAAGAGGTGGTAGAAAGCCTCTCTGGAGAGATAATACTAAGATGGTTCCTCAATGTTGAAGGAAAAGCTGAAGATGTATTCTAGGCAGGGTGGAGGCATCACATCACTCTGGGCCTTGGAGCCAAGGCTTACTCTTAGAGGAATTAAAAGGAACCACAGTTATATTTCTTAAAAGTTTGGAATCAAATCTTCTGATTTATTAATATTCAGATTACTTCATAATGAATATTTAAATAACCTTTTCACTGCTTATCTGCCATAGTAATTTTATTGTGGATTTATCATTTATTATAAACTGGTAAGGTATAACGACTAAACCAGTGTGAATAAAAATGGTTGTCCTTTTATCTTTATGTTAAAAATGGATCCTGGCAATTTCATTTGATTTTCTTAAATAGAATTCTAATGTTCCTTCTTTGTTTCTGGTGATTATAGGAGATCAAGAGTGAGTTAAAAATGAAGCAGGATGCCAGGGTTGTTCTGTACAGAAGTTACCGTCATGGAGACCTTCCTGACATCCAGATTCAGCACAGCAGCCTGATCACCCCATTGCAGGCTGTGGCCCAGGTCTGCCCTGATCACAGTGTTTTCTGTTGACAGGTTAAAAGCTGTGGGTCCAGGAGTGTGCTGTATATGTGTTCAGGCTACAATGTCATAAGTGAATTGTTGGTTGTCCTTAATGGTATACTTGGTTTAAAAACTGTTCCAAGTCCCATCTCTGCCATTTCCTAGTTTTAGGACTTCTTTTCCCATGAGAAGACTCTGACTTAGAGTTATCAAGAATGGGGCTGTAAAACTGAACATGCATGCCCGTTCAGGTCAGTTAATGCTCTGAGCAACAGGATCTCCATCCATAAATTCAGAATAAAATCTGTTTTTATGGGTTGGAGATGTGACTCAGTGGTGGCCTAGCACATCTGAGGCCCTAGGTTTAATTCTTGTTTTTTTTTTTAACAAGAAAAGGAAGGAAAAGATGCTTTTCTTATCCAATAATTGTAATCTTTAAAATGCTAAGCCAGTTAAATCATTGCTTATCCCAAATGCATTTTTAGGGGGACTAGGGAAGTAAGTTTATCAGTGGGATTGGTTTTCTCTGATAAATTAATAGGACTGTAAATCATTTTCTAAGTTATTAAGATACAAAGTAAAGCTTTGTGAGGGGATGATACTTCCTAACTGAATTCTTATCCCCCAAAGGCATGATTTCCTTGACTTTTACTGAAATAGTAATTTTAAAAATCAAAGAGTGTTTTTGTTTTGTTGTGTGTGTGTGTGTGTGTGTGTGTAAAAACATTATGCTGGGCACCTAAATATAATGCATTACTTTTTTAAAAATATTATTTTGGTTGTACATGGACATAATACCTTTATTCTATTTATTTATCTATTTATTTTTTGTGTAGTGCTGACCACCAAATCCAGTGACTCATACGTGCGAGGCAAGTGCTTTGCCACTAAGCCGCAATCCCAGCCCTAATGTCTTATTTTTTATTGTACTTAAATTTTCCAATACTGATATTGATTATAATCATAGATTACATGTGTTTAGCCTATGAGCTTTTTATTTCATCTAAATAATTATGGATTGACAGGAATTTGTAAAAATGGTGTATCATTCACATATCTTTCCCACACCTTCCCCTAGTGGAGACATCTTATGTGATTGTACTATAATATTAGTACTTAGGTATTGATACTGATACAGCAGTGTTAACAGACTATAGGCCTTGTTCATTGTCATTTCCCCTGCACTTTCACTTTTACAGGTGTGTGTTTCATCCTGTGTACAGATTCACATAACTCACTACAGTGCAGCCCTTTGTTATCATAAAGTGCCTTCAGCCTCACATTAAATTCTCCCAATAATCTTACGACATTTTGATATACAGATGTAGATAAGTTAGTGAAGATTGGATAGTGTGATAAAGCCATTGATCTCTGTGGATGTGGGGCAAGGGAGAGACCCCTGTTTTTCTAAGGTCCACTATTTCTCAGTTCCTAGTTCCCTGGTGTCTCATAGCACTGCCTCTGTAGTGAGGTTGACACCTGCTCTTTGGTGTGCCCTGTCCACATGTGTTATCTTGACGAGTCTTCACCTCAACTCCTTGAGGCTTGTTCATCAGCCCCAGTTTAATGATGAGTAATTGGGGTTCCAAACTCAACTCAGATGCCTGTGTCATTACATGTTGATGAAGTTGGCCTTTAAATTAATCTCTTTAGGGCTGGAATTGTAGCTCAGTGGCTGAGTGCTTGCCTCACACATGTGAGGCACTGGGTTCAATCCTCAGCACTACATATAAATGAATAAACAAAATAAGATATTGTGTCCCTGTATAACTAAAAATATTTTAAGATAAAAGTAAAAAAAAATTAATCTCTTTAAGTCAAAGGTACATGGGCTCATAGCATATATTATCAGATATATTTGATTAAAGCATTCCCCTATATGATACCAGCTTAAACTTTCCAAAGAAGTTAGGTATATAAGGGGATGTGTTTGCAGCAGTTTAATTTTCATGTAAAGTTCTGGTGAATCATAGCTTTTATACTTCAGACCCTAATTTGTCTTCAAATTTGAATTTTTTATAGAGAGACCCAATAATTGCAAAACAGCTCTTTAGTAGCTTGTTTTCTGGGATTCTGAAAGAGATGGATAAATTTAAGACGATGTCTGAAAAAAACAACATCACTCAAAACTTGCTTCAAGACTTCAACCGTTTTCTTAATACCACTTTTTTTTCCTTTCCACCTTTTGTCTCTTGCATCCAGGTAAGTGTCTGCACAAGTTCTTTATAAAACACACATTGTCTGCCTTGGCATTCATTGCATGGCTAATGTTATCATCACTTTGTTTCTCAAGGTGAAACTCCTAATAGAAACAAGGTATCTTTTAACAGAGTAGAAGTATCATTTAAGTCACATCAAATGGACACATGTAATCTATTGCCTTTTTTCCCCTCAAAAAAACAAAACAAAACACTATCTTATATGACAGGATAATCTGAAATCAAACTTACATAAAAGTTTTTTTTTTTTTTTTGTAGTCAGCCAATCCCTTTAAACCTGCATTTTGTTTAGTTCTTTTTCTTTATGTAGCATTTCACCAAATTCTCTCCTGCCTCCTGAGATATTGATGGAGCACATGCCTGGTGATGAAGAGGCAAAATTCCTGCCTTCCAAGAATCTGCTTTCTTGATGGCCAACAGGCAGTCTACAGAATAATATAGAACAGAAGTGTTAGGTAGCACTTAAGGAATGCAGAAGAAAAAGTGCATCCTAGCACTTAAGTCATACAGAAGTGTTAAAAGTGGCATAGGGTGATAACCAAGTGTAGATAGCTCCTTGACTAGGGTAGGTGTATATGCCCATATTTACCTGGATGCAGTGGTCGGAGAAGTGCTTTCTAAGGTGACTGGTTTGGGCAGAGAACTTAACGTAGGTGTGCTTTCAGTTACTACTTAAATATTCTTAGCAAAAGATTATCTTCTTTCTTTCGGCAACAGCAAGGTCTGGCCCTGCAGAGGATGTCAGATCCAATTATTCATTTCAGCTCTTCAGTACTCCTTAACCTCAAACCTCCTCGATAAAATGATTTGACCCCAAAACAAAACAAAAACAAAAAAGAAGGGATTATCTTCTCATGTAGTAAATGTTTTGTGTGCCATCCCAAACATGGATCATTACATCTTCCCTTAAATTTCTTATTCATTTTAGTATTTATTTATCTCATGACCTCCCTGAAATAATTAAATTCTTAAAAAAATATATTGTTAATCAGTAGTATTACTTTATAAAATAAACTGAGTTATAATTCTCTGAGATGAAGTACTCAGTTTTTCTGTTTTATTCTTTTTTGATATAGCATGAAAGTATAAATATAGCTTCCTTTTATAATTAGCTCTAATTCTCTTGGCTTACAATTTACAGATAGAGTTCCTTCATTGTTTTTCCCTTATCCACACTGTAGATAATAAAAATGTTTCAGTAATCATAAGGAGTTAGCCAGTATTTTATTTATTTATTTATTTATTTTTTAGTTGTAGATGGACACAATATCTTTTATTTTTTTTTTTATTGGTTGTTCAAAACATTACAAAGCTCATGATATATCATCTTTCATACATTTGACTCAATTGGGTTATGATATCTTTTATTTTTATTTGTTTATTTTTATGTGTTGCTGGGGATCGAACCCAAGGCCTTACACGTGTAAGGCAAGCACTCTACCACTGAGCAACAACCCCAGCCCTAGACAGTATTTTAAAATAAGTTTTTCTTTACATTGTATTCTTTTTAAAAAAAAAAAAATTAAATACTTTTTTAGTTGTAGATGGACACAATATCTATTTATTTTTATGTGGTGCTGAAGATCAAACCCAGTGCCTCACACGTTTGAGGCAAGCACTCTACCACTGAGCTACCACCCTAGCCCCCCTTTCTAAATTCTTTATTCTATTTGTTATATATGAGAGCAGAATGCATTACAATCATATTACACATATAGAGCACAATTTTCATATCTCTGGTATGCAAAATATATTCACCCCATTCGTATCTTCATATAGGAACTTAGGGTATTGATGTCCATCTCATCCCACTATCTTTTTTACATCCCTTGCCTCCTTCCTTCCATTCCCTCCCCTTTGCCCTATCTAGAGTTTGTCTAATATTCCCATGCTCCCCCTTCCAACTCCACTATCAATCAGTCTCGTTATCAGAGAAATCAGAGAAAATATTCGACATTTGTTTTTTGGGGATTGGCTAACTTCACTTAGCATTATCTTCTCCAGCTCCATCCATTTACCTGCAAATGCCATGATTTTATTCTCTTTTATTGCTGAGTGATATTCCATTGTGCATATATACTACATTTTCTTTATCCATTCATTTGCTGAGGGGCATCTAGGTTGGTTCTGCAGTTTAGGTATTGTGAATTGTGCTGCAATAAACACTGATGTGGCTGTGTCCCTGTAGTAAGTTGTTTTTAAATCCTTTGGGTATAGACCGAGGAGTGGGATAGTTGGGTCTAAAGATGGTTCCATTCCCAGATTTCCAAGGAATTTCCATACTGCTTTCCGTATTGGCTGGACTATTTTGCAGTCCAACTAGCAATGTATGAGTGAGCCTTTTTCCCCACATCCTCTCCAACACTTATTGCTTTTTGTGTTCTTTTTTTTTTTTTTTTTTTTTTTTTTTTTTAGGTGGACACAATGTCTTTATTTTATGTGGTGCTGAGAATAGAACCCAGTGCCTCACACATGCTAGGTGAGCACTGTACCTCTGAGCCACAACCCCAGCCCTTGTTTGTGTTCTTCATAGCTCCATTTTGACTGGAGTGAGATGAAATCTTAGAATAGTTTTGATTTGCATTTCTCTAATTGCTGGAGATGTTGAACATCTTTTCATATATTTGATGATTGATTGTATATCACCTTCTGAGAAGTGTGTTCAATTCCTTGGCCCATTCATTGACTGGGTTATTTGTGGTTTTGGTGTTTAGCTTTTTGAGTTCTTTATATAACCTAGAGATAAATGCTGTATCTGATGTGCAAGTGGTAAAAATTTGCTCCCAAGATGTAGGTTCTCTATTCACCTCACTGATCATTTCTTTTGCTGAGAACAAGTTTAATTTGAATGCATCCCATTTATTAATTCTTGATTTTAATACTTGTGCTATAGGAGTCTTATTAAGGAAGTAGGGGCCTAATCTGATATGATGGAGATTTGGGCCTCCTTTTTCTTCAGTTAGACACAAGGTCTCTGGTTTAATTCCTAGGTCCTTGACCCACTTTGAGTTGAGTTTTGTGCATGGTGAGAGAGAGGTGTTTAGTTTCATTTTGCTGCATATGTATTTCCAGTTTTCCCAGCACTATTTGTTGAAGAGGGTGTCTTTTCTCAAATGTTTGTTTTTGGTGCCTTTGTCTAATATAAGAAAACTGTAATTATGTTAGTTAGTCTCTGTGTTCTCTATTCTGTACCATTGGTCTACCAGTCTATTTTGGTGCCAATACCATGCTGTTTTTGTTAATACTGGTCTGTAGTATAGTTTAAGGCCTGTTATAGTGATGCCACCTGCTTCATTCTTCCTGCTAAGGATTGCTTTAGCTATTCTGGGTCTCTTATTTTTCCAGATGAATTTCATGATTGCGTTTTCTATTTCTATGAGGAATGCCATTGGGATTTTGATCGGAATTGCATTAAATCTGTATAATGCTTTTGGTAGTATGGTCATTTTGACAATATTAATTTTGCCTATCCAAGAGCAAGGTAGATCTTTCCATCTTCTAAGGTCTTCTTTAATTTCTTTCTTTAGCACTTTGTAGTTTTCATTGTAGAGGTCTTTCACCTCTTTTGTTAGGTTGATTCCCAAGTATTTTTTTTTTTTTTTTTAAGACCATTGTAAATGGGGTAGTTTCCCTCTCAGAGGATTTGTCACTGATATATAGAAATGCCTTTGATTTTTGGATGTTGATTTTGTATCCTGCTACTTTGCTAGAAGTTTTCTGGTGGAATTTTTTGGGTCTTCTAGATATAGAATCATATTGTCGGCAAATAGTTCTAATTTGAGTTCTTCTTTTCCCATCTGTATCCCTTTAATTTCTTTTGTCTAATTGCTCTGGCTAGATTTTCAAGAACTATGTTAAATAGAAGTGGTGACAGAGGGCATCCCTGTCTTGTTCCAATTTTTAGAGGGAATGCTTTCAGTTTTTCTCCATTTAGAATGATGTTGGCCTGGGACTTAGCGTGGAGAGCTTTTACAATGTTGAGATATGTTCCTGTTATCCCTAGTTTTTCTAGTGTTTTGAACATGAAGCGGTGCTGTATTTTGTTGAATGCTTTTTCTGTGTCTATTGAGATGATCATATGGTTCTTATCTTTAAGTCTATTGATGTGTTGAATTACATTTATTGATTTCTGTATGTTGAGCCAAACTTGCATTCCTGGGATGAATCCCACTTGATTGTGGTGAACTATCTTTTTGATATGTTTTTGTATTCGATTTGCCAGAATTTTATTGAGAATTTTTGCATCTATGCTCATTAGAGATATTGGTCTGAAGTTTTCTTTCTTTGATTTATTTGTCTTTGCCTGGTTTTGGAATCAGGGTGATATTGATCTCATAGAATGAGTTTGGAAGTGCTCCCTCTTTTTCTATTTCCTGAAATAAATTGAAGAGTATTGGTATTAGTTCTTCTTTAAAGGTCTTGTAGAACTCAGCTGTGTACCCATCCAGTCTTGGGCTTTTCTTGGTTGGTAGACTTTTTTTTTTTTCTTTTTTTTAAGAAGTAGTTGGACACAATTTTGTTTATTTATTTTTATGTGGTGCTGAGGATCGAACCCAGGGCCTTGCATATGCTAAACGATTGCTCTACCACTGAAACACAATCCCAGCCCCGGTTGATAGACTTTTGATGGCATCTTCTATTTCATCACTTGAAATTGATCTGTTTAAATTGTGTATATCATTCTGATTCAATTTGGGCAAATCATAGGACTCCAGAAATTTGTCGGTGCCTTCGATATTTTTATTTTATTGGAGTACAAGTTTTCAAAATAGTTTCTAATTATCTTCTCTATTTTTTTGTAGTGTCTGTTGTGATATTTCCTTTTTTATCACATATGTTAGTAATTTGAGTTCTCTCTCTGCTTCTCTTCATTACCATGGCTAAGGGTCTGTCAATTTTATTTATTTTTTCAAAGAACCAATTTTTTGTTTTGTCCATTTTTTCAATTTTTTTTTTTTTTGTTTCAGTTTCATTGATTTCAGTTCTGGTTTTAATTATTTCCTGTTTTCTACTGCATTTGGTGTTGATTTGTTCTTCTTTTTCTAGAGCTTTGGGATGTAATATTGGGTCATTTATTTGTTGACTTTTTCTTCTTTTAAGGAATGAACTCCATGCAATGAACTTTCCTCTTAGAACTGCTTTCATAGTGTCCCAGCGATTTCGATACATTGTATCAGTGTTCTCATTCACCTCCTCCCTGATGTCTTTTGCAACCCATTGTTCATTCAGTAGCATATTATTTAGCCTTAAGGTGTTGGAGTGGATTTTATTTTTTATTTTATCATTGATTTCTAATTTTATTCCATTATGATCTGATAGAATGCAAGGTAGTATCTCTACTTTTTTATATTTGCTAAAAGTTGCTTTGTGGCATAATATATAGTCTGTTTTAGAGATCCATGTGCTGCTGAGAAAAAAGTGTATTCTCTCATTGAAGGATGAAATATTCTATATGTATCAGTTAAGTCTAAATTATTGATTGTATTATTGAGTTCTATAGTTTCTTTGTTCAGCTTTTGTTTGAATGATCTATCCAATGGTGAAAGAGGTGTGTTAAAGTCACCCAGAATTATTGTGTTGTGGTCTATTTGACTCTTGATCTTGAGAAGAGTTCTTTTGATGAACATAGACGTGCCATGGTTTGTTGCTTATAAATTTATTGTTATTTCTTGTTGATAAATGGTTCCCTTCAGCAGTATGAAATATCCTCTTTATCCCTTTTGATTAACTTTGGCTTGAAGTCTGTTTGATATGAAGATGAAAACCCCTGTTTGTTTCTACAGTCCATGTGAGTGGTATGATTTTTCCCAACGTTTCACCTTCAGTCTGTGGATGTCTTTTCCTATGAGATCAGTCTCTTGAAGGCAGCATATTGTTGGGTCTTTTTTTTAATCCATCTGCCAGTCTATGTGTTTTGATTGGTGAGTTTAGGCCATTAACATTTGGGGTTATTATTGAGACATGATTTGTATTCCCAGTCATTTTTGTTATTTAACTTGATTTGGTTTATCCTTTGATTAGTTTTTCCTTTAGAGCAATACCTCCCTTTGCTGATTTTCAGTGTTGTTTTTCATTTTCTTCTCATGGAATATTTGTCCAGATATTCTGTAGTACAGGCTTTCGAGTTGTAAATTCTTTTAACTTTTGTTTATCATGGAAGGTTTTTATTTCATCATCAAATCTAAAGCTTAATTTTGCTGGATATAAGATTCTTGGTTGGAAAGTTTTTTTGAAGATTCATGTGGTGCTGAAGATCGAACCCAGTGCCTTACGCATGCCAGGCAAGTGCTCTATCTCTGAGCCACAGCCCCAGCCTTCCCTTTACATTATATTCTGAAGTGATTTTTTAAGTCATAATTTCTAGTTTTGACCTGAGATTTACTAAAAATCTGGCTTTTCAATAGCTGTTGAGGAGAGTTATTAGCCATAAATGAGTAAATAGTTTGTAGAGCTTGCTGGTTGCCATCAGACATGGTACAAGCTTCATGCTTACACATCAGAGCCTACAGTTTGCAGTGTTTACTATCATGACCTCCTTTTCAGGTTCTTATATCTGAGAATGTAGTTTATTTTCTCTTCCCAGGTCATCATGATACATTTTGCTCCGTATTTACAAAGGCTTTTGTTCTAGCAAATGACTAAACTAAAAGTTTACATTTCTACAATTTGTCTTTTGCTTAGCAACTTATTATTTATTAACCAAAATGACACTGTAGGGCTGAACAAAATAGTTAATCTTGAAAATAAACTTAAAGTAACTCATTTAAATTATGCATGCATTTACATATACAGGAATGATAACGCAATAATAGTGATATATTCATTAAGCACATTTGCCCAGACTTATGTCATAAACATAAGGATGAATGGCTCATAAGGTTTATGCAATCAGCAATAGCATTGTTCTTACTATACTTTTGGAAACTAGAAGATAAGTAATTATGGAGTGAGGAGAATTAAGATTTTTTTTATATCTAAGCTTCCCTTTTATATCTAAGCTTTGCTTTCCAAATTAGAGTGGTGTTGTCTCAAAATCTGATACATCAGCAAAGACAAAACTTTTGCTGTTATTCATTAAGATAGAATTTTATTTGGATTTTCTTTCTTGTACCACTAGCTCAAAAGGGTAAGAAACATTTTTGTTTATTTAATTACTTAGGAGGATTTACATTTTTCCGGGATTCAGCTTGGTGACCATACGGTGGCTGGTATGTGTGGTATGGCTGTTAGGGGAGTGGGTTGGGCCAGTGCAAGTGTACAAGGGCCATCTTTTCAAGGTATGTGCACAGGTGCCATGTGCATAGAGACCCAGGTGCCTACATATAAGCTGTTCTTTTTTAATTTTATTCTTTTTAGATATACATGACAGGTGGTATTTTGACATTTTACACACATGGAGTACATTAGGATCCCCTCTTGGTTGTACATGATGTGGAGTTTCACTGGTGGTATATTCATACATGATTATAAGGAAAGTTATGTCCAATTCATTCTACTGTCTTTTCTATTTTCCTCCTTTCATTCCCCTTTGTCTAATCCATTGAACTTCTATTCTTCCCTCCCCCATCCTGTTGTGTGTTAGCATCCACACATCAGAAAGAACGTTTGGTTTTTTTGGGATTGGCTTATGTCACTTAGTATGATAGTCTCCAGATTCATTTACTTACCTGCAAGAGTCATAAAGTCATCATTTTTTATAGATGAGTAATATTCCAGTGTGTGTGTGTGTGTGTGTGTGTGTGTGTGTATATATCACATTTTCTTGATCCATTCATCTGTTGAAGGGCACCTAGTTTGGTTCCATAGTTAAAGCTATTGTGAATTGAGCTCCTATGAACATTGATGTGGCTGTGTCACTATAGTATGTTGATTTTAAGTCCTTTGGGTATATACCAAGGAGTGGGTTAAGTGGGTCAAACTGTGGTTCCATTCCAAGTTTTCCGAGGAATCTTCGTACTGCTATCCAGGATGGTTGCACCAATTTGTAGCTCTACCAGCAATGTATGAATGTATCTTTTCCCCAACATCCTTGCCAACATTTATTGTTACTTGTAATATACAGGCTGTTCTAATGAAAATGCTGACACGTGGTAACATGTTATTCTGTATATAGATTTTAAGTTTATATTTCTTTGTTTTGATGGTTATAGGACTCTCAAATTGAGAGTTAAAAGTAAAGCTCATTATGATAATTCCTGAAATCCTCTGTAGCCCCAGAATGAAAAAAAGAGGTTGCATAGAATAATACACAAATGAATCACCCACTTTTTGTGATTGGATATGAAATCTTTGTCTTTCAGCTGTTCTTCTTAACAAGTCAGGCTAAGTATTCCTGGCAATTGCAATTGTTGGATATGTGTTTGGGGGTTGAAAATTGTATATATATGGATATGTATAACACACACATATTTTTTTAGTCTTCATATTTTGCCAGTGTTTTTCTAGCTTTAAATGAAGCACTAGATGTAAAAACAAAAGGTCATTTCCTCTTTTTAGTGAATGGAACAATGAAGGAAAATCTGTTAATAGAATTACACAGAGAAGCTTTTGGTGATATCACTACTTACGTCAAAACTTTCTTTTATGTTTAGTAAAGTGAATTAATCACTTGTGAAGATATGGTCCAAGTACCACAGGCTAAACAGCTACATGTGTTTATGGTTTCACAGGAAATCAGTTGCCAGCATGCAGACTTCCTGAGCCTTGACCCAGCCACTGTCCGTGCTAGCTGCCTAGCCAGTCTACAGCAGCCTGGGGGTATCCGCCTTCTTGAGGAGGCACTGCTTCACCTAGCCCCTGCAGAGCCGCTCAGCAAGCGAAGTCGGGGCAAGACCTGCCTCCCTCCTGACATCCTCCGATGGATGGAACTTGCTAAGTAAGCTCGTGAGGGGCAAATTGCAGAACAGTGAATCCAAACAAAATAATAGAAACAAACTTGTCTTCATTTTGGCAGAAAATGAATAAAGTTAATAGTAACACTTCTGTGAAAGTTTATAGAAAATTGTTCATGCTGAGTACCATTCTGTGAGTCAAGAACAGATGCCATGAGAAGGAATGTGTTGCTCAAAGAAAGAGAATATTAATTGAACTGGTTAATTTCTTTTTTTTTTTTTTTTAATTTTTTAAAAAATATTTATTTTTTAGTTTTAAGTGGACACAATATCTTTATTTTACATTTATGTGGTGCTGAGGATCAAACTCAGTGCCTCAAGCATGCTAGGTGAGCGCTCTACCACTGAGCCCCAGCCCCAGCCCTGATATTATTTAATTTTTAATTTTACTTTTCTCATACTTATGTGATTGAACCATTTTACAGATAAGGAAATAAAGGTTCATACCATCTAAGTCTGAGTAAAGTCACATAAGGTTTAGTGAAAGTCACAGAAGGGTGACTGAGGGAGGTCTAAATTCAGGAATTCTGCTCTACCTTGAATCTGGTGGCCTTTCCAACAACCATGGGGATGTTGGAAGTTGGATATGAACTCAACTGGCAGCTGGATGGACTTGAGATGCACTGAGGATACTTATGGCTCCAGAAACAATAAAAGACTGTCAAACTCCTGGATTGCTTTGTAGTTTCAGAGGAAGTCACAAATGGTGCCAATCCACATCAATCCAGTATAAAGTAGAGAAGGCAAAAAAGATAAACAGGAGAAATATTCGATTGTTTCTGAAAATACAACCATATAGTCATGACCAAGAAAACCCAAAAAACCTTTCATTGGAATAACTAGAGATATGCGATTAATAATAATTTTTATATTTTAACTCTTCTAATGTTGAACAAGGACCACAAATCTGTCACCGAAACCTCTTGCATTTTTTACAAACCGAAATGACTATCTAATTCAAGGAAAAAGTATGCCCATACCGTGTTTAGAATTTCACATCAATAACCCTCTAAAGATTTACAGAAATTGTGTCCTATTTCTTAGGAATTCTTCTACAGGCTACATCACTACCCTCGAAGTATGTTTACTGCTTAAAAATAAACAATGTAGACAGGAAACCCATGTGGGATAAACATGATCCTTATGTTTTAGTCCCACATTTCAGAAGGGTCAAGGTCTTAATGACTTCATGCTGCATCTATCAGTAGTTTAGCTTGGCTATTTCTTCCTATGCTTTTTTTTTTCTTTAATTGACAAATTATAGTTGTATATATTTATGGGGAACAAGGTGATGTTATGATTTTTGAGGCAGACGGGAAATTGGATGACTAGAACACGGGTGTTAATAACTAGACTTTTGATTGTGATCTGTGACCAGCTGGCCTGTCCCAATAAACAAGGTGCACTTTTGTCAGCAGGAGCATGGACAATACAGAGGAGCTTATCTTCAAACTTGGGGAAGTATACACAACACAAGGCCAAGGCCAGATTTCAGCAGCTGCTTGGCTCTTCTTGGAGTTCTGGTCAACCAGGAGTAGCTAGGGCTTTCCTCCCTTTCTTAACAGGCCATCCTCCTTCCTCTCTTTCTTCCCTTGGTGTCCCACTTCTTTAGGTGCAGTGGACAAAGCAGTTGAGAGGCCATTCTTGTCCTTGAGGAGCTCAGATTATAATGAACATTTCATTTGTTAGGGTCTCACCAGGAAAATTCATGAGCATTTAAGACAGAGGGACTTTAGTGACTCAGGCAATAATGATAGCAAGGAATCATAGACACACGTGATAGATGAGCTGAGACACTAAACAGGGACCAAGGGAACCACCAGAGATTAGCAACAGCAGGCAGCTGTTCCCATCCTTGTTAGGAGAGAGAGAATTAGGGAGTCAAGTTGGAGGAATCAATTCATCCAAGCTGGAACTTTGGTGGGTTGGCTCAGTGAAAGCAGGAATCACAGTGGGATTTAGCTGCATTGGAGATACTGTCAAGGTAGAGAAGGTAGAACCTGGCTTCTCCACCCCTCCTGTCTTTCCATCCCTGCCACTGCCTATTTTGCATTTTCTGCTTACATTTACAACTAGACCAAATCAAGAATTCTGTGAATATCGTTTACCTGCTGGGATGGTTTTTGGCCATTTGATCTTCAACTTCACTTCTAAGTCCTCTTTTTTCTGTTCTGAACTTCAGAGGCTAATAGTACCTGGGGATTACAGCTTATGTGGACTAGCCCCGAGATTCATAGCAGAGCAGAGAAAACACAAAGATTGTATGGGTGGGTATAGGGGGTCAGGGCCATCACAACAGGTATCAAATATTCACCGTAGGATCCTCTTGGACTGTTCTTTCTCTGATTGTTCATCTTTCCAATTCCTGTTTGCCTTAGAGCCCAGATCAGAGTCCCTCCTAGAAAGATCTCTTTTGACTCTGCTAGTCTGAGGTCTGTCCCCTGTGCTCCTATGATATCCAGAAGCTTTTGTTAAGACATGGATTATATTCAGTTGTAATTGACAATGTACTGCTTTTGAACTGGTTAATTTCTTTCAGTAGACAGTTTAGACTCCGTGTTATCCAAGTTTAGCTTCTTTTAGAGTGTGGCTATAAATAATAGTTCCTAGTATTTTATGTTTTTTTCCAGCTTTGCTGAACATAATAAAGTTGCTTTTATGTTTTTCATTAGGAGTCACAGTTTAATCCCAAATACTTTGTTATCTGAAAAAAATTCTATTTTGTAGGTTGTCATTGTGCATTTTACGTAATTCTTCTCTTACTGTGGTTTTATTGTGTGAAAGCCAGTGTCTAATTCTGAGAAGGATGTTAGTTCAAGGTTGAAATTAAACCTGAATTTATTTTTTTTAAAGTGATTTTTGGGTCTTTATGGGAAAAGATAGTAAAAGTAAAGACACAGAATCCTTGTATTTTTTGTTATATAGTCACTTCTTAATTGAGCACCATCACTGTATAAGGCACTGTGCCAGGAACTTAAGAGACTGTGCAATGGATTAGACATTGATCACAGACTCAAAAAATTAAGGATCCCAGAGGATATGTATGTAAACACTTTTCTATGTAACTCACCAGAACATGAAGTCGGAGGACATGGTGAGTACAGAAAGGGGAAGAACCCAATGCAGGGCAATTCAGAGCCTCGGGCTAATGTGATTTTACCCAGTAGCTGTTTTATCCATTGCTTCAGATGTCTGAGTGAACAGTAAGTGACATTTTTAATGTTTAGTATCTTCAGGGAGCAAGAAGCTCATAATGTCTATTTGCTGGGTAAATGGAGCATAGAATTTTTATGGACTTAAACTTTACACATTTGGTTCTAACTTGATTAAATACTTCCTCATACTTTTATGTGTAGTATTTTTACATTTTTTGCAGACAGAATATAATGAACATAATTTAATCCTCTCTTGCTGTCATGGTTCTCATTTTGACCATGTTCTAGCAAACATAAAGCAGACACCTATAAACCAGGGTAGGGTATACATATGGATCTCTTTTCTATATTGTGAACATGTCTGTTGCTCTCCTCTTCTCCTCAGTTCCTGACTGTAAGCTCTGTTCTCCCACCCATCTGTCCACTCCTGTCTGATTTGTTACTTTTGACCCTCTAGGATCAAGGCAATAAGAGAGTCATGTCTATTTAATTTTTAAATTTAAATTTGGAATCATTGGTTCATAAATTCTGCAGGGCTGTTTTGATGGAAATGCAAAATATTTAATACCAGAAGGGAATCAAAAGGCAGGAGAACCAATGAGGAAGTTGTCCTTGGCCAGCTGATCAAGCTAGGGATGACATTTTGGTTGAGACTTGAAGAAATTTCTGGAAGGAAGGAAACAAACATAATAAACACCAACTTGAGAATTTCATAAAGAGAAGAGGCTTGTTTGACAAAATAGAGTCAGACTTTCGTTAAGTAAATATTATGACTATAATGAAGTACCTGTTTTTGGAATTGAGATGGTTCATAAAACATAGATTAAAATATCCCATCGGTAGCGGGAAAAATTATTGTTTATTTGTTTCTGAGATTTTTAGGACTAGACAAGAACTCCAAATATGTTACTCATCAAAATTTATTTAATGAAACAGTTCATACCTTATGGACTTGTGATATTTTCGGACTTCCTTTTAAATGCTTATTAGAATTACTTTGCCTACTGTATAATTAAAGTAGAAAAACCTAAGGGCGCCTTTAAAACTTAAAAATTTCTATTAAAGTTTTATGTTTTCTTTAATGTATGGCATCTTGCTTTACTATCACTTCATAGTATGAAGAACTTTTAAAATATTGAGGTGTTCACCGATTTGAATGTGTTTTGGTTTTTTTTATAGATTATATCGATCAATTGGAGAATATGATGTCCTCCGGGCTATTTTTAGCAGTGAGATAGGAACAAAGCAAGTCACTCAGAATGCATTATTAGCAGAAGCCAGAAATGATTATTCTGAAGCTGCTAAACAGTATAATGAGGTAAAATCAATCTCTAGCCTTTATATCAGTTGCATTAACTCTTTCGTTCTCTGCCGCAGCCCGGCTGGCTGGGCAAAATAACCGGGGGGGTGACGAATAACTTGTGTACATTGATACAGCAGGAGTGGAAGCCGTTTATTGTAGGACAGGAGCAGTATTTATACATTCCACACAGCTTATCTTAATTAGCATAAACTAGATACATCAGTCAACCAATAAGAAATCTCCACACTTAATGGCTTGCTGGTGTTACTTCACAAACCACTCCCTCTGGCATTTTACCAGGCGCCATCCAGACTTGTTTACAGACTCTAACATTTCTCTGGCAAAATGCCAGGCGCCATCCTGACTTGTTTACAGACTCTAACATTTCTCTGGCAAAATGCCAGGCGCCATCCTGACTTGTTTACAGACTCTAACAGTTCTCTGTGTGAAAAATCTATTAGCTTTACCTTTATTCCTTAGGTTTTAGAATACTAACCAAGTGTGGTTTCGTAATAACCACATATGAAATAAAAATTATTGTATCTCTTTTTGATGGTACTGGGGATTGAACCCAGGGTAACTTTAGAATTGAACTATCTCCCTAAACTGTACAGTGTTGTTTCTATATCTGATATGATTTTACAATTCCTACTTGGGAATTGTTTTTCTTCAGAAAGTAAAAAAATGTTGCAAAGGAGTGAAGAAGAATTTGGGACAATGATTTACGTTTTGAGTTCCCAATGGTTATTCAAATACAGATACTAAGTTCAGGATCTGTGGCCTGAGGCTGTTTTTGTTTTTGTTTGTAGACTGGGTATTGTACGCAGTGGTGCTTTATCACTGAACTGCATCCCTAGCCCCTTTTATTTTTTATTTTGAGACAGAGTCTTGCTAAGTTTCCCAGGCCGATCCTCCCTCCTCAGCCTCCTGAGTACCTGATTACAGGCATGTACCAGGTTTTAAAGTCCTCCGTAATTTCTGCAAATGTCCTTTATTTTGAATCTAAGGACTTAAATGGTAAATAACCCATAGTCCTGATTTAATTCAAATTGTGGATCATTAAAAGTCTTCAGTTCTTACTAATTGGTTTCACTCTTAGCTTTCTGAGAGAAATGAATCCCTCCTGATTAGGGCTTTTATATTCATTTATTACTATAAGATAGCTTTTTAAAATTTATTTTTCCATTCACTGTTACTCTGAATATTCTCCCTTTTTCTCACTTTGCCATAAATCTGAAAATGGTTGTATTCAGTGTGAATGTTAATAGTACCTCCTTTTTAACATGTTTCTTTTTGTGTTTTTTCCTGCTTTGCAAAATAATCTGTTACCATTTTCCTCCTAGGCTCTTAATAGACAAGAGTGGGAGGATGGTGAGCCCACGGAAGCTGAGAAAGACTTCTGGGAACTGGCCTCCCTTGACTGTTACAGCCATCTCTCTGAGTGGAAATCACTTGAGTACTGTTCTACTGCCTGTGTAGACAGTGATCTAAACAAAATGTGGAGTGAACCACTTTATCAGGTTGGGTATAATTATTTTTGGATTGGTGAAATAAATATTTTAGATGACCAGGTGTTTTATAGTTAATAAAATTGTTTACAAATTTTCTTGAACCGGGTAGTAGTTGTGGAGCATTTGGATATTCATATGACTTGACTCCCCTGACAAACTCCATACCGTTGTTAAATCTCACATCACTTTAGCTAAACCTTTTCCAATAAATGGGATATATTTTAAGATAAATATTAGCGTCTTTGGTATCCTCACATGGGAGAATATTTCCTCTTTGTCTCTGTGTTCTGCATCACTGGCCACACAGAGGCGGCGGCCTGTGGCCCCTCTTGCACCACCACTGGTTTTATGGTACTGTATGTTACTTGATGTGTGTGAACCATAAGATTGTCTTCCAATTAAAAGTAGATGCCATTTTCTGTAGAGGATGTTCCTATATATTGCATGGTTATAAAACAAGACATTTTAGGTGAACTTGTTCTTAGTTTTAGATTTGGACATCACACATTATCACTTTGAATCTTGACCCATAAAATCACTGCTAAAAATTTTACAGAAATGACAGACATATTCAAAATGGCTTTCTGAAGTTACAAATAGATTCTTATGCTCCTCAGGAGATGTTTCTACCCTACATGATCCGCAGCAAGCTGAAGCTCCTGCTTCAAGGTGAGGGCGACCAGTCCCTGCTGACCTTCATGGATGAAGCCATGCACCAGGAGCTGCAGCAGGCTTTCATCAAGCTGCAGTACAGTCAGGAGCTGAGTCTCCTTTACATCTTGCAAGATGATTTTGATAGGGCCAAGTATTATGTTGAAAACGGCATTCAGAGTTTTATGCAGGTAATACAAATATATCTATCTGAACTATACCATTTGTATAATAGTTTCAAAAGTTAATAAACTCATAAAAAATGACCAAGATGTTTTTATAATATTGTATACTGCCCATTTCCTTCATCTTTCTAGTCTTTGGTTTCTTCTTATAGTGTTCTCCATTTGTCCTTTGACTTTTTAAATCTGTTTTCCCCCATTTATTTTTTTTTTCTGTAATGTATTTTTGCCTTTTATTTCATTAATTTATGCTTGTATCTTTTTTTTTATTGGTTGTTCAAAACATTACAAAGCTCTTGACATATCATATTTCATACATTAAATTCAAGTTGGTTATGAACTCCCAGTTTTACCCCAAATACAGATTGCAGAATCACATTGGTTACACATCCACATTTTTACATAATGCCCTATTAGTAACTGTTGTATTCAGCTACCTTTCCTATCCTCTACTATCCCCCCTCCCCTCCCCTCCCATCTTCTCTCTCTACCCCATCTACTGTAATTCATTTCTCTCCTTGTTTATTTTCCCATTCCCCTCACAACCTCTTATATGTAATTTTGTATAACAATGAAGGTCTCCCTCCATTACCATGCAATTTCCCTTTTCTCTCCCTTTCCCTCCCACCTCATGTATCTGTTTAATGTTAATCTTTTCTTCCAGCTCTTCCTCCCTGCTCTGTTCTTAGTTGCTCTCATTATATCAAAGAAGACATTTGGTATTTGTTTTTTAGGGATTGGCTTGCTTCACTAAGCATAATCTGCTCTAGTGCCATCCATTTCCCTGCAAATTCCATGATTTTGTCATTTTTTAGTGCTGCGTAATACTCCATGGTGTATAAATGCCACTTTTTTTTTATCTATTCATCTATTGAAGGGCATCTGGGTTGGTTCCACAGTCTAGCAATTGTGAATTGTGCTGCTATGAACATCGATGTAGCAGTATCCCTGTAGTACACTCTTTTAAGGTCTTCAGGGAA
>NW_026000093.1:861229-869015 GCF_001458135.2 Marmota marmota marmota | reverse complement strand
AGAAAAAAAATGATAATAATAATAATAATAAATGCAGTCCTAGAGTTCTATTAACTTCTCTTCCAGTAGGTGGAGCTGTGCCCACTGGGCCAAGCTTCTCCTCTCAATAGGTGGGAACCATTCACTGTGCAGCAGCTCTTTCTCCTAGACTGGGCGGGTCTCCAATCCTGAGTGTCTAGGGCCTTGTCTTGTGTTTCCTCAAGCCAGGCCGTGCTCACCTGTGGCGCTCACCACAATACTGGCTACACGCCAGGTCTGCTGCTCCTGGGAGCCCTGTTTTCATGAACACCTGGGCTCACTCTCCCTGTTTGCCTCCCTCAGACCCTAAGTTTGTAGAGCTTGGGGCTGAGAACCCCCAGCGAATTTGCTTGCCCTCCTGTAGCCACGCCCCCGGTAGCTGGTGCAAGAGACCTCAGTTGTCAGCACTGGTGGGAGCGGTAGCCGGGAGTTCCGCACCACGAGTCCCGCGCCACTCCTGATTCCCTCGGTCTGGCTATTGCGCTCACAGGAGAGCTGGGAGTGGCCCTTACGGTTTCCCCGCTGTGTGGAGAGAGATGGCTAGGGGGTTACACACCTGTCACGCTGGTTTCAATGCAGTTATCTCCTCTGCCCGTGACGCCATTTCTCTGCCATGGTGGTATCCCATGCAAATGGTGACCATTCGTTCCCTTTGCCGGGTGACCAATGCAACGGGTGGGTCCTGTCTCTCCCAATCCCCGTTTCAATCCTGTGGCCACTGCCTATGAAGGCTCGGTTGGCTTTTACCTCTGTAAGTTCCTAAGGGCCAACCAGTTATTTCAGCGGGATCGTTAGTGCTGAGTCACACGAAGCAGGGGAACCGGAGCTTGAATGCAGCCGATCCGGGCTCAGTGTGTGTGTTCTGAGGGGCCCAGCCTGTACACCCCAGATCCACGTCAGCTCAGCATTGCCTAGTGATCCTGAGCAAACAGCATTTAGACAGTTTACGGCTCCCTATGCCCGCGCAGTTGAAGAGGTCAGAGACTTGATCTCTCCGCCCGCCGCCATGTTAGATCTCCTCCATCCCCCATTTATTTTTATTTTTTTTATTTTATATGTGGCACCGAGGATTGAACCCAGGGCCTCGCACGAGCTAGGCGAGAGCTTTACCACCGAGCCACAATCCCAGCCTCTTTTCCCCCATTTTTAAGAAAGTTCCACTTATTGTTTTTTCCTTGGTTTTTATCTTTCTCACAGTGTTAAAGAACTTTCAAGGTAGACTTTTCTTGGTGGAGTAACTATGGGAGTTTGGTTACTTTGTTCATTTTCTACTGCTACTTCTTCCTTCTTGTGTTTCTGAGATTTTTTTCACAACTCACAGTTGTGAACTGTTTCATTTGTGAGACAGTTGTCTACTTATAACAGGGTCTTTCAACAACATTTAGCACATGTGAGGTCCTAGGTTCAATTTCCCAGCACTAGGGGATAAAAAGATTAAAAAAAAATGAAAGAAAAAAATTTATTTGACTCGGGGTATAGCTTCATGGTAGAGCATGTGTTCAGTGTCCTTAACACGAAAAAGAAAAAGAAAAAACAACTGGTAAAAATATAGAAAGCCTGGTTATAGTGATTTTATTGGTTTTGTTTAATCAAAATGTGATTAAAAACCTAAATTGCAATAGAAAAAAAAATTTAAACCATTTGTTAATTGTGTCTGACCTCATTGTTAAGCACTCTGGGACACACTGGGTAACTAGTGTATTTATAGGACAGTTTCTATATTTCACATTTCAGAGGACTGTATTAGAAGTTGTAAGTGGTAAACTGGTGTATGACAATGGTAAATGCCTTTTTTTTTTTTTTTCCTAGAATTATTCTAGTATTGATGTCCTCTTACACAGAAGTAGACTCACCAAGTTACAGTCTGTACAAGCTTTAACAGAAATTCAGGAGTTCATCAGTTTTATAACTAAACAAGGTAATTTTTTTAGCCTTTTTTTCCTTTTTCTAATTATGGAAGAGTTTGTTGTGGTAGTTTTGTTTTTCTTAGTAGAAGTACATGTTTCTTACTGCATTGGTTGGAACAGCCTTGAGTTTGTTCTACATGTACACATTTTGAGGTGATATAAGTATTTTTAAACAGTCAAGCATTATTCTATACACTGGGGATGGAAAGCCAAGGATGATTCCAAGGATAAGTAGGTGTGGACCCAAGTGGTAGGGCCTAGCCTGGTAGGAAGCTCTTGGAGGAGAGGTTCAAGTGGAGTGTGGATAGAGGAGTTTCCTGAATGGTCAAAGGAAGATCAGCCCAAGGGCGAGAGGGACTGGATGAGAAATTGACCAGTCATGAAGGCCTATGTCCTGCTAATAGTGGATTTTATCCCAGTGCCTGTGAGAGTACGTGTTTTCAAAGGTGAAATATTTTAGTTATAAATGTTTATTTTTGTTTTTTTAAATTATTAAAAATAATTATGAAAAGTGTTTGAGGGTACTAACAAAAAATTGGTTTTTATATCTATCTACCTTATTGTTCCATTTAAATTTGGAGAAATATTTTTCAGGTACATATATTTATTGTTTTCTACTGTCTAAGAACTAAATTAATATCTTTATCTGTATTACCTTAAGGTTGTTTTTATAACCTGTTTAGGATGTATGGATATTTTTTCCTTGTTTTGTAGAGCCCTAGAGAATTTAAACGGCTTATATACAGTAATAAATGAAAGTGGAGAACCCAGGACCATGTAAATTAAGCTCATATCCCTAACCATTGCTTTCCGGTCACAGAAAGAGAAAACTAAAGTTCTAAACAAAAAATTAACAATGTGAAATTTCAATTTTGTGAGGATTAGAATGAATTTCTTTTCTGAGAGTGTCAAGGCTAGGTTGTTTTAAATATGAGAAGTGTTCCCTACAAATTTTCCAGGGCTAGGACAGTATTCCCTAATTAAGAACAGTGATGAGTCTCCAGACTACATTGTAAATAATCCTGTTAATGATATAAACAAAATCTGTAAATATCTTTGTGCCAATTTAGATCAATTTTGCCTTCAAGAAAATTTACTACAAGCCTATGAAAACCTTTTCAGATTTTAGTGCTTTTTAGATTTTGGAATTGCAGATAAAGGATAGTGGCCCTGTAGTAAATATAAAGATATTTTGTATATGTTTACTTCTGTCTTTTTTATGTATCTTGAAAGTAATTGAGTTTTAGTGTCAAAATGTATTAGATTTAGTAGAATGATTTGTGTTCCTTTTATGAAATAAAGATAAGTACCTTTTTAAAATTTGAACATGAAATTTGAATTTTCTGTTTAGCAACGATAACTCCACTCTGTCAATTGGTCTTGTCATTGAACTGTTCGTATAATCATTTTCTAATATTATTTTTAGATAATTTATCATCTCAGGTCCCCCTTCAGAGACTTCTAAAAACCTGGACAAACAGATATCCAGATGTTAAAATGGACCCCATGAACATCTGGGATGACATCATCACAAATCGGTAAAATATTCTTTGGAGTCAAATGTGGGTTTGTTTGTTTGTTTAATATTTATCTTTTAGTTGTAGTTGGACACAAATACCTTTATTTTATTTATTTATTTTTATGTGGTGCAGAGGATCAAACCCAGGGCCTCGGAGGCGTACGCACAAGGCAAGTGCTCTACTGCTGAGCCACAACCCCAGCCCAAATGTGGGTTCTTTTCCAGAATTTCCAGAATGGTTCTTCTTCTAAATTGTACTTAGAAAAATATGGGGCTTGAGCCTAGAGTAGCTCTTTTTCATCATGCCTTCACAAATTGTTCTGACTAAGTTTACCAGGCCTGTAGTGTGTCCTTTGTCCCCACTTGCCTCTGTTAGGGGATTGCTTCCCACTCTCTGTGTAGGCATTGGGGTGCTGCTGGTTGATGATGAATATGCCCTGGCAGGGAGAGAAGATGGGGGCGGTGGGGGCGGCCCTGCATCTGCTGTTCTCTCATGACTGACTTTTAGATAGTGGGGTAATAGCAAAGAAGACTGCTGGGCACTGATGTTTTATTGTTCTGTTATTAAACCATGTTTTTTTTGACACTCCTACCTCCTACTTTCCCACTCACTGATATAGTTGTATTCACTTTCCCAGGTCTGAAGTTACATGTCCTCATTTACCCTTATCAACCCTGTGGGACCTGGAAGGTAGATACTTGCTGTGTACTCAGGGAGAAGGGAATAGAGGCAGAGAGGTTATAGATTATTTGTGCCATGTCCATAGGAAATAGGACTCAAGGACTCTGACCCCAGCTGTTGTGTCCTTCCATTATTTCCTCTACTATTACTACTACTCTTTTTGTGTGACAAGTTTTTATTGGTGCAAAGTTGCAAGAAAAGCAGAACTCTCCTGTGTACCTTTTTCACAGATTGAACAATTTAAAAAAGAGAAAACTTTGACATTTTTTTAATGTTAACTTTTTATTTTTTCTTCTATTCATACATATTTATTTATTTTCTGAACCATTTGCATGTAAGTTACACACATCAAGTCCTCTTATCTCTTTCTATCAGTGTGTATTTCTTAAGAGTATTCTCTTAAGTACAGTAATGAACTTCATCGCTTTCATTTTTAATCTACAGCTCGATTTCAGTTTTGTCCCATTAACGTCCTCTGAAGCATTTTCTACCCTTCTAAGGACAGGATCCAGTCATGGACTGCATTTAGTCGTATCTTTTTACTCTCCTTTAATCTGAAACAATTCCTCATCCTTGCTTTTGTCTTTCATGACACTGACACTTTGGAGGAATGTTTGCTTTATGCTTTCTCATGATGAGATTTGAGTGATCTATCCCTGGCCAGAATACACTTCACTTCTTCTTAGGCTGTCACATCACATGTGGGGGCACACAGTATCCATTTGCCTTTTTCTGGTAACAGTCATTTTGACTAATCTTTACAGAAAACATTTATTTTGTCTGTCTAATGCCATTTATTTTTCTGTGCAACCAGTCAGAAACTAATGTGGGAGATGCTTGGAGATGCATTATGTCCTGTCTCCTCTGAGACTTAACCCCTCTATGTTTCATGTCTGCGGATGACCCTTGGCTCATTCAGTTGATGGTTGTGAAATGATTTCTGAGTTCACCACTTATTCCCTGACTGTCAGTTTATATCTTATTGTAAGACAAAGTTTTCCTTCTCCCCATTTTTAAATTCATTTTTAAAAATAAATACTTTTGATATTTTTCAAAATTTATCAATATATACTCATGGTTCTAGTTTTATTTTATGGGATACAACCCATTATTGTCCTTATTTCAGGTTCAAATTATCCCGGATTTGGCCCGCAGAAGCCCCAGCAAGCTGATACTCCTAGCTTATCTTACAAAGCTTTTCTCCTATTTTCTTCTAGAAATGTTATGGTTTCTGTGTTTGCATTTAGGACTAAGATCCATTGGAAGTTAATTTTTGTAGATGGTGTAAGGTAGGGATGTTAGTTAATTCTTTTCATTTTGATAACTAGGTTTTTTTCCCCTTTTGTTCAAAAGTCTTTTCCCCCCCATAATTGAATTGCCTTGGCACCTTTTTTTGAAAATCAGTTGATCATATATGCATGGGTCTGAAATTGGATGTTCTTTTCTATTCCTTGTTTGATTGATTGATATCTTTCCATAATATCAAACTGTCATGTCAATATAAACAGGTTGATATTTTTTGCCTAGTTTTATCAGCTACTGAAATACAGATGTCAGAACCTATTATGATTGTGGAATTCTATTTCTCCCTTTAATTCTGTTTTTACTTATTGTACTTTAAATTCTGTTACTAGGCACATACACTTTCATCTTCCTGATAAAATACCTCTTTTAGCATTACAAAATAATATATTGATGTGTGTGCTATATATATATATATGTATATGCATATATGTGTGTGTATATATATGTATATATATAATGAAAATGCCACCAGATTTTTTTTGGGGGGGTGGGTACCAGGGATTGAACCAGGGGCACTTAATCACTGAGCCACATTTCTCCTGAGTTGCTTAAGGCCTTGCCAAAATAACATATTTTTGCTTAAAACAGTCATGCATATTTTAAAGAATGTATGAGGCACGCTGGGCATGGTGGTAATTATATCTGTAATCCCACTGACTTGGGGGGTTGAAGCCAGGAATAGTATCTAAATTTGAGGCCAGTTTTAGCAACTTAGGAAGACCCTATCTCAAAATAAAATAAAAAGAGGAAAAAGTGTTTTTATACTTGTTTTGGTCAACTTTATCACTGCTGTGGCTAAAAGACCCAACCAGAACAATTGTAGAGGAGGAAAAGTTTATTTGAGGCCTCACAGTTTCAGAGGTCTTAGTCAATAGAAGGCCAGCTCCATTCCTCAGTGCTCAAGATGAGGCGGAACATGATGGCAAAAGAGTGTGGCTGAAGGAAGCAGCTCACATGATGATCAGAAAGAGAGGTCTCCATGGACCAGATAGAAATATATACCCCCAAGCCATGCCCCAATTCCCACCTCCTCCAGCAATACCTTACTACTTCAGATACCACTCAGTTAATTTCTATCAGGGGGGTTAATTCACAACCCAATCATTCCTCCCCTGAATCTTCTTGCATTATTTCACTTGAGCTTTTGGGGGACACCTCACATCCAAACCATAACTATACTTACCATTTCTGATGCTCATCCTTTGTTCATAAGGATCCAGATTTTCCTCTAGTATCATTTTCCTTCAGCTTGAAATTTGATCTTTGATAAATTCTCTTAGTTTTCCTTTGTGTAAATGTATTTTTGTTTATTTCACTGTCATTCCTGGAGAACATTTTCTCTGGATGTCAATTTGAGTGGGTTCACTCTCTCCTCAGCAGTCACTTTTGGTGTCCATGTTTCTGAAGACATAGTCAAGGTTATTAAAACAATCCTTCCTCTGATGTAATGTGACCTGCTTTTCTGGCTGCTTTCGAGACTTTTTTTTTTTTTTTCAAAATCCCAACGGCATTTCTTGTAGAAATAGATAAAGCAATCATGAAATTCATATGGAAAAACAAAAGACCCAGAATAGCAAAAGCAATTCTAAGCAGGAAGTGTGAATCTGGAGGTATAGCGATACCAGAGTTCAAACTATACGACAGAGCAATAGTAACAAAAACAGCATGGTACTGGTACCAAAACAGGCAGGTGGACCAATGGTACAGAATAGAGGACACAGAAACCAATCCACAAAACTACAACTATCTTATATTTGATAAAGGGGCTAAAAGCATGCAATGGAGGAAGGATAGCATCTTCAACAAATGGTGCTGGGAAAATTGGAAATCCATATGCAACAAAATGAAACTGAATCCCTTTCTCTCGCCATGCACAAAAATTAACTCAAAATGGATCAAGGATCTAGATATCAAATCAGAGACACGGCGTCTGATAGAAGAAAAAGTTGGCTACGATCTACATACTGTGGGGTCGGGCTCCAAATTCCTCAATAGGACACCCATAGCACAAGAGTTAATAACAAGAATCAACAAACGGGACTTACTTAAACTAAAAAGATTTTCCTCAGCAAGGGAAACAATAAGAGAGGTAAATAGAGAGCCTACATCCTGGGAACAAATTTTTACCCCTCACACTTCAGATAGAGCCCTAATATCCAGAATATACAAAGAACTCAAAAAATCAAACAATAAGATAACAAATAACCCAATCAACAAATGGGCCAAGGACCTGAACAGACACTTCTCAGAGGAGGACATACAATCAATCAACAAGCACATGAAAAAATGCTCACCATCTCTAGCTGTCAGAGAAATGCAAATCAAAACCACCCTAAGATACCATCTCACTCCAGT
>NW_026000093.1:839806-861224 GCF_001458135.2 Marmota marmota marmota | reverse complement strand
GGGGGGGGGGGGAGGGCAGTGTGTGTTATTTTGGGGTCTAGGAACACAGAGCACTATGGTGAGAACAGGAACAGATACATGTGAAGTATGTTGCCTGGTACCTGGATGAAGCAGAAAGTTATTTGATTATGGATCAGGAATGAAATTTGTATCTTAAGGCGCTTTGTTAGTGTTGCTAATATTAATAAAAATTGAGTCACTTAAACAAAGTCATATGTGAGATATAAATATGATTATTTTTATTTATACATGGTATCAACCCAGGATTATCTTTCAAAGTTCTAGTGATTGATCATAACCTGTTTTTTCCCTTATATTTTTGCCTTTGAGTGTAGAACCTTAGATTGAAGACATAAGGGGTGGGGGTGGGGAGGAATGGCTCCTGAGCCAGCATAAGGTATATTACCCATTCATTTAGAGAGACAATTATGAGTTTAAATGCCTTATTTTGTGGAAACAGAGCACTAAGTGATATCTGGAAAATTCTATTGAAATATCATTGGAGATCTTTCAAGACTTGGTGGATTAAAATGAAATGTACATCCAGTCCCTCGAGTGTACATTTACAGTCTTCATGTGAACAAAACTGTAATATCAGTAGAATTTTCTTCTGTGAGTGCTTTCCAGTCCTGAAGGTCAAATATTCCTGTCACAAGTCTCTGACTTCAAGTCTCAATCTTCTTTGTTTTGTGTAGATGTTTCTTTCTCAGCAAAATAGAGGAGAAACTGGTTCCTGTATCAGATGATACCAGTATGAGTGTGGATGAAGATGAGTATTCCAGTGACAAGAGGGAAGTGAGCAGGCCCGAGGAAAGTGTTGGTTTCCTAATCAAGAACTGCAGGTTTTCCATGAAAATGAAAATGATAGAAAGTGCACGGAAGCAGGTGGGTATCCATCCTATGTTCCTCTCTGGTGACGTGAGAGTTTCCAGTGTTATCTCTTTTCTTAGTGTTTCTTTAAAATCTGAAGCTTAAAAATAATTGCTAATAGTTATTATAGTTTTTTTTTTCTTATAAGAAATTAAATTGTAGCTCAATGGTAAAGCTTACACGTACCATTTATGAGGCCCTGGTTCTATCCCTACTCCTGCAAAAATAAATGAATGAATGAATGTAGGTATATTCTATCCTCACTTCACAAAAAACAAGCAAGCAAGCCAAGAAACACTTAATTAAAACTGTCCAGAAATTGCTGAAGTTTATTACATTTCTGTTAATCATCTCAAAATGTTTACTATCTGTTATTTGGAAAGCAAACAAAGCTGAGTACTGCTGCACACAACTGTAATCCCAGCAGCTTGGGAGGGTGAGGCAGGAGGATCACAGCAATTGCCAGTCTCAGCAATTTCACAAGACTCTATCTTAAAATGCAATAGGGATGGGAAACAGGTGTGCCATGGTGCATACCTGTAATCCCAATGACTTGGGAGGCAGACACAGGAGGATCACAAGTTTTGAGGCCAACCTAGGCAACTTAGACATGCCCTAAGCCATTTAGCAAGACTGGAATTCAGCATACATAAGTAACATTTTACAACTGAGCAGGAAGTCAAACAACCCAATTAAAAAATAGTCAAGTGATTTGAATAGACATTTCAACAAAAAGATATGCAAGTGGACAAAAAACACATGAAAAGATACTCAACATCATTAGTTATTAGGGCAGTGCAAATCAAAAATACAATGAGGTACCACTTCACACCCACTAGAATGGCTAGCATCAAAAAGAGAAGTGCTGGTGAGGAAATAGAAAAACTAGTACCCTTGTGCATTTTTGATGAGAATATAAAATGCTGTATCTGCTGTGGAAAATAGTCTGGCAATTTCATAGAATACCATACAACCTAACAGTTCCACTCCTAAGCAAATATACAAAAGAAATGAAAGTACAGGCCCATGCAGTAAGTTGTACACAGTTATTCATGGTGGCATTATTAAAATTAGCTGGAAAGGTAGACACAACACACATGTTCATTAGCAGATGAATGGATGAATAAAATGTGTGTCCATGCAGTAGAACATTATTCATCCATAAAGAAGAATGAAGAACTGACAGATACTACAACATGGATGAACCTGGAAAATGTTATGCTAAGTGAAAGAAGTCAGACACAAAATCACCACGCTTTCTGATACCTTTTGTTATGAAATATCCATAATAAGCAATCCACATTAGTGAGAAAGGGGATTAGTGGTTGCCAGTGGCTAGGGAGAATGGGAGGGCCATTGGCAATTTTTCTTTGGGCTGATGAAGATTTTCTGGAATTAGATGGTGATGAAAACATTACCTACCTTTGTAAACACAGTAAAAATATTACTGAAATGTCATCTTTAAATGTGCATTATTAAGGCTGGGCGTGATGGCTCATGCCTATAATCCCAGTGGCTCTGGAGGCTGATACAGGAGAATTGCAAGTTCAAAACCAGCCTCAGTCCAAAGTACATGTATGAAGACACGAATTGGGTGTCAACATACTTTATATACAAACATACGTGAAAAATTATGGTATATGTGGATGTGTAACCAATGTGATTCTGCAATCTGTATTTGGGGTAAAAATGGGAGTTCATAACCCACTTGAATCTAATGTATGAAATATGATATGTCAAGAGCTTTGTAATGTTTTGAACAACCAATAAAAAATAAATAAATAAACATAAAAAAAGAAAAAAAAGAAAAATTATGGTATATATGTGTAATAAGAATAGTAATGCAAAAAAAAAGTACATGTATAAAGACATGAATTGGCATGGACATACTTTATATTCAAAGTTATGAAAAAAATCAATTAAATTAAAAAAAAAAAAAACAGCCTCAGAAAAAGGAAGGCGCTAAGCAACTCAGTGAAATCCTGTGTCTAAATAAAATACAAAATAGGGCTGGGGATGTGGCTCAGTGGTCGAGTGCCCCTGAGTTCAATCCCTGGTACCCTCCCCACAAAAAAAGTGCATTATTTTTTTAAAAATGTGCATTATATCCAGTGATTTTTTTAAAAAAGAAGGTATCTACAACTAAGGAAATGGATAACTGCTCCCAAGTGGCTTGTGTCATGTAAAAAAAAACAATAGGCCAAGTAGAAACTTCTTTTGGAACTGCCCACCTATATGTCATCACACCACTTTCTTTCTTTTTCTTCTATTAATATAGAACAATTTCTCACTTGCCATGAAACTACTGAAGGAGCTGCATAAAGAGTCAAAAACTAGAGATAACTGGCAGGTGAAGTGGGTGCACAGCTACTGCCGGCTGAGCCACTGCCGGAGCCACACCCAGACCCCTCCTGAGCAGATACTCACCGTGTTGAAAACTGTCTCTCTCTTGGGTAATTAGTTGGCTTTTGTCCATGTAATTTTTTAATGCTATTTTATATTTTATCTTGTGTGTTTTCAAACAAAAACTATTCTATGTGCTGCTTCATCTAACATATGGAAGTTAAATATTTTTAGTAACTTCAGTAGAGGCAGAAAGGGTGCCAAATAGAATTATGTCACTTCCTTGGGAACTGAGCAAAAGATTTGGAGCTAGGGAGCTTTGTATGCTAATGTTTTTCAGTATGACATTTGGAGCTTTTATTTCTTTATATATATAAAAAACTGCAAATTTTATTTTTTTTAAGTTTTTCTTTAACACTTGATCAAATTATAAGTCTAGCAGGGCATGGTGGTGCACACCTGTAATCCCAGCACCTCAGGAGGCTGAGGCAGGAGGCTCTTGAGTTCAAAGCAAACCGTAGCAACTTAGCAAGGCCCTAAGCAACTGAATGAGAATCTGTCTTTAGATAAAATATTAAAAAGACTGGAGATGAGGCTCAGTGGTTAAGCATCCTTGAGTTCAATTCCTGGTACCAGTATATCATACACACACACACACAAATTTGTGTGTGTATGTGTCATCTAGTAGTTTAATTATTTTGACAACTTAAAAGTTTACACATGAGATGTAGAATATTAAACATGAAAAGCATTTTTTCTTCTTAAGTTTCTCTTTTCACAATAACGTAACTTTTAAGCCTTAGAGGAGTAAAACTCTCTCAGTATAGTTTGGGTCCGATACTTCTTCCCTGCAGCAAGCTCAGGGGTGTAGGTAGCAATACCATTTAACTCTGCTGCAAGACAGAGTGCCTAAAAAATTGTGCCAGAGCAGCAGCCTCAGTAAAGTACCAAGAGGATTATTCTCTCCAGTTGATTCTTGGACAGAAAATGTTTTAGGCAGTTTAACAAGATGCAAATGGTGATGCTTGAATAAAAGGTTAATTCCTAGTTTTAATTGCCTAAGCCTCTCTGGGCATCAGTACAGTTACTTATAACAAAGAACATTTTCCATTAATAAGCAAGTTTAAGAAATTCTTCAACCACTATTTGAAGCTATTATTTCACTATTATTTCTTGTATTTCCAAGATTTATTTTAATTAATTTCTTAATAGAAAAAACAACTTTTATACACTGTGAATTTCTTCTTTTTAATTTATGGTATTCATTTACTTCAGAAAAAAATAACTTTTTAAAAAAAAAAATCCAACAGACGAGAACAGCACATCAAGCTACTTAAGCAGAAATAGTCTGGCTTCCTGTGATCAGAACATTCTCTTGGGAACAACCTGCAGAATCATGGCTAACGCTCTCAGCAGTGAGCCAGCCTGCCTTGCTGACATCGGGGAGAGCAAAGCAAAGCGGATCTTGGAGCTTTCTGGATCCAGTGCAGAGAATGTAGAGAGGGTAATGAAAACGGGAAGGGAGGATGTTTCTTGTTTGTGTGTTGCATATCCTTTCATGTGCAGTCTTCGGCTCCAGAAGAGTAACAATGAGGGTATCACTTTGTGTTTTTGAAATATGTTTGACAGTTACATACAGCCAAGTTTCTTATGTGGAACATTGATGTACTCCATGTGTTTCTTGTTTATTTGAATGATTCTAATTTTTTAGGATTAATAATGAGAAATTTTTATTGGATTGATGTGGATAGTTCTTTCGTGTATTTTGTTAATTAAATTTTACTACCAGCGGCCATTCAAATGTATCCACTAGCTTGTAGGACAAAACAGGCTTTTCCACTTTTTTTAATTTAGTGCCTGCTCTGCTTAGCTTTTTTCAGACAGTTACCAGCCACCTTCTCGTCCCACTGTGTTCTACCTCACTTCATTCAAGTAGCCTTTAGATGTTACAAGTATCTTTGCAGGACATTGAGCACAATGCGCAGTTTCCATATGTTTCATAAATTCCTGACAGAGCTGCACAGTGAGTTTGACCTGATTCAGCTCTGTGTGGCTCATAAACTGTCTGGCCCCCACTTGGCATGTTCTTTTTTTTTTTTTTCTGGTTGTTGTTATATGCTCAGGATTTTATTGGGATTACATACTTCCTCATCACTATGGCAGAAACACCCTTTTTCTGGTGAACATAGCTTTCACTGTTATTTATGTATTTTGAGACAAGGGTTGGGTGGGGGTGTCTCACTATGTTGAGTAGGCTGGGTTCAAACTCCCCATCTCAAGGATCCTCTTGCGACCAGCATGCCAAGACCTAGGACTACAGGTCTATGCCATTGCTCCCAGATTTTCACTGTTATTTTGGAGCTATTCATTCAGTTAGTCATCCTCTGAATTTCAGGTGGTCATGGGTCTGTACCAGAGAGCATTCCTTCACCTCTCCAAGGCCGTAAGGACAGCTGAGGAGACCCAGTCATTCTCCTGGGGCCAGGGGCCTGCAGCCGGGGTGATTGATTCTTATATGACGCTGGTGAATTTCTGTGACCAACAACTTCACAAGGCAGAAGAGAATGCATCAGGTGAACCACGAAAAAAGAAAACAAGTTAGTGTGCCATTATGTCAGCGTAAAGTCATCGTCTTTTTAAAATTTTTCTTTTTGTAGATGTAGATGGACAACATGCCTTTATTTTATTTGTTTATTTTTGTGTGGTGCCAGGGATTGAACCCAGTGCCTCACACATGCTAGGCAAGCACTCTGCCACTGAGCCACAGCCCCAGCCCAGTCTTAAGAATTTTGTAGATAACTTTTGATTTCCCATTTATTTGCTTCCAAAAGACAGATATTTTCAGAAGTGTCTGATGCCGCCTTCTTCTTCTTTTTTTTATTTTTTTTAGCACTAGGAATTGAACTTTACCACTGATCTACATCCCCAGACCTTTTTATTTTTTATTTTGAAACAGAATTTCACCAAGTTGAGGACCTCACTAACTTGCGGAGGCTGGCCTTGAATTGTGATCCTCCTGTCTTCACCTCCCAAGTTACTGGAATTCCAGGCATGTGCCTTCACAACCTGGCATCTGATATCTTCTTTTTTTTTTTTTTTTTATTGGTTGTTCAAAACATTACAAAGCTCTTGACATATCATATTTCATACGTTAGATTCAAGTGGGTTATGTACTCCCATTTTTACCCCAAATACAGATTGCAGAATCACATCGGTTACACATCCACGTTTTTACATGATGCCATATTAGTGACTGTTGTATTCTGCTACCTTTCCTATCCTCTACTATCCCCCCTCCCCTCCCCTCCCATCTTCTCTCTCTACCCCATCTACTGTAATTCATTTCTCTCCTTGTTTTTTTCCCCATTCCCCTCACAACCTCTTATATGTAATTTTGTATAACAATGAGGGTCTCCTTCCATTTCCATGCAACTGATATCTTCTTAAAGCATTTAAATGGAGCCAAGCTGCCTTCCATATTTCCCCATTTGCTATTTATACTTTTCCTATTTTGCTTGCAGTTTGTATTATCCCACATGGCCTGCCTGTTGCTCTTGGAATAAATTCAGTATCCAGCAACTACCCCTTATATACTCAGTTCAGGATGGAAACAATTCTTCATGCAAAATGGGTACACTAATGGAAGAATTCTCCTGCCAGATACAGACTCAAAAATACGTCAACTGTTTGTTCATCTAAAGTGGTTTTTCTAGGCAGAGATACAGCTCAGTGTAGAGCAGTTGCCTAGCATGCATGGAGTCAATTCCCAGCACCATAGGAAAAAGAAAAAAATAAATAAATAAGATGGTTGTTCAGGAAAGAATGACATACTAAAAAATAAAAGACAAAAAGATAAAAGATAATGATTTGTTACATTTGCAGTTTATGTATAAGTGATATATTGACCATTGTTTTCCTCTTGTTGTCCTTGATAGTTATTGATTCTGTAGAACTGCAGGAGTATCCAGCAATTGTGGTGGAGAAAATGTTGAAAGCCTTAAAATTAAATTCCACTGAAGCAAGGCTGAAGTTTCCTAGATTGCTTCAGATTATAGAACAGTATCCAGAGGAGACCTTGAGCCTAATGACAAAAGAGGTTAGTATCTTTGTTCTAGTAAATGGAGGGGAGCTGTATAGAACTGAAAGACAGTTTTATTTATATCCAGATACATAGTGTATGCAAAGTGTGTATTATAGTTTCTCCAAACCAGCATTGAATTCTGCTGCATTCTAAGAACATAGTTAATTTGAAATGATGTAAAAAAGTATTCACATTAACCTATTTTCCTGTGTGAGTATTCATAAGAACATTATATATGAACAAGGACCCAAAGAAATTCTGGTGTGTGTCTGGGGCAGAGACAGGGACCTTATGTGAAATTCTGCTACCCACACAGATGAAGCTACAGCCTGTAACATCTGTTGGTGCTATATGCTCAGTTTTTATTTTTTATTTGTTTTTGGTTTTGTTACTGGGGATTAAACCCAGGGATGCTTTACCACTAAGCTACATCCCCCCAGTTTTTTTTTTATTTTTTATTTTGAGACAGGGTCTCTCTAAGTTGCTGAGCCTGGTCTCAAACTTGGAATTCTCCTGCCTTATCTTAGCCTCTTGAGTCACTGAGATTACAGGCATGTGCCACCAGGCCCAGCATGATCAGTTATCTTTAGCCCAGGGAGAACAACTTAGTTTCATTGTGCATCCCACTTCGTGTAGTGCCTATCGGCAGCACAATTTCCATCAGGGCCCAAGGCCTTCAGGCATGAGTGAGAGGTTTAAATGTGGGTATAGAGCAGAGTGTGTGAAGGGGAGCAGGCTGCTTGGCCCTTGGTTTACCTGGGGTTGCACCTGCTGGCTGTGCTCCTATTCTGTGGGCATTCTCTGTGTGCAGAGTAGGATCAATCTGCAAAAGTGTAGGCTATCTGAGAGGCTCCTGAAGATTTGTACAGATGTATAACTAGAAAATGTTAGAGCCAAGCTTTATTTTGAAAATGTAAATTCAGAAAGGTTGATCTGGTACTCTATTAGCTTTGCATAGGGAGTTTTTAAGTAGTACTGACCTCTGGAATTGGGGATGTAGCTTGGTGGTAGAATACTTGCCTGGCATGCACACTGCTTTGGATTTCATCACCAGCACCACAAAAACAAAAGAATCCAGTGTTGGGGGCCTGGGGTTGTGGCTCAAGTGGTAGAGCGCTCACTTAGCACATGTGAGGCACTAGGTTTGATCCTCAGCACCACATAAAAATAAAATAAAGATATTGTATCCACCTAAAACTAAAAAATAAATATTTTTTAAAAATTCAGTGTTGATCTCTGAGCTGTTGGGCCCAATTTGTCTGTCAAGGCTCTAACTGCTCTCTCTATTTACTGTGGCTACTGAAAGTAGACTTTTCCAATAGGTCTTAAATAGGAGATTAAATTAAATCCAGAAACATAGCATATATGTGTTTTTCTTAAGGATAAGTGAGCAAATAGTTAAATAATTTTATTATAATTTTGGTTTTCTAAAGGGGCCGACAGCCAGTGTCTCATTGGGGAGGTTCTTCTTCAAGTCTCAAATAATTAGTGAAGAACAAAACACAAATAGTCAGAAATGGATTTACAAAAAGCAGAGCCCCTGATAGGTCTAGTTCACCTGGGAACTGGAACTAGACAAAGGAAAGATGGCTCTGTTGGTTTACTTAAAGTGCATCCCACTTCCCATTACGTGCAGTGCCTACTGGCAGCACACTTTCCAGCAGGGCTCAAGGCCTTCAGGCATGAGTGAAGGAATCCAAGGTTTCAAGAGTGGAGTCTGGCTTCTTGATGTCTTATAGTCAGCAGGTTAATTGGCATCTTGGCAGGTCACACTCATTTCAGGTGCTGTGTGGGCCATGGCAGAGAAGGATGGAAATTCATGATGTCTCTGAGCAATTGACTAGAGAAAGTGTCCACTGGTTATTCCCAGATAACCAGATATTTCTATCCACTAGGCTTTGATGTGCGGTGACCTTCATGCAACCCATGGATGGCTCGTGATAGTTTTCTGCAAAAATAATATTTCTTTACATATGATAAAAACAATTTTGAATTTGTGAGGGAATAAATGGCATATCAGTCAGTGTTACTATGACACCTGGTAGACATTTGTGAGGGAGCCAAACCTCTCTGAGGTATGTGGACTGACTCCTGGTATCCTCACACATACTGCTGTGTCTTCAGTTTGCCCACACAGCTATGAAGCTTCTTCAAGTTCCTCTAGTGTTCTAAGTACATTAGATTTTACCTTAAAAATAATACCTTAAAAGCATTCAAGGAAAACATGTACACTTTTTTTTTTTAAATGATATAGGTATAAAGAGATAAAAGCCAGAAGCCACAAAGGAAAATCCTTTGGTGCTTACACACACACACACACATACACACACACACAAAAACAAAACAAAACAAAAAATGTTGAATGCCGTGTACAAGGTTAAAAAAAAGGTACAAGAAAAATATCTGCAACACATGAGAGGTGCTGACATCTCTAATCTTTGATATAAGTGACCACAATAGGCCAGTATATTCAAAGGAAATGCATGCATGATTAACTATGTAAGGTAGGTGAACATGGAGTGTTTGGCTTTACTGATAATGAGCCATGAACATTTTTTTTTAATTTTTCTTAGTTATACATGGACACAATATTTTTATTTTGTTTATTTATTTATATGTGGTGCTGAGGATCAAACCCGGTGCCCCACAGGTGGCAAGACAAGCACTCTGCCACTGAGCCATAATCCCAGCCCGAGCCATCAACATTTAAGTTAGATATTGTTCACTTTTCAGACTGACAGTGTTTTTAAAAAGTTCATTGTGTCCAATACTCATAAAATTTTTGGAAACCAGTCTAATATGTTTAGAAATAAAAATTAGAAATATCCTTTTGTATTTTCTAGCAATATGTATTATAATTGTTAATGTTCACCCTGTGATTTTACTTCTGTACTTGTACAGATGTGTAACACAAATATAAATAGATATGTATGCAGATATCTCCTTTATTGTATAAATTGTAATATCAAAAAATTGGAAAACGCCCTAAATATTTATTACTGAGAAGTAGATAAATAAAATACTATACAGCTATTAGAAGGAATGATGTAAATCTGAGAAAACACAGCAGTGAACTATCTAGTATGATTCCATTCTTGGAAGCAAAGAATTTGCCTGCACATGCCCAGGAATATCTATAAGAATCCAGTGGTCATCTCAGAGAGGGCCAAAGGATAGGAGACATTATATATGTATTATTTTTTTATTGAATATACTTTAGCATTACGGTAAGGCGATGTTAAATGTTTTGTTTATTAACTTATAGCTCTCTGTGTTTTAGATTTCTTCCATTCCTTGCTGGCAATTCATTGGCTGGATCAGCCACATGGTGGCATTATTGGACAAAGAGGAAGCTGTCGCAGTTCAGCACACTGTGGAAGAGATTGCCAGTAGCTACCCACAGGCAATCGTTTATCCGTTTATAATAAGTAGCGAAAGCTATTCCTTTGAAGATACATCTGCTGGTCATAAGAATAAACAGTTTGTGGCAAGGTGATGTTACAGGGTTAATCAAATACTGCAGGGTACAAAAAAATGTGTGGTAAAAGCAAACACATGGAAACTTAGGTTTGTCTTTAGATGACTTCAGGCTGTCCTCAAAGCATAGAAAACCTTACACATTTGTTGAATATATCTTTTCTAGATATCATACTTGTTATAGAATTTCTATATGTTTTTAAATAAATTTCATTTTAGGTGCTGTTCATGAAGCATACCACTCTTGTGCTCATAGCTAATAATCTGTTGGTTGAGACAGACTAGATGAGATGCTTTTGCAATTAATTCTTGAAATCATCCTTTAATTTAAAATATACAAGACAGCCCCTTTTCTAATTCAGTCTCAGTAGACAACCTAAAGGATCATCCTTTCACTTCTTCAATCCATTTATTAGTAAAGACCATTGACATAAAGTGCAATGGTGTGACTTTCACAAAAATACTTCATAGGTGCATGGCATTCTAGATGCATTCTCTGTCGAGCTATTTTTTTGTCAGGAGCTGGTTTGCCTCATTATTTTGGGTGTTGATTTGGGGAAGAATAGGAGTGAGACACAGCAAGACCCAGCATCTGCCATGATTTGTGCACATATTGCCTGCCAACCACACCATCTCTGAGGTCTACCATGAAGGGATTGAAGATAAGAGCCAGGCGATGGTGGCAAGTGCCTGTAATTCCACTGACTCAGAAGGCTAAGGCAGGAGGATAAAAGTTTAAGGCCAGCTTCAAAACAAAATTTAGTAAGACTCTGTCTCAAAATAATAATAGAAAGGGCTAGGGATATAGCTCAGTGGTAGAGTTCAATCCCACAAAAAAAAGAAAGAAAGAAAGAAAAAAGAAAAGGAAAATATTTGAAAATGCATCTAGAAGGTAACTTTTTCTTTGATAACTTCAGAAAATGTATATGTCAAATTTCAAACATCAGGGGCTGGGGTTGTGGCTCAGTGGTAGAGCGCTTGCCTAGCATGTGTGAGGCACTGAGTTTGATGCCCAGCACCACACACACACACACACACACACAAAAAAAAAACTTAAATGAACAAAATAAAGGTATTATGTTCATCTGTAACTAAAAATATATATATTTTTAAAAAAATCATACATCAAAATGTTCACACCCATTGCAAGAAAGTTTGCTTTTTAAGAACCTCACCTCTTGATAGACACTTTATACTTCATCTAATATTTGATGGAATTCTGAAATTCTTCCTTTCCCTAGACTGTTTTTTATTTGTTGGTTTTTATTTGACTGTTGGTTTTTATTTGTACATATATGGTACATTAAATAGTTATATATGATTGCATAACATAAATTGTACATATTATAAATATATATTTTAAGTGCATATATAAATATATGCAAACATATATAAGTATATTTCTATAAATAGATAAAATAGGCCTTGATCATTGGAAGATGTTCAGTTACCTAAATTTTGTATCTTTGTTTTCATAGAATCAAAAATATGTTGGATCAAGGTGGAGTGATTCAAGACTTTATTAATGCCCTCGACCAGCTCTCTAATCCCGATCTGCTCTTTAAGGTAATACAACAGCTTTTGGCACACAAAAAAAAAAGAACTAGGGTAAAACTTACTTGCAGTCTAGCTTGATTCATAAATCTTTTCTCTCTTTTCTCTCTCTTTTTCCCCAGGACTGGGTTGCTGAAATAAAAGATGAACTAGAAAAGAGCCCTGTAAATAAAAAAAAAATTGAAAAACTGTATGAGAAGATGTATGCAGCTTTGGGTGACCTGCGAGCTCCAGGCCTGGGTCCCTTTCGAAGGAGGTTTATCCAGGTATGGTTGGACACGGTGGCCTTGCTGGTAGCAGAAGCATCAGGAAGATCAGTATTCAAACTTGATGGCTTGCTAACAATTCTGATCTTAAATTACCTGTTGAATTTGTAATCTTCCTTTAATCTGGTACTTTCTGTGAGGTACTGATAGATTCTATTAATTCAATTATTCATGCTCAAATTCTTCGATCCAAAGATTAGTGTTTTAATTCTCAGAATGATTTGACTATTGGATCAAGAAAATATTTGTGCTGAGAGTGGTGACACATATGTAATCCTGGTAACTCAGAGGAGACCATGGCAGGAGGATCACAAGTTAAAGACCAGTCTCAGCAACTTGGCAAGGCCTTAAGCAACTTAGCAAGATCCTGTCTCAAAATTTAAAAATAAATAAATAAAAGGGCTAGGGATATGGTAAAGCACCCCTGGGTTTAATCCTCAGTATCAAAAAATAAATAAAAAGGAAATGTTTGTATTTAACATGAATTGATAAAATACTGTGCCCAGCATTTTTTCAGGTCACAGGCTTGTGGGTAATTGAGATTGTTCACAGGGACAGATCAAGTTCCTAAGGGCAGAGGGTTGTATGACAAATAACTGCTTATAAAATGCTATGCGAGTATAAGGGAGATCTATTTTCAAATTTGTTCTAGAGCTGGAAGGAAAATACACCTTTGCTCGTAGGGAATCATATACAGGAGGCCTTGATGTGGCCAACTACACAGGCCCCTCACCCCGGTCTTTCTCTGTCTGGTCTTCTAGAGACTCATCCCTAGGGACAAGGATGGAAAAGGATCCTTCCGCATCCTTTTTCCTCCTGAGGGTCTAAGAAGAACCGGGTGCTCCTTCCTCTTTTGCATATGTTACTTACACCTCCCTTCTGCCATTCATCACACTGACTTCCCCCTAAATCTTTGTCAGACTACTTGAATTTATTAAACCTCAAGAAGTTTAAGGCCTTAAAGGAAAAGACCTGGCATTCACATTGGCAGAGTCCTGAAGTCCAGTCTACAATGCAAAGAAAGATCTTTATCTTTTATATATATATTTTTTTGATAACTGCTTTTTTAGAATGTTATTCATATAACCCACAATTCAGCCATTTAAAGTGTACACTGGAGAAGTTTTAAGTATATTTACAGAGTTGTGACATCACTTCAATTTTAGAACATTTTCATCAGCACAGAAAGTAACCCCAACCCATTTGCAATTACTCCCCATTTCCTACTCTTGCCAGCTCTTGGCAGCCACTGAACTACTTTCCATAGGTAAGGAGTGGCCTCTTTTGGACCTTTCACATGAATGGAATCACACAATGTGTCACTGGCTTTTTTCACGTGGCCTGATGTTTTCAAAGTTCAGCCACATTGCAGTATGCATCAGTGCTTTGTGATTTTTGTTTTGTTTTGATGGCCAGATGTTGTTCCACTGTGTGAGTACGCTGCATTTTGCTTGACTTTTCTTCATCAGTTAATGGACACTCGGGGTACTTCCACTTCTCAGCTTCTTACACATAGTGCTGCTCTGCATATCATTGGACAGATTCTTGAGGGGAGGTGTCTTTTCAGTTCTTGTGACCATCCTCAGCAGTAGAAAAACACTTTGGTCTTTAACTGATCCTCCCCTTTTTGCTTTCTCACTTGATAAATGGATATTGTTTTTGGTGAGTCATTCCTAGTTGGGGTACTTTGAGTTAAAGGTACAAATGTAGGGACATAAAGAATTATCTGTGGCCTAATTGTGACCAGGAATACATTTTAAAAGTGAAGATAATGCTATGAACTCCTGTAATTTAAGGACATATTTTAGGCTGTACATTGTGACTGGTGTGTGTTGCTGATCCTTAGATATGCAAGGGTCTCAGAACAGGAACTGTAATTAAATGAAGTAATAAATTGTACTTAAAACTAATAGGTTAGCACCAATAAAATTATTGTAATATTGTAGAATATGGAATTTGGAAAAGTGTGTCAAGGTTTGTTTCTTGCTGTACCCGTGGCCCACACACTTACTCTGTAAAGACCCAGGTTTTGAATTTGCAGGCCATACGAGTCCATTACCAGAACTTGTATCTGTTGTCATCATATCATGCAAAGGCAGCTCCAGAGGGTGCTTTGGCAAGTAGGCTGGATAAAATAATGGCTTACATTCTATGGTTTGTTGAACCATGTTCTAAATAAAAGAAGCTGGAGCTGAAGAGTGGGCAACTTACCCAAAATCAATGAGAACATCAGATTGCAAATTAGACTTGGGTCTCCTCACCTCATAGGATCTAGGGCACCCTTGTGAAAGGGTTTCGTTTTAGCAGCTCCTCTTTTCTACAGCCTGTCCTGCCCTCCAGTACCCTATTTCCTCTGCCAGGCTGAGAACGACCTCATTTGGAAAAATTCTATTAGGCCTCCAGTAAAGAGTGCAGGTTATGTCTTTGAATTCTTGTCTACCTTCTTTCCCTGCATGCTGGACACAATAAGACTCTGCCCCAAAAATCTATCAAAGCAGACCATTATTTTCCCCAGCTGCTGTGAGCATAGCTGCAATAGCCCTCTCCTGGGTACACCAACAGTGTGGCAGAAATATGCCTGTTGTTCGTAGCAGACATGAGATTCTTTGGAGTCAAATTTCTAGTGTATTGGAAAACTTATTCAGAACTTTATACCTTCTTCCAAATTAACAAATATTTTTCATTAATTTAAACTAAAACCTGCCAAAATGATGTAAGTGACTCAGGTTTCACTTTAGAGGGTCCTTAAGGGCATTAGGCCTTTCAAATATATGATTGCTAGTTAAATTTGGGAAATAGCTAATCTTTCCATGTATTCTAAGAATGGTAGATTATTTCTATATTTTAATCCATTTATAGATTAAAGACGTCATAAATACATATATATGTATATATACATATATATGTATGTGTTAATTTTCCTGTTATGGATTATCTTAAAATAGAACTTTTATTTCATGTATACCAGATTTATGTTGTTAATTAGTTCTAAATTGGGTAAATCTTGACAACTATTAAGTTATTGTTAGTAATAATCTTGTTTCTTTTTTTTATTTGATATCAGGATTATCATTCAAATATTTGAGTAAGACTAATATAAAGAAAGAATTGATATATTCAAAGTTGTAGAATTTCTAATAATAATTGCTTTTAGAACTAAAGATTATCTAAATAAATTTATACTCATGTTATCATCCAAAATAGTATCATGAAAGATTTTTACCAAGAAAAGTAGCCTTCTCTTACTTTTTTGTCTATTTTTCTCTTCAGCTTAAATAAAGAATCGTGGGCTTTTCATTTTTGTTGAATTACTCCCTTAATTTTATTGTTTTTAACATTATTCCTAATTATTTGTGTCATTGTAATGCTGTAGACCCAGAACTAGACAGTGGACACAAAGAAATTAATTGACCTTGCCAAGTTTTTGTTTTAATTTTTTGGTAGTTGTAGATGGACAGCATGCCTTTATTTTATTTATTTATTTTTATGTGGAGATAAGGATCGCACCCAGAGCCTCACATGTACTAGGCAAGCGCTCTGCCACTGAGCTCCAGCTCCAGCCTGACCTTGCCAAGTTTTTACAGCCCTCATTAGCATATAACTGCAAGAATTTAGAATTTATAGCTACAAGTCATTATAACCATGACCTTTCTAAGGGAACACAAGTTACCAACAAAAGGCAGGCTCCAGATGTTTTAGAGTATTAAAATATTCTGGAAAAGTAAAACTGTACATCTTAAAAGCACAGAATAAACCTATGTAATTGAGCCCTTATAAAAATTCATAAGCTTAGAGCCTTTTCCTAAATTCAAACCAAACATGAGTCTTTGTAACAGATTATTAATTTTAGGCCTTTGGGAAAGAATTTGATGAACACTTTGGGAAAAAAGGTTCTAAACTACCTAGAATGAAACTCAGTGACTTCAATGACATCACCAACTCTCTGCTTTTAAAAATGAGAAGAGACACAAAGCCACCTGGGAATCTGAAAGAGTGCTCTCCCTGGATGAGTGAGTTCAAAGTGGAGTTCCTGAGAAATGAGCTGGAGATTCCTGGTGAGTTAAAATCCCCAGGTACAAAATCAAACTTAAGAACAGCAACATGACAAGAACTCAGTTTCTAAGTAGTGATATCAGGATCTTGGTAGTTGCCCCCCAACTCTCTCTTTAAAGGATTTTAAAATTTCACATATTTTTCATCATTAGGAAAATCTATAACAAGTGTTCAGATTTTCATTTACTAATTACCTCTGAGTATACCCACCTTTGCTCTTGAGTAACTTTTCTTCAGAAACATAACACAGGTATAGAAGCAGGTCCCTTCTGGGACATACATGCTGATACTGTTTAAAGGACCAGTTAATGATAAATGACTTACCTGCAGGAAAAAGGATCATGACACGGAGACATACAGCAGGTGAACCAGATGTGAACAAGGCATGATTTTTGAGAGGAAATGTAGTACATCCGAAGTTTTTCATACTGGAATTTGCAAGAGCAAAAAATGTTTTAATCCGATTACTCATATTCTCATTACAGTGAATACGAGGAAAAACATTTGGAGATTTTCTTTGCTTTTATTAACAACTGAGCAACTGAGGATAAGCCTCCTCACTTACCACTGATCTACCTTGAGATAAGAGTTCCAGTTCAGTACACTAATCTTTCTATTTGGAATTTGTCATTTAGAATAGGAGGCTAACTTCCATTAAGAAGTAATAGCATTTTTTTAAAAAGTCCATCTTTGCCAGGCACAGTGTGGCACATGCCTGTAATCCCAACACTTGGGATGCTGAGGCAAGAGGATTGCAAGTTCAAAGCCAGCCTCAGCAGATTAGTGAGGCACTTAGCATCTCAACAAGACCCTGTCTCTAAATAAAACATTAAAAAAGGCTGGGGTTGTGGCTCAGTGGTTAAGCACCCCTAGGTTCAATACCCAGTAACGCCCCCCCCACCCCACCCCCTGCCGCCAAAAAAAATTTATCACAGTAGATTAGCATTTTATTAGATCAGCAGATACATTGTAAAATACAAAGCTCTGTAACAAGCTATTCTAAGCAGGCTCTGTGATTTGTTTTAGGTCAGTATGATGGCAGGGGAAAGCCACTGCCTGAATACCACGCACGGATCTCTGGGTTTGATGAGCGGGTAAGTGTGAGGGTTTGCAACTCCTGTCACTATAATGGGGACTCTTAGTGCGCGGTTTGTAACTCTTTTTTTAATTATTATTTTTTTTTAATAGTTGTAGATGGACAGCATGCTTTATTTGTTTAGTTTTTTATGCAGGGCTAAGGATCAAACCCAGTGTCTCACACATGCTAAGCACGCGCTCTGCCACTGAGTTACGGCCCCAGCCCAGTGGCTTGTAATGAGAATAACGTGTGTGAGAATAACGTGTTTGCCCCCACTAAGGAAGGGACAATTAATTTTCCATGCTGTTCTCAAATTGTATGGAGTTTTCTGACTTTTTTTTGAAAATCAGAGACTCATTTTCTTAATTTCCTCAGTGTTTCAACATCAATTATGTGTAAGGATATAGTAAACTCAAAAGATTTTACTGTATGTGTATCCATTTTTAAATATGTGGAGAATTAACTTATTATAAAAAGTTTCCATGTTGAATATCATTGTTGCAACGGACACCCACAACTCTATGCAATTATTTGTAACCAAGAATATTAGATTTCTGTTGGCCAGCATTCGGGCACAAACAAATAACAGAAATATTTCACTGGCCTCTAAAGTCTGCTGGCCCAGGTTCTTTGTTCTTGTCACCTCACCCGGTATTCAGGGGGAGGTTTCTGAGGAATGTATGTAACTTTTCCACTTCTGATGATATGATGGGCCTAGATCATAGATTGTACTTAAAACATTTTTTTTGCCTTCAGGCTTGTGCCTGTAGTCCCAGCAACTTGGGAGACTGAGGCAAGAGGATAATGAGGGCTCACAATATAAAGACCAGCCTGTACAGCACAGTAATATTCCATCTCAAAAAAATAAAATAAGATTTCACTCACAAACAAACAAAACAAAAACCTACGAAGGTATTTTTTGCTGGGTGCACTGGCACATACCTATAGTCCCAGCTACTGGGGAGGCTGAGGCAAGGGTACCTTGACTTTGGGCAGCAATAGTGAAACCTTGTCTCTTGTAAAACAAAACAAAAATCCTTTATTTTTAAAGGTAAAAGTAATGGCTTCTATAAGAAAACCAAAGCGCATCATCATCCGAGGCCATGATGAAAGGGAGTACCCATTCCTTGTAAAAGGTGGTGAGGACCTTCGGCAGGACCAGCGCATTGAGCAGCTCTTCGAAGTCATGAATGTCATCCTCTCCCAGGATTCTGCCTGCAGTCAGAGAAACATGCAGTTAAGAACATACCGTGTGGTGCCCATGACCTCCAGGTGCGGCCCAAGCACATGTAGGATTCTGCCCTGGGCTGGGCTCTTGTGTCTGTTCAGAGGTGGGCATGGGGGTGGCTAGACAGGTTGGTCCCTTGGACCCCACAGACAGAGCACTAGACTGCACTTAAACACTTGCTGACCTCTGTAGGGAAAGTAAGTTCAGAATGAATGTGAGGAATCTGTTTTGCTTTGATTCTCCACGCATTTTTTTCTAGGGCAGAAAGAGCAATTCAGGTTTGCATTTATTTACAAACTTTTCATTTTCCTTTTCAGATTAGGATTAATTGAATGGATTGAAAATACATTTACCTTGAAGGACTTTCTTTTGAATAACATGTCACAAGAGGAGAAAATGGCTTATTTGAGGTAGTGTGAAGCTGACTGCTCCTTCGTTAGTGCTACCTGCCCTCCAGACTGCTTTTACTCAAACAGTCCTTTCTTCCTTAGTAGTGTGGTTTCAAGTGTAGTTTCCTCTACCTCTTGTTCCCCTTGTAATTGGTGCTGCTATATCCGTACCCTTACTCTGCCTATGGCTGGGTGAATAAGCTAGATTGAGTACAAGATACTAAACGGTAATTGTATTATTTTACAACAGCCCTTTTTTTTTTTTTTAAGTATTAGCTTTGGGGGGAAAATTTTTTTTTTTGTGGTACTGGGAATTGAACACTGAGCTACATACTCAACCTTCCCTCTCCTTTTTTCAAATGCTTATTTTGGCCTCAAACTTGTGATCCTCCTATCTCAGCCTCCTGAATATCTGGGATTATAGTTGTGTACTTTTTAACAAAGAAAAATCTGGAAAGAAATAAATGAATAAATAAAATCAACAGCTAACACTTATTTTCTGTGTACTAGGCAGGCACTAGTCTCAGTTCCTAATGTATGTGAACTCATTTATTTTTCAACAGTCTACAAGATGAGTATCATCACTTCTGTACAGATGAGAAAGTTGAGGTCCAGAGAGGTTAAATAACTCATCCTTAGTCATCCAGCCTCTAAGTGGCCTAGCTGGAATTATTCCTGATTCATTCTGTATCATAATATGTATACTTTTACTTTTTCTGTAACCTTTTACTTGTTTTCTAATTATTCTGCAACAAACTTATATTTTCTAATCAGAAGGTTTTAAAACTTTTTTGTTTTTTTTTTCTAAAGGAAAATAAGGACAACATGATGAAAGATATGTTATAGGTAGAATTGGCAGGTTTTGGTGACAAGCTGTGGGATAAAGAGGAAATGGCTAAGAATGGCTGCAAGGCCTATTTCTCTTCTTTGTGTTATAATTCTTTCCCGAATGTAATTAAACAGATGCAATATTTTTTATCAGTTTCTAACACACATAAAATTAAGCATATTTTCATCAAACTCACATTCCCATAGTAAATAGGTCATCATTTGCCAACTTTTTTTTTCTTCCTTCGATGCTAGTGATTGAACCCTACCACCTCTTGATTCCACACATTTGAATTTTTTGCCTAGAATCTCTTCTCCTTTCTTTGGAAGACAGGAAAGCTGACGAACACTGCTTCCTGCCATCAGAAATTCTTGGTCTCTGGCCAGGCTTGGTGGGACATACCTACATCTCAGGAAACAGAGGTTGAAGGATCTCAAGTTTGAGGCCAGCCTGGGTAATTTGGAAACTGTTTCAGAATTAATAAAAGGAGTGGAGATGTAGCTCACTGGTAAAGTAGCCCTGGGTTTGATCCCATACCACCAAAAAAAAAAAAAAAAGAAGAAGAAGAAGAAGAAAGGAATTCTAGGTCTCAGTCTGGCACTGAAGTCCTGACTCTCAGTATTGTGAACTCCAGACTCACCCTTCCTGTGCTTTCCAGTCTCCTTTGGTAAGATGGGGTAGTTCAGTGGAATAGCAGACAGTGAACATGGGTATCAGTGAGTTCAAAGTATTTTCACATAAGGATGGTATAAATTTACTTCTGACTACCTTTTTTTTTGTACTGGGGATTGAACTCAGGGGCACTCAACCACTGAGCCACATCTCCAGCCCTATTTTATATCTTAGTTAGAGACAAGGTCTCACTGAGTTGCTTAGCATCTTGCTAAGTTGCTGAGATTGGCTTTGAACTCAGGATCCTCCTGCTTCAGCCTCCTGAGCCACTGGGATGACAGGTGTGCCCCACTGTGCCCAGCTTCTGACTACCTTTTTTTTAAAGGCAATTCCAACATCCTATTATTAAGTTATTGATGTTTGTTACTAGGAATTGGAACCCAGGGTATCGGGCATACTAGGCAAGCACTCTATCTTTGAACCCTTTTTATTTTATTTGAGATAGGGTCTCACTAAATTTCCCAGGTTTGTGGTCCTCCTGCCTTAGCTTGAGTAACTTACAGGCATATACTGGCTGCTGTTTTTGTCTTGATAAGCATTTTCCAGGGGGGGGGGGGGTAATTTTTTTTTTTTTTTTT
>NW_026000093.1:820996-839801 GCF_001458135.2 Marmota marmota marmota | reverse complement strand
TGGCTGTCTTTGTTTTTGGTTACTTGATTATGCGATTTCATGGGGGGGGGGGTTAATTTTTTTTTTTTTTTTTGTAGTTTTAGATGGACAGAATGCCTTTATTTTGTTTTTATTTTTATGTGGTGCTGAGGATTGAACCCAATGCTTCACTCATGCTAGGCAAGTGCTCTGCCACTGAACCATAGCCCCAGCCCCATATTGCAGTTTTCAACCTAAAGATTTTCATGTCTTTTAAAACTAGGAGAAGAGCCAAGAATAGTGGCACATACCTGTAATTCCAGTGACTTAAGCTAAGGCAGAAGGATCATAGGTTCAAATCTATCCTGGGCAACTTAGCAAGACCCTGTCATAAAATAAGAAAATAAAGAAAAGGGCTGGGTTGAAGTTTAGTAGTAAAGTGCACCTGGGTTCCATCCCAGTACCACAGGATGTGGGCTGAGGGTAGCTAGGAGAAGAAAGCCAGCACAGTGGCTCCACCTATAGTCCCAGCTATTGGGGACTGAGCAGGAGGCTTGTTTCAGCCCAGGATTTCGAGCCCAACTAGTAAGACAACATAGTAAGACTGTCTCAAAAGAAAGAATATATGAGGAGAGGATTTAAGTTAAAGGGAAGTAGTCTATTTGTGAATTTAACTTTGTAGTAAAAGTTCAGGCAGAAAACAGATGCAATAAATTTCCCACTTCATACAGAGAATAAGATAAGCTAAACTTTAAGTGTTTTTGTTGAGGAGGCCCATGATTCTAAAACTCTGATAGGAAATTTCTTGGGTTTCTTTGGAGTAATTAAAAATGAATAATGGCATATTGAAAGTCTAGATCCACAGTAAAATGGGTTTGGTGTTAATATAATATTAAGTATGATTGCCAGGTGTGGTGGTGCATGCCTGTAATCCCAGCAACTTGGGAGGCTGGGGCAGGAAGATCATAATTTTGAGGCCAGCCTCAGCAACTTAGCAAGACCTATCTCAAAATAAAAATTTGAAAAGGAATGGGGATGGTAGATCAGGATGGTATGCTCAGTGGTAGAGCATACCTGCCTTCCATCCCTAATCATAAAACTAAAATAATAAGTAAATGTGATTAAAAGTCACCTTTACTTTTTTTCCTCCCTCTTCCCTATTTTTTAATGAATTCTTGGTGATTTGTGCCTTTAAAATCATGTTATGCTAAATAGCTCCCTGATTCCAATTCCCTTTTTCGTACTTGTTAGTGATTCCAGAGCACCAGTGATGGAATATAAAGACTGGCTTAAGAAAATGTCCGGAAAACATGATGCTGGAGCATATGCGCTAATGTATAAGTGAGTTCTGTTTTGATTTTCTTTTGTATCATCTAGTTCTTCTCAAAGTTGCATATTTACTTTTTATCCTTAGAAAGTTTTGCTTTAGATCATCAAAATCTAGTTATTTGATTTTTAAGCTTCAGTATAAACAAAACTTTAAATTTCAAGTCATGAAAAATTGGTTCTAATAAGACTTTTACCATTATTAAATCATAGGAGAGCCAACCGTACAGAAACAGTCATGGCTTTCAGAAAAAGAGAAAGTAAAGTACCTGCCAGTCTCTTAAAGTAAGTGTACTTGTGATTTCATGAACACTGTAGTGCAAAACAAAGATCACACAGGGCTCTTCTCTGTCCTAGGAGGGCCTTCATGAAGATGAGCACAGGCCCCGAGGCCTTCCTGGCACTTCGCTCCCACTTTGCCAGCTCCCACGCTCTGCTGTGTGTCAGCCACTGGCTTCTCGGGATTGGAGACAGACACCTGAACAATTTCTTGATAACAATGGAGACAGGCAGCATGATTGGAATTGACTTTGGACATGCATTTGGATCAGCTACCCAGGTGTGTTTGCCTTATCTTGTTGGCTAGTTTAGAATCCATGTAATTTAGCAACACCTCAAGTAGTAGATAGTTTAAAGAAGAAATGGCTTGTTAAGTTGGTTCCATCATGATAGTTGAATCTGACATTTTTGAAGTAATATATAATCTCATCCTAGCTTCAGGCTTGTTTAGGCAGGTCATAGGAGATGTGATCAGAGACAGGAGTAAAATGCATTCCTGTTTAGGACGACTCTGTAGAAGTTTTATGAAGATCTATAATCAAAATGTCTTGCGCAAAATGTGATACAGATCTTTTCTCCGCCACTAGCCTCTGAGTGTTGGTGATGACACTTATAAATCTCTGTGGGTTATATGTTGCTCCACACGGACTCTGGCTTTGTGATCGTGGTGCAAGTTGAGTGGATTACCATTGGGCCCAGGAATTCATGTGGGTAGCTTATTTCAAGAAAAGAGGAGTTTGTAGTCATACTAAAAGCAAATAGTTTATTTGAGAAGACATTTCATTAATGTTTGTTATTTTGAGATATCTAGTTAATATATTCTGCATTTTGCATGTCTATTTTTTTCTCTTGTTTAGTTTCTGCCAGTCCCTGAGTTGGTGCCTTTCCGTCTAACCCGCCAATTTATCAATCTGCTGTTACCAATGAAAGAAATGGGCCTCATGTACAGTGTCATGATACATGCCCTGAGGGCCTTCCGTGCAGAGGCAGACCTGCTTATTAACACCATGGATGTGTTTGTAAGAGAGCCCTCCTTTGATTGGAAGGTAGGTTTAGTTTTATAAGTGCTTTTTCCTTTTATCAGTGTCACAGTATGTGACGTGGTGTCTGTTTTATGGTGAAAATGTATCAAGTTTGTTTGCTAAAGTATCTATGTTATTTTGTACTGCATTTCTCAAAATTAATATTTGGGGCCTCAGCCAGAAAACTAGATAAGAGGCAAAATCCTTACTTGGAGAAAACTGTTGCTTAAATTGAGTTTATTTCCTACTGGGTGTGAGATTACAGACCCATTGGTGATGGTGGGTCCAGTTTCTCTCTGGCACCACTTTTAATTTTAAAAATTGTTCCATGTGAAGCTTTCATGGATCATGAAGTCAGATAGTGCTATCTTAACCTCAGTGGTTATCCAGGACATAGCCCCAGAAGAATGAAGCCTGCGGTGCTCATCCTTCCTAGGGAGTGATATCTCCTACCTCCCTGCAGCAGCACCTCAAGTCACTAAAATGTATGCTACTGTTAAAATGTTACAGGTTCCCAGTTGCACTTGCTAAGTTCATTACTGATTTAATGTTATAGCAGAGAAGTATATACTGTTCTATATTCTATATACTGTTATAGCAGAGAAATCATGTTCTTTTTCTTCAGAATTTTGAACAAAAAATGCTGAAAAAAGGAGGATCATGGATTCAAGAAATAAATATAACTAAAAAAAATTGGTATCCTCAGCAGAAGATATGTTATGCTAAGAGAAAGTTAGCAGGTGCCAATCCTGCAGTTATTACTTGGTAAGATTGTTATTGGGGGGAGACGGGTGAATACCAATATATTACCATTTCTTAAAGAATCATTGTAGGTACAAAGTGCCAAGCACTTTAGGCCTTTGGGAGTAGTGTGACTATCCTCACTTTATAAATGAGGAAAGCCAGGGTTAGAGAGGTGACTCCTCCAAAGCCAGGAGAGGCCTGTGACTCAAACCTGTGTGCCTGAGCCTGTTCTCTGCACAGTCTTTGGGCTTCAGGTTAGTGCCTGGAATAACCTCTATCAATATGAGGATCAGAAGGCATATTCTTAGATGGTGCCAGAAGAAAGATTTGGGGTTTAAATTTGCTTTTGTCCTTTTTTGGAGCATTGAACCCATTTGGCCCTAATGGGCATAGCACCTAGGTAGGTTGGCTCTTAAATTTTTTTCTTAACTAAGGTCTGAAGCAAATAATATTTATAGAGATTATTTCTAGGAAATGAAATTAAACTTCACAATTAAATAGAAGTAAATGGCAGTCTGTGGTCAGTTTGTTGTTTTGCTTTGTTTATTGATTTTGTGGTACTGGGGTTGAACCCAAAGGCATTCTACCACAGAACTATGTCCTAGCCCTTTTTATTTTACTTTGAGGCAGGGACTTCCTGAGTTGCCCAAGCTGGCCTCAAACTTGAAATCCTCCTGCCTCAGCCTCCCAAGTAGCTGAGATTATAGGTGTGTGCCACCACAACTGGTTTAACATTTTGTTTTGTTTTGTTTGTTAATTAATTAATTTATTTTAATTAGGTATATCTGACAGCAGAATGCATTTTGATTCATTGTACATAACTGCACCATAACTTTACATTTCTCTGGTTGTACACCATGTAGCATCACACCATTTGTACAGTCATACAATTAATGATGTCCATCAACCTAGTCATAGGTTAATGATGTGCATCTCATTCCACCATCTTTCCTGCCCCCATTCATCCTCCCTACCCTCTCTCCCCTTTGCCCAAATTTCCTCCATTTTTCCCATGCCTCCCCGCTCCCCATTTTGGATCAGCATCCACTTATCAGAGAGAACATTCGGCCTTGTTTTTTGGGGATTGGCTTACTTTGCTTAGCATGATATTCTCCAACTCCATTCATTTACCTGCAAATATCATAATTTTATTCTCTTTTAATGCTGAATAGTATTCTGTTGTGTATATATACCACAGTTTCTTTATTCATTCATCTGTTGAAGGGTATCTACGTTGCTTCCACGGTTTAGCTATTGTGAATTGAGCTGTTATGAAGATTGATGTAGCTGCATTACTATAGTATGCTGATTTTAAGTCCTTTGGGTATAAACCAAGGAGTGGGATAGCAGGGTCAAATGGTGGTTCCATTCCAAGTTTTTAAAGGAATCTCTATACTACTTTCCATAGTAGTTGCACCAATTTGCAATCCCACCAGCAATGTATGAGTATACCTTTTTCCCCACATCCTCACCAACACTTATTTTTGTTTGTATTCTTGATAGCTGCATTCTGATTAGAGTGAAATAAAATCTTAGAGTAGTTTTGATTTGCATTTCTCTAATTACTAGAGATGTTGAATATTTTTTCATATTTGTTGATCGAATGTATCCCTTCTTCTGAGAAGTTGTCTGTTCAGCTCCCTAGTCCGTTTATTGATTGGGTAGTTTTTTTGTTTTGTTTTGTTTTGTTTTTTTGGCGTCAAGTTTTTTGAGTTCTTCATATATCTTGGAGATTAGTGCTCTATCTGAGGTGTGTGTGGCAAAAATTTGCTCCCAAAATGTAGGCTCTCTGTTCATCTCATTGATTGTTTCTTTTGCTGAGAAGAAGCTTTTTAGTTTGAGTCCATCCCATTTATTAATTCCTGATTTTATTTCTTGTGCTTTAGGAGTCTAGTTAAGGAACTCAGGAACTAATCCAATATGTTAAAGATTTGGGCATACTTTTTCCTCTATTAGGCGCAGGGTCTCTGAACTAATTCCTAGATCCTTGATCCACTTTGAGTTGAGTTTTCTGCATGGAGAGAGAGGGGTTTAGTTTTATTTTGCTGCATATGGATTTCCAGTTCTCCCAGCGTCATTTATTGAAGAGGCTGTCTTTTCTCGACTGTATGTTTTTGGTGCCTTTGTCTAATATGCAATAACTGTATTTATGTGGGTTTGTCTCTGTGTCTTCTATTCTGTACCATTAGTCTATATGTCTATTTTTGTGCCATGCCATTTTTGTTATTGTAACTTTGTAGTATAGTTTAAGGTCTGGTATTGTGATGCCTCCTGCTTCACTCTTCTTGCTAAGGATTGTTTGGCTATTCTGGGTCTCTTAATTTTCCAAATGAATTTCATGATTGCTTTTTCTATTTCTATAAAGAATGATGTTGGAATTTTAATTGCAATCACATTGAATCTGTATAGCACTTTGGGTAGCATGGCCATTTTGACAGTGTTAATTCTGCCTAACCTAGCACGTGGGAGATCGTTCCATCTTCTAAGATCTTCTTCAATTTCTTTCTTTAGTGTTCTGCAGTTTTCACTGTAGAGTTCTTTTACTTCTTTTGTTAGTTGATTCCCAAGTTGTTGTTGTTGTTTTGAGGCTATTGTGATGGGGTAGTTTTCCTAATTTGTCTTTGAAAGGATTCATCACTGATGTACAGAAATGCATTTGATTTATGGGTATTGATTTTATATCCTGCTACTTTGCTTAATTCATTAATTAATTCTCCTCTAAGTGTAGAATCATGTCATCATCAAATAATGATAGATTGAGTTCTTCTTTTCCTGACCCTGTCCCTTTAATTTCTTTCATCTAATTGCTCTGATTAGAGTTTCAAGGACTATGTTAAATAGAAGTGGTGACAGAGGGCATCCCTGTCTTGTTCCAGTTTTTAGAGGGAATGCTTTCAATTTTTCTCCATTTAGAATAATGTTGGCCTTGGGTTTAGCATAGATAGCTTTTACAATGTTGAGGTATGTTTGTAGTACCCTAGTTTTTCTCGTGTTTTGAACATGAAAGGGTGCTTTATTTTGTCATGCTTTCTCTGCATCAGTTGATACAATCATATGATTCTTATCTTTAATTTTATTGATGTGATGAGTTAGTTATATGTTGAACCAAACTTGCCTCCCTGGAATGAACCCCTCTTGATCATGATGCAATATTTTTAATATGTTTTTGTATGCAGTTTGCCAGAATTTTTTGCATAAATGTTCATAAGGGATATTGGTTTTAATTTTTTTTTTCCTTGATATGCCTCTGCCTGGTTTTGGTATTGGCTCCCTTTAGTATTCTCTAAAAAAAACAAAGGGTTCCTTTCCTTTTCTATTTCATGGAATAACTTGAGGAATATTGGTATTAATTCTTCTTTGTAGGTTTTGTAGAACTCAGCTGTGAATCTGTCTGGTCCTGGGGTATTCTTGGTTGGTAGGCTTTTGATGGCATCTTCTATTTCCTTGCTTGAAATTGATATATTTAGGGGCTGGGGCTGTGGCTCAGTGGTAGAGCACTTGTCTAGCATGTGCGAGGCCCTGGGTTCGATCCTCAGCACCACATAAAAATAAATAAACAAAATAAAGGTAATGTGTCCAACTACTTCTAAAAAATAAATATTAAAAAAATTGATCTGTTTAAATTGTGTATGTCCTCTTGACTCAGTTTGGGTTGATCAGATGCCTCTATAAATTTGTTGGTGTCTTTGAGATTTTCTGTTTTACTGGAGTATAAATTTTCAAAATAGTTTCTAATTGTTTTCTGTATTTCAATAGTGTCTTTCATGATATTTCCTTTTTCATCACAAATTTTAGTAATTTGAATTTTCTCCGTTCTTGTTTTCATTAGAGTGGCTAAGGGTTTGTCAGTATATTCAAAGAACTAGCTTTTTGTTTTGTCAGTTTTTTGAATTGTTTCTTTAGTTTCAATGTTATTGATTTCTGCCCTGATTTCAATTATTTCCTGCTTTCTGCTGCTTTTGGTATTGGTTTGTTCTTTTTCTAGGGCTTTGAGCTGTAATGTCAGATCATTTATTTTGTTGACTTTTTCTTCTTTTAATGAATGAACTCCATGCAATGAACTTTCCTCTTATTAGCACTGCCTTCATAGTATCCAGAGATTTTGATAAGTTGTATTGGAGTTCTCATTTACCTCTAAGAATTTTTTTTAAAACCTTCCCCCTGATGTCTTCTGTTATCCATGTGTCATTCAGTAGCATACTGTTTAGTCTCCAGGTGTTGGAGTAGCTTCTCTTTTTAATTTTATCATTGATTTCTATGGTCTGATAGAATGTAGGTATCTCTATTTTTTTGTATTTGCTAAGACTTGCTTTGTGGCATAACATATGGTCTGTTTTGGAGAAGAATCCATGTGCTCTTGAGAAGAAAGTGTATTCTCTCATTGATGGATGGATATTCTGTATATGTCTGTTAAAGTGCAAATTATAGTGGTAGCATGCTCACCTAGCGTGCGTGAGGCACTAGGTTCAATTCTCGGCATCACATAAAAATAAAATAAAGATATTGTGTCCACCTAAAACTGAAAAATAAATGTATTTTTAAAAGTGCAAATTATTGATTGTATTATTGAGTTCTATAGTTTCTTTGTTTAGTTTTTGTTGGGAAGATCTATCTGGTGGTGAGAGAGGTGTATTTAAGTCACCCAATATTATTGTGTTGTGTTGTGGTCTATTTGGTTCTTGTATTTAAGGAGAGTTTGTTTGACATAAATAGATGCCCCATTGTTTGGGGCATAGATATTTATGATTGTTATGTCTTGTTGATGTATGAATCCCTTTAGCAGTATGAAATGTCCTTCTTTATCCCTTTTTGCTAGCTTTGATTTGAAGTCCACTTTATCTGATATGATGATGGAAACCCCTGCTTATATACATGGTCCATGTGAGTGGTACATTTTTTCCCACCCTTTCATCTTCAGTCTGTGGATGTGTTTTCCTGGGAGATGAGTCTCTTGAAGGCAGCATATTGTTGGGTCTTTTTTTAAAATCCAGTCTGTCAGTCTGTATCTTTTAATTGATGAGTTTAGGCTATTAATATTCAGGGTTATTATTGAAATATGATTTGTATTTCAGGACATTTTGGTTAATTTTTGGTTTTTAACTTGGTTTCTCCTTTGATTGGCCTTTCCTTTAGTGTAGTTCCTCCCCTTGCTGATTTTCGTTGTTGTTTTTCATTTCCTCCTCCTGGAATATTTTGCAGCAGATGCTCTGTAGTGCAGTCTTTCTTTCTTTCTTTCTTTCTTTCTTTCTTTCTTTCTTTCTTTCTTTCTTTCTTTCTTTCTTTCTTTCCTTCCTTCCTTCTCTATTTCTTTCTTTATTTATTTCTAGTATTTTTTTTTTAGTTATAGGTAGACACAATATCTTTATTTTATTTTTATGTGGTGCTGAGGATCAAACCCAGTGCCTCTGGCATGCGAAGGGAGCGCTCTGCCTCTGAGCCACAACCCTAGCCCAGTACAGGCTTTCTTGCTGTAAATTATTTCAACTTTTGTATATCATGAAAGATTTTTATTTTGTTATCAAATCTGAAGCTTAATTTGGCTGGATATAAGATTCTTGGTTGGCCTACGTTTTCTTTCAGAGTTTGGTATATGTTATTCCAGTGTCTCCTTGATTTGAGGGTCTGGGTTAAAAAAATCTGCTGAGATCCGAATTGCTCTCCCCCTATATGTGATCTGATTCCTCTCTCTTGCAGCCTTTAAGATTCTCCTTATTCTCTATGCTAGGCATTGTCAGTATAATGTGCCTTGGTGTAGATCTGTTGTAATTTTGTATATTTGGTGTTCTGTAAGCCTCTTGTATTTGATTTTCCAATTCTTTCTTCATGTTTGGGAAATTTTCTGAAATTATCTCATTGAAGAGATTGTGCATTCGTTTGGTTAGAATCTCTATGCCTTCCTCTATCCCATTAACTCTTAGATTTGGTCTTTTGATGTTGTCCCATAATTCTTGGATTTCTGTTCATAGTTTCTTACCATCTTCACTGCATGGTCAACTTTATTTTCCAGATTGTATACTTTGTCTTCATTGTCTGACATTCTGCCTTCCAAGTGATCTAGTCTGTTTGTGATGCCTTCTATTGAGTTTTTCATTTGGTTTATTATTTCCTTCATTTCAAGGATTGTTTTGGGGTTTTTGTTGGTCTGCTTGTTTTGTTTTGGTACTAATGATTGAACCCAGGGTGCTTTACCCACTGGGTTACATCTCTTACCCTTTTTATTTTTTATTTTGAGACCAGGTCTTGTTAAATTGCTGAAGCTAGCTTTTAACTTGCTATTCTTCTACCTCATCCTCCTAAATCACTGGGATTACAGGTATGTGCCATCATACCTGGTTCAACATGTTGAACAGATGACACGTAGTCTTTCCAGCAGGTGGTACTGGCAAAAGAGTGAAGTTCGATCCCTGTTTCATACCATCTACAAAAATAATTCAAAATAGATCAAAGACCTCAGTGTAAGAGTCAGCGATATAAAATGCTTAGAGAAAACATGGGTCAGTGTTCATTACCTTGCCAGGCCAGGTGGCACACGTCTGTAATCCCAGTGGCTCAGGAGAGTGAGACAGGAAGACTGAGAGTTCAAAGCCAGCCTCAGCAAAAGCAAGGTGCTAAGCCACTCAGAAACTGTCTCTAAATAAAATACAAAATAGGGCTGGGGATATGGCTCAGTAGTCAAGTGTCCCTGAGTTTAATCCCTGGTACTCACCCCCCAAAATTGTTTTTTCATGATCTTGAATTTGACTGACATTTAACATGTTAGGTATGACACCAAAAGCACTTCATCAACATTCAGAACTTTGTGCTTCAGATGTTACTATCAAGAAAGTGATTCGAGGGCTGGTGAGACAGAGTAGTGTTAAGCACTTAACTTGGCATGGCACAACCCTCTGGGTTAATTATCAACTCAGCAAAAAGAAAAAAAAAACCCTAAAGTGACAATCCACAGAATGGGAGAAAATACTTTTAAGTCATTTATTGACAAAGGATTTATATCTAATATCCATTTAAAACTCCTCAAACCCAATAATAAAAAGACAAATAGCCCAATTTTAAAATGGCCAAAGGAATCAAACAGACATTTCTCTACAGATAATGTACTATGAAAAAATGTTCAGCATAACTAGTCATCAGGGAAATGCAAATGAGATACTACTTCATACCCACTAAGGTGGTTATAAAATGGTATGTAACAAGTTTGGGTAAGAATGTACAGAAACTGGAATCTCATACACTGCTAGTGGGAGAGGGAAATGGTGCTTTTGCTGTGGGAAACAGTCTGAGTTAATTGGAAAGTTAAAGAGAGTATTTATTTGACCCAGCAATTCTCTATCCAGGAGAAAAGACAGTGTGATTGTACAAAAACTTGCAAACGAATTATAATAGTGACATTATTTATGTTTTATTTCCCTGCAAATCCAACCTTTGACTTCAAGGTTATGAGGATAGAAAAAAATTTGTAAGTGATGAGAAAATGTTTGGGTGGGATAGCTAGGAATGCAAGCAACAAAGGAAAAACAATCTGTGTTTTCATATTTGTTTAATCTTTTTTCCAGTGATGAGTTACTTCTGGGCCATGAGAAGTTTCCTGCCTTTGGGGATTACACAGCTGTAGCTCGGGGAAGCAAAGATCACAACATTCGTGCCCGAGAGCCAGACAGTGGCCTTTCGGAAGAGACTCAAGTGAAATGCTTGATTGACCAGGCAACAGACCCTAATATCCTTGGCAGAACGTGGGAAGGATGGGAGCCCTGGATGTGATATCTGTTGAAGTTTGCAGCTATAAAGCATTAAATTGTTTAAAGAATCTCCTAAACTTTCTCTCTTTCTTTAATTTTAATTTTTAGTTGTTCTTTTTAATTATACATGATAGTAGAATGTATTTTGCTATACCATACCTTCATGGAGTAAAACTTGCCATTTTTGTGGTTGTATATGATGTAGATTTACACTGGTCATAAGAATCTCCTAAACTTTCAGGGACAGCAGTCAGCTGATTTTGCTAAAGCACTAAAGAAAGAAACTTCTTCAATAATGCAGTTTTGTTTTTTTTTTAATAATGCAAGTTTTATAGCATGAGTTTCAATCAAGATCATGATGAGTAAATGAATAGTGATATGAATGAGAGATTATGTTAGGGTTATAATAGACTTATAATTAAAAATATATATCTAGGCTCATGAAAGTATTAAGAACATAGCAAGCTAGCCAGGTGTGGTGATGCACACCTGAAATCCCAGGTAACTAAGAGGCTGAGGCAGGAGAATCTGTAATTCAAGGCTAACATGGTCAACTAAGTAAGACCCTATCTCAAAAAATAAAAAAGGATGCCTCACATGCACAAGGCCCTGGGTTCTATCCCCAGCACCACGAATAAATATTTACATAAATAAATAAAAAGGGCTAGAGGTATTGCTCAATGGTAGAGTGCCCCTGGGTCCAATTCCCAGAACACCCCCCTGTGTGTGCATGAGCACAGGCATGCACACACACACAGCAAGTTAAATAAACCTCAATCTCAATATGTAAGTAAGAACATACCATGAACATTTTCATTACTTGTGGTACATTGGAAATAGTATGCAAAAGATTTCATCACTATGATTTTGTGAGAATTAAACCAATAATATAATCAGTGGGATGCTATGTTGTATAAGCAATGTAGGAATACAAATGACAAATAAAGCTATGATCATGGAATATTAGATTTGTAAATGTCTGCATTTGATATTTTTAAGATCTTTTTTTAGGTTATTTATTTATTTATTTTATTATCTCCTAGTTATGAAACATGGTAGATATTCTCTCTGGAAGAGGAAGTATTAGCAGGGTGAAAACCTTGGTCTTAGTATTCACTTTTGCCACTTGCATACACACCTGGGAAGATAGATGTGCTTTGTGTCTCAGGCTCAAAAAACTTTAGAAATCTCAAGTGTGGAGATAAGGAAGAAAAAAGAAATCTATTTAAAATGATTTCCTATTTGGAGGGGAAAAGTGTACGTTCATTTTGAATTATGGAAGTGACTTTCTTCCCATCTGTCGATCTGTGTCTTCCTGCAGGCCTCTCTACCCCCATCTGATTTTAAGATCAGCTTTCAGCTTTATCTTGTTGGGTTTTGTCTTCATTTATATTTGGGAACTCTTGAATGCTTTTGAGAAACAACAATTTTAAGATTATGTCTAGTCTGGGAGTGAAGCTTAGTAGTAAAGTAGCATGTCTACTAACATGCATGAGGCCTGGGTTTGATCTCCAACATTGTAAAAAAAATAAAATATGTAGTGTAGTTTTTTGTTTTTCCAAAGGGAAAACATAACCCTTTATGCAGTTTTAAAAGAAAAAATATTCATCTTAGGAGATTATTCATTATATTACTTACCAAGCTTATTCTGATAGTACATGTTGAACATACTATGGCATTAAAAATAAAACATTTATGGGGCTGGGGATGTGGATCAAGCGGTAGCGCGCTCGCCTGGCATGCGTGCGGCCCGGGTTCGATCCTCAGCACCACATACAAACAAAGATGTTGTGTCCGCCGAAAACTAAAAAATAAATGTTAAAAAATTCTCTCTCTGTCTCTCTCCTCTCTCTCTCTCTATCTCTCTCTATTAAAAAAAAAAATTTATGTTCTCAATAAATGGCATCTATTGAACCAATGGAATTCCATCTTTAAGGATGGAATAGTGGACTATACATGTGAAAATTCAGTGCACATAACTGATGAAATATTTTTCGTTACAGCACAGAAACAATTAACACAAGTCTACTAAGCTGATTATCCTGTTTTCCCACCTATCCCTGCAACAACTAATTATAATTTGCACTTGAGACCTGATAATATGAGCTGTATTCATTAATATAGCTCCAGAATATTTTGTATGTGTGTAATCATCTATGTTATTTGAAAACCCTATTTTTTAGTGTCTACTTTTCATAGCAATAAAAGTGGCCTGTTAACAAGTTTACTGGGTCCAGTCTCAAAGCCATCTTCTGAAGTGTTCATTATAGCTCATCAAAGCAGAATAAAAAGTAACTTACTGCACAGAGCATTCAGAAGACATCTGTTCAGTTAATCTAGATGATCAGTTGTCCTCATTATACACTTATGAACTGCACATTTGACCTATAACTTATGCCCAAACTTTACCCTGTGATTCGTGCCAAATAAGGATATTTGGTTTGAAAACCAAAAATAAAAGACTTCTACAGATTAAAAGGAAATATGCATATTAAAAATTTATTTTATTAACCATGTAACTAAATCTTAAGTATTTTAATTTTTTTTAAAGGTAGAAGCCACGTACATTTTTCACACTGTTCAAAGACATGCAGAGTATTTGTCCCAAAAAGTAGGGCAGCTTGAGCCCTTTCCTTCACCTCTTCAATGTGAGAAGTTCAGCAATGGCTCCAGCATGCTCCCATCATCCCTCTGCTGAGGAAGGTAGGAAAGCAGGAGTCGGTGAGGCTTTACTCAGACATAAGTCACTTCAGGTCATACTGTGTACTGTTGGACTTCATGTTTATTAATTTAATAAAGCTGTTTTCTAAAGCTTTGTAAATATATGAATGATAGTTTTTATAAATGGATTGTGACATTATTCTCAGGTTGCATATGAGAAAGACAATTCTTTCAGTCTCAATTCTTTCACTGTCACTTGTTCCTGTTTCAACTCATTGAAGAAGACTAGAATGGATCGGACCCATGCTCATGAATATTAATTTGAGTGTTTTAACAGGAAAATAAACGAATTATAGGCTCATTTATGGCAAAGGCACTGCATCTTCATTACCACATCATATGCAAACAACAGTTAAGATTTTAAGCCCTTAAGAACTTCCTAAAAGAAATAAAAATGGCTTCACCAACCTACAGAAATTTCTGAAGTACTCTTAGTAAACTAATGACCAGTCACTTCAGCCAAAATGTTGTTTTGAGCTTCAGAACACCATATTAAAATAAAAGCACAACTGAGTGCTATGGTGTACACCTGTAATGCCAATAGCTCAGGGGACTGAGGCAGGAGGATTGCAAGTTCTAGGCCAGCTTAAGCAATTTAGCAAGGCCCCCAAGCAACTTGGTGAGACCCTGTCTCAAAGGAGGGGGTGAGGCTTGGGATTTGGCTCAGTGGTAACGTGATCCTGGGTTAAATTTCCAGTACCTGAGAATGACAAAAGCACAACAATGAGGGTTGTGCTTACTCTCTTTTGAATGTTAAGAAGCTAGATAATTTAGTGATTGGCTTTAAAAAAAAAAAAGGCTATTAGACTTTTGATAGGGATTTCATTGAATCTATAAATTACTATGGATACTATTGTCATCTCTTTTTTTAACTTTTTAAAAATACCTTTATTTATTCATTTATTTGTTTGTTTTTTATGTGGTGCTGAGGATCGAACCCAGGGCTAGGCGAACGCTCTACCGCTGAGCCAAAACCCCAGTCCCTACTATTGTCATCTTAAGGATATTGTATCTTTAAATCCATGAGCAGAGAATGACTCCATTTATTTAGGTGTTATGTTTCTTTAATCAGTGTGTTGTAATATTCAATGTTTCCAATTTTTCACATTTCCTGGGTTAAATTTATTCCTAAGTATTTTTTTCTTTTGGATGCTACAGTAGATGGAAGTGGTTTTCCTAATTTCTTTTTTAATTATTATTGGCTACTGTAGATACACAAAACTGACCATTTGTGTTATCTTTTCTCTTACGCTTTTGCATAATGTAGCGGCATTCATATGCTGAACCCTCCCTGCACTGCTGGGATAAACCCCAGTTGGCCACAGTGGATGATCTTTTTGATATGATGTGTTGATTTCAATTTGTGGTATTTGTTTGTAGATTTTTGCATCAATATTTAGAGGAGATATTAGTGTCTAGTTTTTTTTCCTTATAGTGGCTTTGGCTAGCCTTGGTACAAAGGTAATGCTGCCCTTAAAATGAATGATATGATAATATGTCTCCTGATGTTTTATGGAAGATTTTGAGAAGAATTAATGTTAATTATTCTAAATGTTTTCTAGAATACCATCAGTGAATCCATCCGGTGTAGGCATTTCTTGTGTGTGGGGGGGTGATTACTGATTCAGTCTCTGCTTATTAGAGATCTACTCCGATTGTTTCTTCCAGTTGGTTTTGTAAATTTGCATTTCTTGAAATTTTTTCATTTTTATTGCAGGTTAAAGCTAATGTTTTTACATGTTTTTCATTAGAATCTTTTATTAAAAAGCAATATTTTCAGAACTGGGGTTGTGGCTCAGATGTAGAGTGCTCGCCTAGCATGTGGGAGGCACTGGGTTCAATCCTCAGCACCTCATACAAAGGTATTGTGTCCAACTACAACTAAAAAGATTTAAAAACAATATTTTCAATTTTAAAAAAAATTATACTATGTTCCAGGGATTATGCCAAGTATGTACTTCAAAGCCTATTTCTCGTTGATGGAGCATAATCTAATTGTGAAGCCTTCTTGGAATTCATTCCCAACATTTTTTTTTATATATTTATGTTTTGTTTTTAGGTGGACACAGTATCTTTATTTTACATTTATGTGGTGCTGAGGATCGAACCCAGTGCCTCATGCATGGTAGGCAAGCACTCTACCACTGAGCCACAGTCCCAGCCCCTCATTCCCAACGTTTTAAATAATCCACTAAAAACATTGAATGAGCAAGGCACAGTAGTTGTGATATAGTAATGAAAAAATGCAATCCTGTCATATTTACCAGTCTGTCACTCCTTAAACACTGGCTGCAGCACTGAATCCCCACTACCCTTCCCTCAATTTTTTTTTATTTGTTCTAGTTAGTTATACATGACAGAATGTATGTTGCCATATTATATGGAGTATAACTTCTCATTCTGGTTTTACATGATATAGAATTACATTGGTCGTGTAATCGTATATGCACAATAGGATAGTAATGTCCAAATCATTAGACTCTTTCCTATTTCCACTCCTCCCTTCTTTTTATTCCCCTTTGTCTAATCCACAGTGCTTATATTCTTCCCTAACCCACCCCCACCATTGTGAATTAGCATCTGCATATCAGAGAATAACATCCAGCATTTGCTTTTTTAGAACTGTCTTATTTCACTTAGCATGATATTACCTAGTTCTATCCATTTATCGGCAAATGCCCATAATTTCATTCTTTAAGGCTGAGTAAATATTCCATTCTGTATATATATCATATTTTCTTCACCCATTCATCTGTTGAAGGGCACCTAGGTTGGTTCCATAGTTTAGCTATCGTGAATTGAACTGCAATAAACTTTGATGTGGCTGCATCACTGTAGTATGCTGATTTTAAGTCCTTTGGGTATAAATGAGGAATGGAATAGCTGGGTCAAATGGTAGTTCCACTCCAAGTTTTCTGAGGAATCTCCACACTGCTTTGCATAGTAGCTGCACCAATTTGCAGTCCCACGAGCAATGTATGAGTGTGCCTTTTCTCCCAGATCCTCACCAACATTTATTGTTGAATTAGAATTATATAGAATTACATTGATCGTGTAATCGTATATGCACAAAGGATGGTAATATCCAATTCATTCCACTCTTTCCTATTTCCACTCCTTCCTTGTATTTTTGATTATTGCCTATTGATTGGGTTATTTGGTCTTGGTTTTTAGTTTGATACCATCTGATTTATTGATTTTTTTATTAGTTGCTCATGACAATACAATGATCTTGACATATCATACATTTGATTCAAATGGGGTATGATTTCTCATTTTTCCACGTGTACAGATTGCAGGATCACATTGGTTATACAGCCCCGTATATACATACAGCAATATTAGTGTCTAATGTATTCTGCTGCCCTTCCTATCCCCCTCCCCTTCCCTCTCCTCCCATCACCTCTCTCTGCCCAATCTACTGTGACACATTTCTCTCTCTCTTTTTTTCTTCCCCCTCACACCATCATATATGTATTTTGTATAAAGATGAGGGTCTCCTTCCATCTTCCGTGCAATTCCCCTTCTCCCTCCCATCCCCTCCCACCTCTCTTCCCTATCTAGAGGTAATCTTCTCATGCTCTTCCTCCCTACTCTATTTTGAGTCACCCCCCTTATATCAGAGAAGACATTCCGCATTGTTTTTTTTAGGGATTGGCTTACTTCACTTAGCATAATCTGCATTCTTGATTTTACTTGCACTTTAGGAGTCTAGTCCTTCACCACCTCTTTTGTGTGTTGTGAGAAGATCAGGACTTGCTGCCTAGCTTGCTTCTGCAATTTCATTTGAAATCTTTTTATATTGATTGATTGGTTTTTGGTTTTTTTGTGGCAGTGCAAGATAGTGAACCTAGGGCTTCAGGCAAGCTAAGCAAGTCCTCTACTACCAAGCTACAACCCTGTCCCTTTTTAAAATTTTGTTTTTCAGACAGGGTCTTGCTAAGTTGCCCAGGTCATCCTCAACCTTACATCTGTCTGCCTCAGCCTCCTGAGTTGTTGGGATTATAAGCATGACCCACCATGCTTGACTTCTGTTTCTTTTTCCTTTTTGGTTGTTTCCCCTATAGTAGAGATTGAAACCAGAGACACTCTATCACTGAACTATATCACCTTTTTTATTTCTCATTTTGAGACCAGGTCTTGACAAGTTTCCCAGGCTGGCCTCGAATTTGTGATCCTCCTCCCTCCAACCTCCTGAGTTGATAGGATTACGTCCTGTTTCAACATGACCTGGCTTTTGTTTTATTTTTAATGTGGGTATTAAAGCTATAGTTTCCCCGTGGTCACTGCTTTCTGCTGCACTCTGAGGTTTAGTATATTGTGTTTTCCTTTTTCTCAAAGTATTTTCTAATTTCCCTCATGATTTCATCTTGTATTTCTTGGTTGTTTAATTTCCACATATTTTATAGTAGTATATATTTACATATATTTATATATAATCAATCACATGTGGAAATTAAAGTGTGGTTTAATTTGTAAGATTTTATTCTTTTTAAATCCATTGAGACTTATTCAGTGGCCTGACATAAAGTCTGTCCTGGAGAATGTTATCCCTGCATGTGGAAGAAAGTGTGTTCAGCTTTTGTTTGGGGGTGAGTGAGTATATATCCCTTGGGTCTAGTTAAACTGTTGTTTGTGCCCTCTATTTCCTTCTATCCATTATTGCAATTAGGTCTGTTTGTTCCTTCACTTTTGTCAGTGTTTGCTTCATATATTTTGGGGGATCTACTCTGTTGTATCTTTATAATTCTTGTATGTCTTTGATGGGTTGACTTTTATCAACATATATAATCTATTTTGTTTGTTTGTTTTTATTGTTGTTGTTTTGTTGTCAATGGACCTTTATTTTATATATGGTGCTGAGAATCAAACCCAGTGCCTCACACCTGCTAGACAAGCACTCTACCACTGAGCCACAACCCCATCCCTATATAGTCCCTTTTTGTCCTCCCCCCAACACACACCTTTTTCTCTCTCTCTCTCTCTCTCTCTCTCTCTTTTTTTTTTTTTTTTTTTTTT
>NW_026000093.1:819031-820971 GCF_001458135.2 Marmota marmota marmota | reverse complement strand
TCTCTCTCCTTTTTTTTTTTTTTTTTTTTTTTTAATGTGGTGCTGAGAATTGAACCCAGGGCCTCCCATGTGCTAGGCAAGCGCTCTACTGCTGAGCCACAACCCCAGCCTCTTTTTGTCTCTTTTAACAAGTTTTTTTCTTTCTTATAATGAGTTTTGACTTAAAATAAGTCTATTCTCTGATAATAGTCATACCAGATTGTTGCTCATGCATCAAGTGTATGTTCCCATCCTTTCAGAATCTATATGTCTTTTTATCTAAGATGAATAGGTGTTGGAGGCCATAAATTTATGGATTGGTTTGAGCCATTAAAGCAGGGAAGCTGCTTCTCTGGGAAGTCCTGGGTGAAAATTCCTGGTTCAAGAAAGCCCAGACTATGCTGGCCCCTTGTCTTGGCCCACAGCCTTAGGATCAGAGGCCTCCCAGAGATCAGCTGTGAAACCTGCCAACACCAAACACCCTGTTTACTGCAAGACCCCCGCCACACAGAGAAACAAGCCCGGAAAGAAGACTCCTCCCCACTGAACCCTCACCCCTGCCTCTGATATACTCCCCCTTAAATAAAAAAAAAAAATTAGGCCTTTTTCAGTTGTTCAGTTCCAATTCCTGTCAGGGCTGAAAGACCCATCAGGAGCCCTGCTTTTTAAATCTAATCTTTGGTTTTGTCTTATTTCTTACTGATTATTTCAGACTTTTTATTTTCCCAGGGGGCTCACACCTCCTGAGCAGGAACCTGTTCTGTTGTTGTGCTGGCCACCCCATCATAAATAGGATACAACTGGATCATATATTTTTTTATTGTATTTGTTTTAGTTGTAGGTGGACACAATACTTTATTATTTATTTTTTTTATTGTGGTGCTGAGGATCGAACCCAGTGCCTCACGTGTGCCAGGTGAGTGCTCTACCACTGAGCCCCAGCCTCAGCCCTGCATCATATTTTTTAATCTATTCTGCCAATCTCTTTTAACAGATGAGTTTCATCTGGTTACATGTAAAGTTATTTCTGATTAGGAAGCATGCACTTCTGACATTTTGATGATTTTTAAAAATAAGTTTCAAATCTTTTTTCCCTGAATTTTTCCAGTACTGTTTTGTTTTGTTTTTTGAAGATTTTGCTAATGGACCACTTAAATTCCCTCCTTGTTTTCTTTTTTTTTTATTCTAATTTTTAAAATTAGTTATACATGACTATAGAATGCACAATGATACATGATATATAAATTTATATATAATCATATATAAATATATTTCTAATTTTTATGGTTATGCGTGATATAGAATCCCACTGGTTGTGTAGTCATGTACTATGGTAATAAAAATATGGAACGCTTCACGAATTTGCGTGTCATCCTTGTACAGGGGCTATGTACAGGTAACCTAATTTTAGTATATTGCTGCCGTGCCGAAGCGAGCACATTCCTTGTCTTCTTTTCTGTGTGTGTGTTTTTAAGTTTTTCCATAGTGGTTATCCTGGTAATTACAATTAACATCCTAAATCTGTTCGTTTATTTACTTTGGTATTGGGAATTGAACTAGGGGTTCTCTACCATTGAGCTACATCTCCAGCCCTTTTTATTGCTTATTTTGAGACAGTTGTTCAGACTGGTCTTATACCTGGGATCCTCCTGTCTCAGTCTTCCAAGTAGCCTGGATTAGCTTGTGAGTGGCATGAGACATCAAGCCCAGCTTCCTAAATTTATTATGAGTGCAATTTGCTAAATTAGCTTCAATAGCATATATTATGGTTTAGGATATGAGGTATCCCCCCAAAGGTCATGTTAGACAATGTAGAAATATTCAAATGCCGCAGTCCGGCTACAGCAAAATAACCGGGGGCGGGGGGGGGGGGAGGGGGGGGTTGACGAGCAACTTGTGTAGATTGATACAGCAGGAGTAGGAGCCGTTTTTTTGTAGGACAGGAGGGGTATATATACATT
>NW_026000093.1:810300-815444 GCF_001458135.2 Marmota marmota marmota | reverse complement strand
TTTTTTTTTTTTTTTTTTTGCTTTTTGTATCACATTTTAAAAATTTTGTTCATTCTAATTAGTTATGTATGACAGCAGAATGCAATCCAATTCATATTACACATATAGAGCACAATTTTTCATGTCTCTGGTTGTACACAAAGTAGAGTCACACCACTCGTGTCTTCATACCTGTATTCCAGCGTCTTTCCTACCCTCATTCCCCCTCCCTTCCTCTCCCTCCCTTTTGCCCTATCTAAAGTTCATCCATTCCTTCCATGCTCCCCACCCCATCCCCATTATGAATCAGCATCCTATGAATCAGAGAAGACATTCATCATTTAGTTTTTTGGGATTGGCTTACTTCACTTAGCATAATATTCTCCAACTCCATCCATTTACCTGAAAATGCCATGATTTTATCCTCATTTAATGCTGAGTAATATTCCATTATGTATATACGCCATGTTTTCTTTATCCATTCATCTACTGAAGAGTATCTAGGTTGGCTTCACAGTTTAGCTATTGTGAATTGTGCTGCTATAAACACGGATGTGGCTGTGTCCCTGTAGAATGTTGTTTTTAAGTCCTTTGGGTATAAACAGAGGTGTGGGATAGCTCGGTCAAATGGTGGTTCCATTCCAAGTTTTCCAAGGAAACTCCATACTGCTTTCCAGATTGGCTGCACCAATTTGCAGTCCCACCAGCAAAGTAAGAGTGTGCCCTTTTCCCATCCTTCCACATCCTTGCCAACACTTGTTGTTTGTATTCTTTTTTTAAGAAAATATTTTTTTAGTTATAGGTGGACACAATATTTTCATTTTATTTTCTTGTGGTATTGAGGATTGAACCCAGTGCCTCATGCATGCGAGGCGAGCTCTTTACCTCTGAGCCACAACCCCAGCCCCTGTTGTTTGTACTCTTAATAGCTGCCATTCTGACTGGAGAGAGATGAAATCTTAGTGTGGTTTTGATTTGCATTTCTTTAATTGCTAGAGACGTTGAACATTTTCTCATATATTTGTTGATTGATTGTATATCATCTTCTGAGAAGTGTCTGTTAGTTCCTTGGCCCATTTATTGCTTGGATTATTTGTTTGTTTTTGTTTTTTGGTTTTTTTGGTGTTAAGATTTTTGAGTTATTTTTATATATCCTAGAGATTAATGCTTTATCTGATGTGTAAGAATTTACTTCCATTCTGTAGACTCTCTACATTGATCACTTCATTGATTGTTTCTTTTGCCGATAAGAAGCTTTTTAGTTTATTTTTAGCTCTATCCCATTTATTGATTCTTGATTTTAATTCTTGCACTATAGTAGTCTTATTAAGGAAGTCAGGACCTAATCCGACATGATGGAGATTTGGGCCTATTGTTTCTTCTGTTAGGTGCAGGGTCTCTGGTAGACCAATGGTACAGAATAGAGAACACAGAGACAAACCCACATAAATACAGTTATCTTATATTAGACAAAGGTGCCAAAAACATATATTAGAGAAAAGACAGCCTCTTCAACAAATGGTGCTGGGAAAACTGGAAATCCGTATGCAACAGTGAAATTAAACTCCCATCTCTCACCATGCACAAAACTCAAAGTGGATCAAGAACTGACTGGTTCTTAAAGGTCAAAAATGTGCTGGGTGTAGTGGCACACTCCTATAATCCCAGAGGCCCAGGAGGCTGAGGCAAGAGGATCTCGAGTTCAAAGCCAGCCTCAGCAATGGCAAGGTGCTTAGCAACTCAGTGAGACCCTGTCTCAAAATAAGATACAAAATAAGGCTGGGGATGTGGCTCAGTGGTCAAGCGCCCCTGAGTTCAATCCCGGGTACTTTGCCCTTCAATAAGTAGCATGTCAATATGGCTCTTAAATGACCTTGACTCACCCAATTCAAAGTATGAATGTAAATTCGCAGCATAGCCGTGACATCCTGGGAGCCTCCGGGATGATACAATGATTGCCATAATCATACATCAAGCTTTGGAGAGTCCCGGGGAAAGGGAGTGTTGGGTACAAACCATGATGATCTCGCCTTTACTTTGTTTCACCCATTTCAGTATCTTTCTCTCTTTGGGGTTATTTTTCTTCCTTCCTCTCCCTGTTTTTTCCTTTCCTTCTCCTTTCCTTCCTTCCTTCCTGTCATGAGGGGTTACTGCAGACCCAGTCTGAGGCGCAGTTAGATTCAATCAAACTATTTTATTGATGCTCATCACACTTGAGACCACACATCCTAATTCTAAGTCCTGACTGAGTCTACACCCAAGGGTCCCAGGCGCTCACCTGTGACATGTCTTAAGTCTGGATCACTGGAACTCAATCTGGCCCCGAGGAGTCTGGCACAGGGGGGACAACAGCATGGAGGTCTTGGTCTCTCTGTCCGGGTCCTGTTATTCCTGCTGGCCTCCAAAATGTTGGGTTTGTAAGTCCTGGTTCAGTTGGGTGAGTTCTGGGGTCTATGCCCAGGTATAGACTCTTAACATCATTAACTTAAGTCTATCGAAGTTCTGCAGTTTATCTAAGTTTTGTAGTTTACATCATGGACATAATGCTTACAGTCTTTATCTAACACACGTACTGATTAATATAACCCCGTCAATAACCCTAAAATATTTTCTGGTATTCACATCACTCCCTTCCTTCCTTTCTTCCTTCCAAACCAGAGGTGCTTTACCACTGAGCCCTAACCCACCTTTCCTTCCTTCTTTCCCTCCTTCCTTCCTTTGAAACCAGAGACGCTCTACCACTGAGCCACATCCCCAGACCTTTTTCTTTTTTCTTTTGAGACAGAGTCTCACTAAGTTGCTGAGAGCCTTGCTAAATTGCTGAGGCTGGCCTGAAACTTTCTATCCTCCAGACTCAGCCTCCCAAGCCGCTGGGATTACAGGCATGTAATCACACCTGGCCTTGAGTTATTTTCTTTTTTAAAAAGTAGTTTTCTTATAATGCGTTGCTCTAGTGCTAATCTATTGGCAAAAAATGAATTAGTCAAGCTACGTGTGATGGCATACAACCGTCATCCTAGTATCTCAGAAGCTTGAGGCAGGAGGAGTGCAATTTTGAGGCCAGTCTGGGTGACAAAAAAAAAAAAAAAAGAAAGAAAGAAAGAAAGAAAAGAAATGGAGGGGGATGTTGCTTAGTGGTAAATTGAACCCCTGGGTTCAACTCCCAGTACCCCTCCCCCCGACAATAAAATTTGACCATTATTCAATTGTGGTTCATAGGAATAAATATATTTACTTTCCTAAGAAAATGAGGCAGAGAAACTCTTTGGGATTCTAAGAGAAAATATAAACTGTGATGTCATAAAAATCTTCAAGTGTAAAACTAATTTATGGCTTCAAAGAACTCCCTGGGTTAATTTTACCCCATAACAGCAATTTTTAATCCAAGTTACAGTTGTCTGTCAGTGAAAAGAGTATCACTTCCAGTACTACCCAGCTTTCTCTCTCGGGATCTTGGGTGGTAAGATAAGTCACAATAATGCTTCAGAAACTGGTGGGGATGGAAACTTCTGAAGAAGCAAGGCTGAAACCTTGGGCAAAAGTTGGTTTTCATTCTTCTGTGTTGCTCAAATAATTCCCTTTGGTGCCTTGACAGCAGTTGTGTAAACGAATTACTATTATTTGTGTCAAAGTTGCATTGTCAAAAATCTACAGTTGTGGCTGCTTTTTGAGCTAAAGCCAGCTACCACCACATTTGCAAAATGAAAAGGAAGGTGTTTTGTTGTTGTTGTTAAGTGCACAATAGACTATCTTAACAGACATATGTTTTTTAATGTGAGGTTGAAAGTTTAAACGGTTTTCTTTCTTGGTAAAAGGTATTGTAGAGGTGTTGAGGGTCAGTACCTGAAGCAAACCAGTTTCTAATCTCCGTTGAAAGAATGAAGCCCTGTCAGGTCAGCCTGAAGTAGTAGGGCTGAACAGTGGGAGACGTTGGCCTTACATGACAGGGTTCAGTTTCCCCCACTACCAAGTTTTTCTTTTTTTTTTTTTTGATTGGTTTGGTTTGATTTGGTAGTGGGGATTGAACCCAGAGGTGCTTTACCTCTGAGCTATATCCCCAGGCCTTTTTAATTTTTTTTTACTTTGAGACAAGGTCATGCTAAATTGTAGAGGTTGGCCTCAAAATTGGGATCCTCCTGCTTCAGCCTCTGGAGTTGCTAGGATTGCAGGCACCTAGCTTGATGAACCCATCCCAATTCCATTTTAAGACTGGGAGCCATCTCGTCACAGAGTCATGAAAAGTTAATTTCTGTTTTACTATAAATTACTGCGATTTCTAAACTTATTTGGAATCCCTGCCTATGCCTTGAACTCACCCATGCCTGGCTCCCCCTGACCAGATAACAACCCACTCTGAAATCTCAGCAGCATCTCATAAATTCTGATGTTGGGATCTGAATTTACGCCCTACCTTGAAATGTCATGCCATGTAGATCATTAACCTACTACCTGCCTTTGTATTATGCGTGTCTAAATCCTGTTATCTGTTATGTTCTCAAGACACCTCCCTTTGCAACTTTTTGTGCTATAAAACCTTGTTCCTAGAAAGCTGTGGGGAGCTGGTCTCTAGCCTGAGTTAGGAGAGACAGCCGCTGATCAGCTCTTTTTGTGTACACAAATACAAGCTTGGGGTGTTGAGAATGAGAGAAGATGGCGGCGAGGGGAGTGCATTGCCCCCGTGTGCTGCGTCACTGTGTGGGAGTATGACAAGTCAGGATGGCTAAAGGCTATCTTGTTAGGAATTTCCAGCAATAGTGGGGTGCTCCGGAACCTGGAGGAAGGATTTCCATCGCACGAGGATCGGCTACGGGGAATCAAACGCGAGAGATTTGTCGCACGGAGGGTAACACAGCTTATTCAGTAAATCGCCCCGCGGCTAGAGTCTGCAGCGCGCACTGGGAAACGAGGAGGAGATAGTGGCGCAGGGATACAGCGCTGCAGTTTCTGCCAGCCGTGCAAGCACTGTACTCAGGGCTGAATTCTGGGTTCGAGACGGGGGAAGGAAGCAGTCCATTTTGGTTCTCCACACCGGTCAGACCACAGAGGAGGCCAGCGGCCACCATCTTGAAGAGCTGACGTCACCATCCCTGTTTTCGACTGACTGCAGCTCATTCAGCCATAGAACAGGTAATTTCAGGCTGCCATTCGCCTGCGGCTTGCAGACA
>NW_026000093.1:770802-808837 GCF_001458135.2 Marmota marmota marmota | reverse complement strand
TTGGAGTAGGGGCAGAGCAGAGCCGCCACCCACGCCTGCAGGGTAGGCAGACCTGCAACCGACCGGCAGATCAGGCCCGGTGGCCTGCCAGCGTGGAACACTCGTCACCCCAATTGGAGTAGGGGCAGAACAGAGCCACCGCCCGCGCCCGGAACAGGCCCAGTGACCTGCCGGCGTGGTAGTCACGACACCCCAATTGGAGTAAGGAGAGAGCAGAGCTGCCGCCCGCGCCTGCAAGGTAGGCAGACCGCCGCCCGACCCTGCAAGGGAGACTTTTCAACTATACAAGAGCAATATAAATATATAGGGGAAAAAACATTTCAAAAACACAACAGTTTCACCAAGCAGAAAGAAACGCAAGCAGTATGAAGAGACAAGGAAAGAAAGGACCACAAGCAATGCAGGTCAACGCAACTTTAGAAGAGGTAACAGCTGCAGCAGATGGAATGTCAGATAAAGAATTCAGGATATACATGCTTCAGATGATCTGGAGTATCAAGGAAGACATTAGACAACAAAATCAGACAATGAAAGATCACTTCGACAATGAATTACGCAAACAAATCCAGGAAGCAAAGGATCAACTATACAGGGAGATAGAGGTTATAAAAAACAAACAAACAGAAATCCTAGAAATGCAGGAAGCAATAAACCAACTTAAAAACTCAATGGAGAATACTACCAGCAGAGTAGAACACTTAGAAGATAGAACATCAGACAATGAAGACAAAGTATTTCAACTGGAAAAGAACATAGACAGCTCAGCAAGACTGTTAAGAAACCATGAGCAGAACATCCAAGAAATATGGGATAACATTAAGAGACCAAACTTAAGAGTCATTGGGATACAGGAAGGTACAGAGCTCCAAACCAAAGGAATGAGCAATCTATTCAATGAAATAATACGAGAAAACTTCCCAGACTTGAAGAATGAGACAGAATCCCAAATCCTAGAAGCCTACAGGACGCCGAATGTGCAAAATCATAAGAGATCCACACCTAGACACATTATAATGAAGATGCCCAACATACAGAATAAGGAGAGAATTTTAAAAGCTACAAGAGAAAGGAAGCAGATTACATTTAGGGGTAAGCCAATCAGGATAACAGCTGATCTTTCAACACAGACTCTGAAAGCTAGAAGATCCTGGAATAACATATTTCAAACACTGAAAGAAAATGGGTTCCAACCAAGAATTGTGTATCCAGCGAAATTAAGCTTCAGGATGGAAGATGAAATTAAAACCTTCCACGATAAACAAAAGTTAAAAGAATTTGCAGCTAGAAAACCATCTCTTCAAAACATCCTCGGCAAAACATTACAGGAAGAGGAAATGGAAAATAACAATGAAAACCAACAGTGGGAGGTAGGACAGTAAAGGGGGGGGAAATAATCAAAGAGGAAAACAAACCATGTTTAGTAACAGAAATAAACAAATATGGCTGGAAGAACAACCCATATCTCAATAATAACCCTAAATGTTAATGGCTTAAACTCACCAATTAAGAGACACAGGCTAGTAGAATGGATCACAAAACAAGACCCAACAATATGCTGCCTACAGGAGACGCATTTGATAGGAAAAGACATACATAGGCTGAAGGTGAAAGGTTGGGAAAAATCATATCACTCATATGGACTTCGGAAACAAGCAGGAGTGTCCATACTCATATCAAATAAAATAGATTTCAAGCCAAAGTTAATCAAAAGGGATAAAGAGGGACACTACATACTGCTTAAGGGAACCATACACCAACAAGACATAACAATCATAAATATTTATGCCCCAAACAATGGTGCAGCTATGTTCGTCAAACAAACTCTTCTCAAGTTCAAGAGTCTAATAGACCACCATACCATAATCATGGGAGACTTCAACACACCTCTCTCGCCACTGGACAGATCTTCCAAACAAAAGTTGAATAAGGAAACTATAGAACTCAATAACACTATTAATAACCTAGACCTAATTGACATATATAGAGTATACCACCCAACATCAAGCAGTTACACTTTTTTCTCAGCAGCACATGGATCCTTCTCAAAAATAGATCATATATTATGTCACAGGGCAACTCTTAGACAATATAAAGGAGTAGAGATAATACCATGCATCTTATCTGATCATAATGGAATGAAACTGAAAATCAACGATAAAAGAAGGAAGGAAAAAGCATACATCACTTGGAGAATGAACAATAGGTTACTGAATGATCAATGGGTTATAGAAGACATCAAGGAGGAAATTAAAAAATTCTTAGAGATAAATGAAAACACAGACACAACATATCGGAATCTATGGGACACATTGAAAGCAGTTCTAAGAGGAAAATTCATTGCTTGGAGTTCATTCCTTAAAAAAAGAAAAAACCAACAAATAAATGATCTCATACTTCATCTCAAAATCCTAGAAAAAGAAGAGCAAAACAACAGCAAAAGAAGTAGAAGGCAAGAAATAATTAAAATCAGAGCTGAAATTAATGAAATCGAAACAAAAGAAACAATTGAAAAAATTGACAAAACTAAAAGTTGGTTCTTTGAAAAAATAAACAAAATCGACAGACCCTTAGCCATGCTAGCGAAGAGAAGAAGAGAGAGAACTCAAATTACTAGCATACGGGATGAAAAAGGCAATATCACAACAGACACTTCAGAAATACAGAAGATAATCAAAAACTATTTTGAATCCTTATACTCCAATAAATTAGAAGATAGTGAAGGCATAGATAAATTTCTTAAGTCATATGATCTGCCCAGATTGAGTCAGGAGGATATAGACAACCTAAACAGACCAATATCAATTGAGGAAATAGAAGAAACCATCAAAAGACTACCAACTAAGAAAAGCCCAGGACCGGATGGGTATACAGCAGAATTTTACAAAACCTTTAAAGAAGAACTAATACCAATACTTTTCAAGCTACTTCAGGAAATAGAAAAGGAGGGAGAACTTCCAAATTCATTCTATGAGGCCAACATCACCCTGATACCTAAACCAGACAAAGACACTTCAAAGAAAGAAAACTACAGACCAATATCTCTAATGAACCTAGATGCAAAAATCCTCAATAAAATTCTGGCGAATCGGATACAAAAACATATCAAAAAAATTGTGCACCATGATCAAGTAGGATTCATCCCTGGGATGCAAGGCTGGTTCAATATACGGAAATCAATAAATGTTATTCACCACATCAATAGACTTAAAAATAAGAACCATATGATCATCTCGATAGATGCGGAAAAAGCATTCGACAAAGTACAGCATCCCTTTATGTTCAAAACTCTAGAAAAACTAGGGATAACAGGAACATACCTCAATATTGTAAAAGCAATCTATGCTAAGCCTCAGGCTAGCATCATTCTGAATGGAGAAAAACTGAAGGCATTCCCTCTAAAATCTGGAACAAGACAGGGATGCCCTCTCTCTCCACTTCTGTTCAACATAGTTCTCGAAACACTGGCCAGAGCAATTAGACAGACGAAAGAAATTAAAGGCATCAAAATAGGAAAAGAAGAACTTAAATTATCACTATTTGCAGATGATATGATTCTATACCTAGCAGACCCAAAAGGCTCTACAAAGAAACTATTAGAGCTAATAAATGAATTCAGCAAAGTGGCAGGATATAAAATCAACACGCATAAATCAAAGGCATTCCTGTATATCAGCGACAAATCCTCTGAAATGGAAATGAGGACAACCACTCCATTCACAATATCTTCAAAAAAAATAAAATACTTGGGAATCAACCTAACAAAAGAGGTGAAAGACTTATACAATGAAAACTACAGAACCCTAAAGAGAGAAATAGAAGAAGATCTTAGAAGATGGAAAAATATACCCTGTTCATGGATAGGCAGAACTAACATCATCAAAATGGCGATATTACCAAAAGTTCTCTATAGGTTTAATGCAATGCCAATCAAAATCCCAACGGCATTTCTTGTAGAAATAGAGAAAGCAATCATGAAATTCATATGGAAAAATAAAAGACCCAGAATAGCAAAAACAATGCTAAGCAGGAAGTGTGAATCAGGCGGTATAGCGATACCAGACTTCAAACTATACTACAGAGCAATAGTAACAAAAACAGCATGGTACTGGTACCAAAACAGGCGGGTGGACCAATGGTACAGAATAGAGGACACAGAAACCAATCCACAAAACTACAACTATCTTATATTTGATAAAGGGGCTAAAAGCATGCAATGGAGGAAGGATAGCATCTTCAACAAATGGTGCTGGGAAAACTGGAAATCCATATGCAACAAAATGAAACTGAATCCCTTTCTCTCGCCATGCACAAAAGTTAATTCAAAATGGATCAAGGAGCTTGATATCAAATCAGAGACACGCCGTCTGATAGAAGAAAAAGTTGGCTACGATCTACATACTGTGGGGTCGGGCTCCAAATTCCTCAATAGGACACCCATAGCACAAAAGTTAATAACTAGAATCAACAAATGGGACTTACTCAAACTAAAAAGTTTTTTCTCAGCAAAAGAAACAATAAGAGAGGTAAATAGGGAGCCTACACCCTGGGAACAAATCTTTACTCCTCACACTTCAGATAGAGCCCTAATATCCAGAGTATACAAAGAACTCAAAAAATTAGACAATAAGAGAACAAACAACCCAATCAACAAATGGGCCAAGGACCTGAACAGACACTTCTCAGAGGAGGACATACAATCAATCAACAAGTACATGAAAAAATGCTCACCATCTCTAGCAGTCAGAGAAATGCAAATCAAAACCACCCTAAGATACCATCTCACTCCAGTAAGATTGGCAGCCATTATGAAGTCAAACAACAACAAGTGCTGGCGAGGATGTGGGGAAAAGGGTACACTTGTACATTGCTGGTGGGACTGCAAATTGGTGCAGCCAATTTGGAAAGCAGTATGGAGATTTCTTGGAAAGCTGGGAATGGAGCCACCATTTGACCCAGCTATTCCCCTTCTTGGTCTATTCCCTAAAGACCTAAAAAGAGCATGCTACAGGGACACTGCTACATCGATGTTCATAGCAGCACAATTCACAATAGCAAGACTGTGGAACCAACCTAGATGCCCTTCAATAGACGAATGGATAAAAAAAATGTGGCATTTATACACAATGGAGTATTACTCTGCATTAAAAAATGACAAAATCATAGAATTTACAGGGAAATGGATGGCATTAGAGCAGATTATGCTAAGTGAAGCTAGCCAATCCCTAAAAAACAAATGCCAAATGTCTTCTTTGATATAAGGAGAGTAACTAAGAACAGAGTAGGGACGAAGAGCATGAGAAGAAGATTAACATTAAACAGGGATGAGAGGTGGGAGGGAAAGGGAGAGAGAAGGGAAATTGCATGGAAATGGAAGGAGACCCTCAGGGTTATACAAAAGTACATACAAGAGGAAGTGAGGGGAAAGGGAAAAATAATACAAGGGGGAGAAATGAATGACAGTAGAGGGGGTAGAGAGAGAAGAGGGGAGGCGAGGGGTGGGGAGGGGAGGGGGGATAGTAGAGGATAGGAAAGGCAGCAGAACACAACAGACACTAGTATGGCAATATGTAAATCAATGGATGTGTAACTGATGTAATTCTGCAATCTGTATATGGGGTAAAAATGGGAGTTCATAACCCACTTGAATCAATGTGTGAAATATGATATGTCAAGAACTATGTAATGTTTTCAGCAACCAACAATAAAAAATTAAAAAATTAAAAAAAAAACAAATACAGGCTTGCTTTAAATTGATCTAAAATTGGAGTTGGTGGTCTTACGTCGGGGTTCAACATATCTTGGCCACCACCAAGCTTTTCATCACTTTTTCCCCCCACTGGGCTTTGTAGATGAGTAGAAATCTATTTTGATTTTTTTAAAAAAACATTCTTGTGCTTTTAAGAATCATGTTGGGTGAAGTGGTGCACGCCTGTAATCCCAGCCACTAGGCTCGAGAGGCTGAAGCAGGAGGATCACAAGTTCAAAGTCAGCCTTCACAATGCCAAGGCGTTAAGTAACTCAGTGAGACCCTGTCCCTAAATAAAATACAAAATAGGGCTGGGGATTTGGTTCAGTGGTTGAGTGCCCCTGAGTTCAAGTGCCCCACTACCACCACCCACCACCACCAAAAAAAAAAAAAAAAAGAATCATTTTGTCTAATATTAAGTTCCTGTTCTCCTTAGTTAATTTTAGTTAATTTTTTAAAACCATCCTCACAAAAATGGCATGATCCTTCATTAATCAGAATAAAATAAATAAAACAAAACCGGATTAACAGGACTGCAGTAAGCTATATTGACAGTTCAGAACTGAATCTTTCCAAGGCAACAGCTATTTTCTTCTGCAAAGTTCCAGCTCAGTGTCTCAATGGAGAAAAGACAATCAGCACTATAAAATGTAAACGTTGTGTCATCTACGACATTCGACAACATGTACAAACCTTCTGGCCCATTGGGAGACAAGTGACTTCCTTCTCCTCAGTCCCAGACAGCTAGGAGGCCTAGGTTTGGCCAACTGCTGATTTTGCCCCTTTATACACACAATTGTTGATTGAATCACCTATATTCTGGATAAAATATTGTTTCAAATAGCTATGGGGTTAAATCACATACTATAACAGTATAAATTTCTTCCAACTACTGATACAGAAAATAATGAATGATAAATACTATTATCATGTTTTTTATTCTCAGTTGAGACAAGAGGGGAAAAAAACAACTGGTCAAATTGATAGAAAGTTATGGAGAGCAGTGACAGTGATTGGGAGACCAGTGTCTGAGATTGGGGTCCCTGATGACTTCATGGCTGTGGCATGCTTGGTGCCTGGGAAAGTTTCTGTGCAAAGATGCAGGATACCTGGTTACTATGGCAATGCTCTCCATGGGGAAGCTCTGTGCTAGAATCTCATTAGCCTCGACCTTGCTCTCAGACACAAGCTCCTGGGAATGAAGGAACTCTCTTTTGCTAAGACAACCACAATGTTTCTCCAGCTCTGCTGCTCCTGAACCTGCCCTGTGTAATAGTAACCTTAAAAAAATGGGCTTTCTTGAGAGCTACAGAATGTTTCTAACACTGCACGTTCAACTGTAGAATGTAACTGAGGAAATAGCTGCATAATGTTGCAAACTTTGTACTTGTGAATACTGTGAGAATAATGTTGCATAGTCTTTATTCTGATTAATGAAACAAATATAATAAAGGTTGCTGACCTAATTCTTCAGACCTGCTTCTCCATCAGAGAGCAGTGCTCCGCCCAATCCCAGCGGTTTGTTTCATAGTCTGAGTTCACGAGTCTTATTTCTTCCAATCTCCCATCACCCCTCGCCACAACCTGCTAGTTTGGCCGCCTGCTCGTGGCAGAAAATGACATTTTGTTATGCAGAAAGGCACCCCAGAAAACTAAAGGAACGAATAAATGGCTTAGACACCTTCTGTTTAGTTGAAAGGAAGATAAAAGGTGGTCATGGGAAATAAGGCAATTAAAATGAATTTTTGAAGACAGAGTCATGGACTATGGCAGAGTTGGGAAATTGAATAGGTTGTATAAATGGGAGGAAAATGAAAAAGTTTGGAGCCGCAGCTCCTGAGCCAGGCACAGTGGGAGCATCTCTGGGGTCTAAACTGACCTCAGCAACACAGGAGAGAGCTCGCATTGTGGCCAGCACAGGGTCTCACTTGTCTGCCGTGGCTGCCATCACCCTACCCTGCTTACGCCTGCATCCCGGGCACTCTGGGCCTTCGAGGCCTGGCAATGAGGAGACTCAGTGTGGAAGTGGAGCCAGAAGGCGCCCCTCGGCACTCAGGACCGGCCCTGGGCTCCCTCTTGCAGCTGCACCACAAACTCTGGACACATCCCTGCGTCCCAGCCACAGACGTCACCACAACGAACCTATTTTGGCGTGAGGACTCCTCCCCTGCCACTGGTCTTAGGGTCACTCAGGGCAGAGCGATGGTGAAGGGGTGGGTTGCTGCTCCAGGACCCACCTCCACTTCTCTCTTAGGAAAACAAGCAAAACCTCCTCTCTTGAGAAAGTAGAGCCCTTGTTTGGACGTCATGTTTCTCCACTAAACCTCCAGAACCTGAGTCCATCTTACACTTCTAGTCATCAAGCCTCATCGGTCCTCTATGATCTGTGACATAGAGGCCAGAATGGGCAACTTAGCAAGACCCTGTCTCAAAATAAAATAAAAAGTAAAAAACAACAACAACAACAACAACAACAAAAAAAAACTGGTGATGTACATCAGTGGTAGAGCATCCTAGGTTCAATCCCCAGGACTGGAAAAAGTTTTTTTTTTTTTTTTTGCATGAAATTTAGTGAATGACATTGTGAGGTCTGGCTTGGCATGTCTGAAATGGGAGCAGGCTCAGCAAGAGCAACTGGATCTCTTAGGCATGGGATACCTTGTCCTAAGTGGAAATTTTTTCCTCAAGGAAGCATAAGCCCTGACCTGAAGCCCTTTCAACTGACAAGATCATGATCACCAGGTGATCAAAGACAATCACCTTTTACTTAGAATCAACTGATTACAGATACTAATCACATCTAGAAAATGCCCTCACAGCAACACCTAAACATATTCAGCAACACATGAATCACTGCAGATTATAGCCTAACCAGTAAAGAATACTACCTTTCTCCTTTATTTATTAATAGAATAATTATAAGTAATTTATAGTTTGAATTATACTCTAATACTAGGTAATTCATTTTATTGCTCAAATTCACTTTCCTACTTTCCAGATTGCATTTAGTATGTTCACAGGATATTTTCTATGCCCAAGCCCTAGAATCATCAGTCAATCCAAGACCACAGAATGGTATTTAGAAGCCAAGATCTAGATGATTGGTGTGCTTGCTGTTAATCGGTTGGCACTGGGAAATGGATGTGGAATTAAATCAGTATTTCCCAACAGCATGTGTAATAATGTGAGGAAACATCCCTAAAGGGGTTGGGCACAGCTTGGCCCCCTTCCGACCACAGTCCCCATTTCGGATGAGAGGCTCTGGACTTCTTTTACATGAGAAAGGAAAAACCGTTAGAACTGTTAAATCAGTTATTATGGACTTCCTGTTGCCCATGACCAAAATGAAACTTTTGGCCATAACTTTCTAGCAGGGCCATATCCCAATAAACTATAACCCTACAGCAACTGCATCAGAAAATCTAATACAACAAAATACAATCAGTATTTGAGATACTACATTTTATCCTCATTTAAAAAGCAACTATGGGACCTGGGAACATAGCTTAGTCGGCAGAGTGCTTGCCTTACATGTACAAGGCCCTGGGTTAAATCCCCAGCACCACACACACACACAGACATAAACACACAAAGCAACTAAGTATAAGATGCACCCAGATTCTATGTACCACTAAGAAAAATGAGGAAATAATAACCCCAAATTTTCATATTTCTTTAGAAAAACAGATTTCTTTTTTACCCAAAGACTTGGGAGCCCCATTGTTATTTTTTTAAATATTTATTCTTAGGTTATAGGTGGACACAATATCTTTATTTTACATTTATGTAGTGCTGAGGATCGAACCCAGTGCCTCGTGCATGCTATGCAAGCAATCCACCACTGAGCTACAACCCCAGCCCCCCCAATTGTTATATTAATGGGTAAATCATAAGCCTTATATGTGTATGTTTATATGTATGTGTATATAGACTTATATATACATATTTATACACACACACACATATATATATATATATATATATATATATAAAACTTTCATTGAGATAAAATTCATAATATAAAATTCTCCATTTTAACCATTTTAACGTATGTAATTCAGAGGCATTTAGTTTTTACTTTGGATTGTTTTTGTGTTTTGTTCTTCAGAACTGGGAATTGAACCCAGGGTGTTTTACAACTGGGCTACATCCTGATCCTTTATTATTTTGTATTTTGACACAGTTCTTGAAAAACCAGCCTCTACCTCAGAGCAAAGCCTGTCCAAGGAAGGGACATGACCTTTGTCCTTGGAAAGACCCACAGAGCACTCCTAGGCACATTCCCACCCTGCTAAGTTGTTTATCTACAAATAACAGGAGAGATCTGCTGCACCAGGTGTCCCTGACTCAGTCAGGCTAGGTGGGGACCCATAGCAACCCCATAGCAGCCACCAATCAGCATGAGACAGGGAAATACCTGGGATGCCAGATGACCCTCCCAGTAGTTTATGGTGGTTGATAACATGTTGGGAAACCATGTAGTTCAGCAGGAACACCCCTCTTGGCTTAAACCAATCAGTTCAAATGAATCCCCCTCTTGTAGTAACCAATCACCCCTACCCAACTTGTTCCCGCCATTGAATGTGCTAATCATGTTTTAGAGTTGTTGTTTGATTTTCCCGTGGTGTGTGATGATTTGCTGAGATGCTATGACATATGTGGGGGTCCCTGCCTTCTCCAAAGAATGTATAAAACTGCTGCAAACCCTGGGCTCGGGGCTGCTCAGCGTCACCAGTTGCTGTGTGCACGCGGAGGACCAACCTAGCTCGCAATAAACACCTCTTTGTTGTTTACATGGATCTTGGTCTCTGATGGTCTTTTGGGGGTCCCGAATTTGAGCATAACATTCTCACTAAATTGCCTAGTCTGGCTTACAATTTGCAGTTTACAATTTGGTTTAATCTCCCAAATCGCTGGGATTACAAGTGTGGGCTACTGCAGTCAGCCCACGAGGCCCTGGCAATCAGGCTTTCTCTATATATAGATTTGGCTTTTATGGATGTTTCATTTCAATGGAATCATACAATATGTGACTTTTGAGGGTTTAACTTTTTTCACTCAGCATAATGTTTAAAAAAAAATTCTTTTTAAGTGGTACTCGGGATAAAGTCCAGGGCTTTATGCATTCTAAGCACTGAGCCAGATCTCCAGCCCTTAGTGTGGTATTTCTGAGGCCCAGACTAGCTTTGACTGGAGATCTCCCTGCCTTAGCCTCCCAAGGAGTGGGAGTTACAGGTATGTGGTATTAGGCTCAGCTCTTCAACTTTTTGAGAAACTTCCAAAAAAAAAATTTTTTTTTTTTTGTACTAGGGGTTGAAACTGAACCACTGAGCCATATCCCCAGCCCTTCTTCTTTTTCATTTATTTTGAGACAGGGTCTTTCTAAGTTGCTTAGGGCCTCGCTAAGTTGCTGAGGCTGGCTTTGAACTCAAGATCCTCCTGCCTCAGCCTCCTGAGCCACTGGAATTACAGGAGTGTGCTACCGTGGCTGACTTTAGAGGGCAAGGGATAAAATGTTGGCTGCTTTTCCTTGGCCCTTTTATTCCCTTGACTTTGATCTCCAAGTTTTTGATTATTTATCTATTCATTTATCTATCTATCTATCTATCTCTTTATTTATCTATCTATTTATTTATTTTTGGTACTGGGGATTTGGTACTGAACTCAGGGACACTCAACCACTGAGCCACATCCCCAGCCTTTGTATTTTATTTAGAGACAGCGTGTCACTGAGTTGCTTAATGCCTCACTGAGTTGCTTAGTGCCTTGCTGTTGCTGAGGCTGGCTTTGAACTAGCAATCCTCCTGCCTCAGCTTCCCTAGCCACTGGGATTACAAGCATGCACCACTGGGCTCAATTTTTTGGTTTTAAATACCCTGCAAGCCAGTTTCACCAGTCTTAAAGAGGGAATAATAGGTTAAAACTTCAATATCTATAATTTTACTGTTATCCCTTTCATTTAATTGGGGTTAGGGGTAGTACTGGAAGTCAGCATTATATCCTATCTACATGTCTTGTAGGTGATGTTTTATTTTCTTAAATTAACCCAGATTTTTTTTTTTGAAGCAGTACCTGAAGGGTTATCTACATGTCTTATAGGTGATGTTTTATTTTCTTAAATTAACCCAGATTTTTTTTGAAGCAGTACCTGAAGGGTTATGAGAATATTTCTACAAGACAGTTGGGGGGGGGATTAGAAAGTGCAGTTCCAGCAAGTAGGGAGGGGAAATTGCCAAATGTTAACCTCTCCCAGTAAATTCTTTCCCCAAAACAATTGGCCTTGAAGGAAAGGGGTGGATACTGAATTCTGGGCTCTAGCCTTTGACCTTCCCCCATTGCAAATTAGTCCTAAATGGAGGCACAGTAAATATCAAGACTCTGGGGAACAATGAGTCCCAGAGAAAGAAAAGCGAGAAATAGGTGAGATTTGAATACTGATCCCTCAGGATCTGAGTTCCTATCTCCCCAGGTAACAGTGAATTTCAACATTTTTACAACTACCTTCCTGAGTTAAAGTTTTAACCTGCACAACTAGACCCTGACTGTCCAAACTGCAGGTCCACAGTTTCCAATGAGTAAACCACTGTCATTGTACCCTATAAAACTAAAATTCCCTCTGTAACTGATGGCCATTTTTGCATCCAGAAAATGAGCTCCTATGGTGCCTGAGTCCACAAAAGAATAAGCAGCTTTGCTGAATCTGTTGTAGTCTGCATTTGTCATTTTTTAAAAATTATTTTTTCTAATTTGTTATACACAATGGCAGAATGCAATTCATTTCATATTAAACATATAGAGCACAATTTTTCAAGACACTGGTTGTACACAAAGTATTTTCACACCATACATGAACTTAGGGTAATGGTGTCTAACTCATTCCACCCTCATTCCTACCTACTTTCCCCTCCCGTCTCCTCCCTCCCCTTTGCCCTATCTAAAGTTCTTCCATTCCTTCCATGCTCCCTCCACCCCATTAGCCATTATGAGTCAGCATCCTCATATCAAAGAAATCATTTGGCCTTTGGTTTTTTGGGATTGGCTTGCTTCACTTAGCATAATATTCCCCAACTTCATCCATTTATCTGCAAATGCCATGATTTTATTCTCTTTTAGTGCTGAGTAATGTTCCCTTGTGTATATATACCAACGTTTCCCTATCCATTCATCTACTGAAGGGCATCTAGGTTGGTTCCATAATTTAGCTATTGTGAATTGTGCTGTTATAAACATTGATGTGGCTGTGTCCCTGTAGTATGCTGTTTTTAAGTCCTTTGGGTATAAGCCGATGAGTGGGATAGCTGGGTCTTATGGTGGTTCCATTCCAAGTTTTCCAAGGAATCTCCATACTGTTTTCCAAATTGGCTGCACCAATTTGCAGTCCCACCACCAATGTATGAGTGTGCCTTTCCCCCCACATCCTCGCCAACATTTATTTTTGTTTGTATTCTTGATAGCTGCCATTCTGACTGGAGTGAGGTGAAATCTTAGAGTAGTTTTGATTTGTATTTCTCTAATTGCTAGAGATGATAAACACTTTTTCATATGTTTGCTGATTGATTGTATATCCTCTTCTGAGAAGCATCTATTCAGTTCCTTGGCCCATTTATTGATTGGGTTATTTGTTTTTTGGTGTTAAGGTTTTGGAGTGTTTTATATATCCTAGAGATTAGTGCTCTATCTGATGTGCTTGTTGGTAAAGATTTGCTCCCATTCCGTAGGCTCTCTATTCACCTCATTTATTGTTTCCTTTGCTGAGAAGAAGCTTTTTAGTTTGAATCCATCCCATTTATTTATTCTTGGTTTTAATTCTTGCACTACAGGATTCTTATTAAGAAACTTGGGACCTAATCTGACATGATGGAGATTGGACTTACTTTTTCTTCCATTAGGTGCAAGGTCTCTTGCTGATAACGCCAAGGTTATCCCTGTACGGGCCACCAATTGCCGCAGTCTGGCTGGGCACAAATCACGAGCCACTGAAGCAGGAACCGGAAATATCTCTCCCGGAAATCTCTCCTCCTGCACTTCCCCAACCAATGGGAACTCTCGGGAAATCCCCACAAGAACTCTAAAATAGTGTGAGAACTCAAAAGTAGCGGCAGAGGCGGATAGTAATGCCTCGCCTGTCAATCAATACTGTTGGCAAAATGCCAGGGGCCATACAGACTCCGCTGTGGCTCTCAGCAGTCTCTGATTTAATTCCTAGGTCCTTGATTCAGTTTGAGTTGAGTTTTGTGCATGGTGAGACATAGGGGTTTAATTTCATTTTGCTACATGTAGATTTCCAGTTTTCCCAGCACCATTTGGTGAAGAGGCTATCTTTTCTCCAATGTACATTTTGGGTGCCTTTGTCTAATATAAGATGACTGTAGTTATGTGGGTTAGACTCTGTGTCCTCTCTTCTCTACCATTAGTCTGCAGGTCTATTGTGGTGCCAATACTGTGCTGTTTTTCTTACTATTGCTCTGTAGTATAATTTTTGCATCTGTCATTTTGCACTTACAGTACCTCTTCAAAACACTAACAGGCAATAGTTATAAAGTTTATAAGGAAAATGCAAAATGAAGTTACAGATCAAAAACATATTCAGTTTGTGTAGTAGCTATGAACCAAGAAAAAATTATTTTTATAATCTTGAAGCTTTACTTAGTTATATTATATCCCCTGTTTGAAATCACAGTAATCTTTACAAGAAAGATCAAACTTTTGAACACACTATAAATCAGCTGAAGTCTAGCCTATATTGAAACCATTCTAACATGGAGTAAGGTGGGAGACAGAGTCTTATCTTAGGTAAGGCGGGGCTCTTCACAAATAGCAGAATACAACATTACATCTGAAACATGAACCAAAGAAAGACTAAGAGAGCTTTAACTTTCCTTTTGTGGAAAAAGTGGCAGGGTGCCTTCATGTTTTACTATGTCATCTTTAAACAGATCAGGCTCTCCTTATCATCTTCCAAAAATGCATTAAATTCCAAATCCAGTATAATGAGTAACACAAAAAATTATATATATAAATTATTGACAACAGGTTACTTTATCCAACTATAAAACATCAAATGACATGAATAAACACCAACCAAATTTGTCATTTTTATATAAATCCAAGACTTCTGCTACACATAATTTTGGTTTGAGAACACCAACATGGCGAAGTGTTCTCCTAAGCTTTACATTTAACTAACTTTAACTTTTAAAATACAATTTAGAGTCCAAAGTGTATGGTAACAATAATCTCAAGTCTGTAAGGGTTAACAAAAATCAAAGGATAGCCAGGCACGGTGGCACATACCTGTAATCCCATTGGCTTAGGAGCTGAGTCAGGAGGATGAGAGTTTAAAGCCAGCCTCAGCAACAGTGGGGCACTAAGCAACTCAGTGAGACCCTGTCTCTAAATAAAATAAAATAGGGCTGGGGGTGCTGGGGATGTGGCTCAAGAGGTAGCGCGCTCGCCTGGCATGCGTTCGATCCTCAGCACCACATACAAACAAAGATGTTGTGCCCGCCGATAACTAAAAAATATATTAAAATTCTCTCTCTCTACCTCTCTCTCTCTCTCTCTAAAAAAAAAAAATAGGGCTGGGGATGTGGCTCGGTAGTTGAGTGCCCCTGAGTTCAGTCCCCAGTATCAAAATAAAAATAAGAAATAAATAAAAGGATAGCTTTAAATCCCTTATAACTTTTAAAGCACAATTTAGGATTCAGAGTGTACAGTAACAGCAATCACAAATCTGCATGCTTTAAAAAAAATCAAAGGATAATCTTAAATCTCCTATACATTTAGGAAACAGTGTTAATTATAAGACATTGACTTAGTCAAAACAAGCAGATATAAGACAGGTCTTTAAACGATACCCTGGCCCTTTTATGTCAGATAAAATGTGTAAAAGAGAGCACTTATTGGTTATCTTGCCAGTAAACTCACATAAACTTTCATTTTATAAACTTTTACATAACACTTAGACAAGGCTTAGGCAGATATAATTCTCAGATGCATACATATACCTAGTCACATATATTTAGGGTGTCAACTATATTGTTATACCCTAAATAATAGCTGTTTGTTAAACCAGTTACAAAGTAATCATTTAAGACTTTAAAACAGGTACAAACCCTAATTCTTTTAAGACTTAATTTCCCCAAGTAATTAAACCTAACAAATACAAGAAAATAACTCGATAGAGAAGAGCAGATCAATGTTTCTGACTTTGACCCATATCAGTACATTAAAATTTAAATAACTTTACATGACTGTGCTAATTATAGATAATTTAATCAGAAACACATTTTTTTTTGAGATTTATCTTCCACAAACCTTCTGCAACTTATGTGGACATTCACAACTTTACATCCTTAGTTTTGTCCTCTTTCATCTTGGACTTTAGCCAAGAATATTACTTTACCAGACAAAATACTTTCTCATCCAGAAACATTTCTTTTAACTTCCAATTTTCTGTACAAAGGTATTTTCATACCTATAACTTTCTTTTATCTTCTCTAGTTTTGGACCTTTTCTTAAGTTTATATTTTGAAACAGTCCTTATGAATGTCATTTGTGCATTTAATTTACACAACAAATTTCATCTCAGGAGAGGGTTGGGTGACCGGCACATACAAAAACTGTGTCTTAATCTTTTATCTCCATGTTGCATTCAAGGGGTTAGAGCACAGGATATTTCTGAGCCTGACCAGTCTCCTTGTCATAACAATGCCATCAACTATAAGTGAGTTTCCCACTGTCATTTCTACCCAGAGGCCCCCTTGGGGACTTGGGGTTGTGCCTTTTGGCAACTTCAACTTAGTTCTCGATGGTTCAGAGCCCTTATTAAGCAATTGCATAAATGCCTGAACATACAAATCTCTTCCACGTACTTTACCTTTGACTGACCAATTTCAAAGTCGAGATTGTATAATAATCCAGAAAAACCATTCAAAGTCCAGATTGTGTTACAGTAAACCTATAGGCTTCTGCCAATAGGTGGCCCATTCAGCCAAGATTTCTCTGCTCAAGAGGCTGGTAAGGTCAAGGCAGCATGGTCCATGTATTAGAGGGCCAGTAACACACCAAAAAAACACAGACGAGAGTGGATCACTGAGACCAGGGCTGACAGATGGGAAACTTTAAAACAGACATACTTACAAAGTTCTTTTACTTACTTAACTTTCAATTCCAGCTTCATGATTGTACAATAATCCAGAAAGCTATTTAAAAGCCAGATTATTACAGTAAAACATTATCTGAGTGACTGGGGTTGTGGCTCAGTGGTAGAGCATTTGCCCAGCAGGTGTGAGGCATCGGGTTCAATTCTCAGCACTGCATATAAATAAATGAATAAAATAAAGGTCCACCAACAACTAAAAAAAAATTTAAAAAATTTATCTTAGAATCATACCTATATGTGGCCCTTTCTTCAACTTAACCTTACCTCTGACAGACCAGCTCCAATTGCAAGATTGTTCAGAGAGAGACAATCAGAGAGGAGCCCAAAATGATGGCCAACCGATGGGAACCTTTAAATTGACCATCCAAGATCTTTCCCAAAAGACTGTCTATAGAATCAATGCAGTACTGGCCATGTCTTAAGAGGGGCACTAATAGATACAACAAAACAGACAACCAGGGGAAATTCCCAAGCCAAAGGCCAACAGACAGATGAGAATCTAGAACAGATGAAAAGCGAGTAAGTATCCCTAGGCTCTCCAGTCCCACTTCACTATGAGTCTTACATTGGTGGCACCACAGACGTCTCCAGAAAGAAGGACCAGATAATCCCATGAAGAGGAATCAGGTGTGAGAAATCAAGTTTTCTTGGTGTGCACACTGGGGAATCGATCAAATGGCCAAAGTTGTCATGACTTTTCTTGAGTTCAGTTTCCTTTTTCTCAAAGTGGACCATTCAGGGAGAAAAGTTGGGAGCTCCTGGCAGCTGTTGGGAGTGTTCCTTAGTCCATCCTTCTACTTACAGGAAATAGCTCCTCTAGTTCTACCTGAGGCCAACTCCCTTGTCTCTCCAGAAGAGCTCTGGAAGTTCTCAACAAGTTTGCCAGCACCATGAATCCTCAGCATGGAAGTGGGGTTCCTTGGAGAGCCAGACCTGCCCAAGAATGCTGGAATGGGGGCTGCTGGTTGGGTCCCACTTGGGTTACCAAATTTGTTACCGAAAGCTCGGTCCTTGTCCCTGATGCCAACGCAATAACACAACACAGTTTTGAGAAAAAGGAAAAAGAAGGTTCATTGCTTTGCTAGTAAAAGGAGAAATACACTCTAAATTGTTATGTGCAGCAGCTGCATCATTTTATATTCCTACCAGTAAGGTGGGCCACATCCAAGAAAATATTTCTTTTTCTTCTTCCTTTTTAAAATAGTCTAAAATTGTATTTCATTGTGATTTTGCACTTCACCAATGACTACTGATGTTGAACACCTTTTGATGTGCTTTTTTTGGTGGTTCGTATATCATTTTTTGGAGAAATGACTAGTCAAATCCTTTGTCTATCATATAATTGAATTGTTTATCTTTTTGTGGTTGAGTTCTAGGTGTTTTTAAAGATCACTGAGCCCTGGTCTCAGTGATCCACTCTCGTCTGTGTTTTTTTGGTGTGTTACTGGACCATGGACCATGCTGCCTTGACCTTACCAGTCTCTTGAGCAGAGAAACCTTGGCTGAATGGGTCACCTATCGGCATAGGTTTACTGTAACACAATCTAGACTTTGAATGGTTTTTCTGGATTATTATACAATCCCGACTTTGAAATTGGTCTTGATACTAGACCTTTATCAATAAAATATGGTTTGCACATACTTTCTCCCATTCACTGGCTTCACTTTTCAGCAACTCAACTGTGTCCTTTGATGCCCAAAAGTTTTAATTTTGATGATGTCCAATTTATTTTCTTCTTTTGCTGCTTGTGATTTTGATGTCATATCTAAGAATCTCTGCCCAAAGTGAGGTTCATGAAGGATTCTTTTCCCCTGAGTTCAGGAGTGTTATCAACTCTTACAGTTATGTCTTTCATCCATTTGAGTTGAATTTTTGTAGGTGTGTGATGTAGAAATCCAAATTAATTTTTTTTCATGTGGGTATCTAGTTGTCCCAATTGCATTTGGCAAAAAATCCCATTCTTTTCTTGTTGGATGGTATTAGCACCATCACTGAACATCAATCAGCCATTGAATCTTCTATTTATTTCTTGAGCCTCAGTTCTATAATTCTATCCCATTGACCCGTATGTTATCTTTACGCCAATTCCATGATATGTTGTTTACTATGTCTGTGCAGTAAACATTGAAGCCAGGAAATGTGAGCCCTCCAAGTTTTCAAGTATTTTTCAAGATTATTTTGATATTTAGGTCCATTATAATTATGCAAGTATTTGTGGATCAGCTTTTCTAGTTTTGCAAAAAAGGGCCATAAGGATTTTGAGAAGGATTGCGTTGACTCTGCATATCACTTTGGGCAGTACTGTCATTTTAAAAATACTCAGTCTTCCAATCTTTGAACATTGAATTTCCTTCCATTTGATTAGGACCTTTTTATTACTTTCAGTAATATTTTTAGACTCTTTTTTTTTTCTTCAGTGCTGTGGGTTGAACCAGGGTTTCATGCATGCTAGGCAAGTGCTCCACCACTGAACTGTACTCCCTAAGCTCCTGTTTTGTACTTTTTGGTGTACAAAATTTGCACGTCTTTGGATAAATTTGTTCCTGAATATTTCATTTTTCTTGATGCTTTTGTAAGTGAAATTTATTTTAATTTTCCCTTTCAAATTATTCATTGTAAATATACAGAAATACAAATGATTTTACATGTTGAACTTTTTTCTGTTCCTGTCTCTTTGCTGATTTCATTTATTTATCTCTAATAGATTTTTTTAAAAAGAGAGAGAGAGAGAGAGAGAGAGAGAGAATTTTTCAATATTTATTTTTTAGTTCTCGGTGGACACAACACCTTTATTTTATTTTTATGTGGTGCTGAGGATCGAACCCAGAGCCCTGCACATGCCAGGCAAGCGCGCTACTGCTTGAGCCACATCCCCAGCCCTCTAATAGATTTTTAATAATTTTTCCTACAATGTCCTCTGAAATAGAGGTACTTTTGCCTTTACATTGGTGTGCTATTTCTTTTTTCTTGCCTAATTGTTTTACCTAGGATCTTTGTCTTCTTCCTGATCTTGGATGAACCACTTTTGTCTTTCACCATGGAGTATGATGTTAGTTGTTAGTGTTGTTAGTTACAGATTTTTTCTTTTATTTATTCATTATTATTTTTTTTTTTTTGTGGTACGGGGAATTGAACCCTGGGAAGGCCGTGCCAGTGACCTACATCCTTACTTATTTATTTATTTTTAAGTCAGAGTACAGCTCAGTTGCCAGGGCTGGTCTTGAACTTGTGATCTTCCTGCCTCAACTTTCCAAATTGCTGAGATTATAGGGATGCATCACACTGTACCCGACTAGTTATGACTTTTTCATAGGTGTTGATGAAGTTCCCTTCTATTCCTATTTTGTTGAGTGCTTCTTTTTTCAATCAAGAAAGTGTGTTAGAATTTGTCAAATTATTTTCTTTATCAATTGTGATAACCATCACAGGGTTTCCCCCCTTCATTTTGTTAACATGTTATATTATTTTTTCCCCCAGTACTGGGGATTGAACTCAGACATACTTTACCACTGAGTTACATCTCAGACCTTTTTGTTTTTATTTTGAGACAAGGTCTTGGTAAGTTGCTGAGGCTGGTCTCAAACCTGCAATCCTCCTGTCTCAGCATCATGAGTCACTGGGATAGAGAAGTGTTCTACTGCACCCAAAAACTTGATTGATTTTTTGCAGACAGCAACTACCTTTGCTTTCCTAGGATAAATCCCACTTGGTCAATATATATAATCTGTACAAAAGGTGGCTGGCCTTTATTTCCTAGGGGTTTTTAAAATTCCTGTCTGTATATTTATAAAGATATTAGTCTGAAAATTTTCTTTCTTATTTAATATAATGCTCTGTAAACATCCATTAAATTTAGTTAATAATGTGTTCTTCAAGTCCTTTGTTATCTGGGTATCAGGTAATATTGGCTTCATAAAATGTGTTAGAAAATGTACCCTCCTCTTCTTTTTGGAAAAAAAATTTTTGAGAATTTAATTTTTTTATTTTAAAAATTTTTAGAACAGAGTCATGCTAAGTTGCTTAGGGCCTCGCTAAGTTGCTGAGGCTGGCCTCGAACTTGAGATCCTCCTGCCTCAGCCTCCTGAGTCACTGGGATTACAGGTGTGCACTACCACACCCAGCTTCACATAGTCTTTCTGTTCCTTCTTTCTTTTCTCTGTCTAGTCTCTACTGTTTGTGGACCTTCCTGATGGTATCCACAGGTACTTTTGTGTCAATCCTTTCTTTTTGTGTCCCTCTGACTTCATGATTCCAATCATCTCACATTTAAGTTTGCTGATTATTTCTCATGCCTTTTCAAACCTGTGGTTATAACCCCTTAGTGAGTTTCCTATCTCATTTTAGCTCCAGAATTTCTACTTGGTTCTTTTGAGAATTAATTAATCCCCCCCACACACACTATTTTTTTTTCTTTTTTCCAGTACTGGGAATTGAACCCAGGGCCTTTCACATGCTAGGCTACTATCTACCTTTGAACTATATCTCTAGTCATTTATATTTTGAGACAGGGTCTCACTAAGTTGCCCAGACTGGTCTCCAACTTTCAATCCTCCTGCCTCAGGATCTTGAGTTGCTAGAGTTACGGTCATGTGTCACTGAGCCTGGCCATCACAGTAGGCTTTATTTATTTATTTATTTATTTATTATTTTTTAGTTGTAGGTGGGCACAATGCCTTTATTTTTATTTCTTTATTTTTATGTGGTGCTGAACCTCGTGCCTCACCCATGCTAGGTGAGCACTTTACCACTGAGCCACAACCCCAACCCCCACAGTAGGCTTTTAATAAAACACAGGTTTTAACAGAATGAGGAATAAGTAACTCCACTACCCACTCCTTTTATTCTTCTGGCTCTTGTTCTCTCTTTTCCTAACTCAGATATTTGAAATAATACTTTCTTGAAAGTATTTTATATCCATGTTTATGGATATAAAAATTTAATAAATATAAACTTCATTATTGTTACACGAAACACAGGAGAGTAAGCTATACAGTTAAAATTAGCCCTAGTAGAGAAAGTATACCAAAGTATTTCATATAGTAGTTGAAAATAATCTGAAGAGGGCGCTGAATTCAACAAAGTTTCCTCACTCCCTGACACTCGCAGTTTTAAGTGTTGCTAGATCTACTCCAAAATATTTTACATTTTCAGCTTTCAATTTAGTGGAGAGCTGTTTTTGTGCAGTGTGAAGTGTACAAACAGGATTCTCAAGAGGAGAGCTGGTTCCTCTGTGTCATGAAAGAGCAAGGAGACTGCATTGATTTTCTAACCCTGACAATACTTAATGACACTAGAGTACATTCCCAAGCATTTTCAGCCCCCTAAATCTCTAACACTCAGGTACATAGAAAGTCCACAGGGAGTGAACTTCATCGGACAGCTCTACTGTACCCCATGTGAGACTGTTCTGCGGATATGAGGGACGAGAGTTGTGCCCAGAATGCTTCCTGACTAGATTCTTTTGACTTGTGCACTGAGGTCAACAGAGATATCAGAAGGCTCAAGGGATCTCTTGAAATAGATCCCTAGCAAGGAGAAATTACTAGAAAACTTTTCATTTATTTTGAATGCATTAATAGTGGACTTGAGATACAGGAAGTGGAGGGAGTCTCAAATGGATTGCAAACAACTGTCACAAAAAGGAAGAAAATCCTTAAACCCAAAAGGGATCATGAAGTACTGGTGAACAGGCCTGTACCCTTTCCAAGTACAGCCCTAACTACCCAGGGATAGGTGACCTCTTCCAGGGCATTTCAATATATGTCATTATCTTGTAAACTCAACTGAGTTTAATAAACATAATATTAATATACAGGGTCTCTGATATCAGAATTAGTAGATCATATCAATGAAAATGTTTACAATTTTTTTATGAGAATATGGTTATCTGTATAAACATTTATTATGTGTTCCTTAATAGGCTATAGACAGAATCTTAATGAGGTTTCTATTGTTTCTTAAATAAAGAGCCAAGAAATTTGTTCCAGACCTTTTTCTCAGAGTGCATGAGCCCACATTATTTGCATCCTTAACCTCAATAGTTAATTAATTGTAACATAAACATCATGTACCCTCAGTAATTCTTTTTTTGTTGTTGTTTTACCCTCGGTAATTCTAATGCAATATTTGCCCCTTTTCAGAAAACTCACTAAATATCCCATAATACATTTTTAGGAATTAGCAGGTGGTGTTCTGACACAACACCTGTTGAAAAACTCAAGCAAAGGATGCAAAATGGGGGGTAGATCTCCATCAGAACAATGATTTAAAAATGGATTTGACCAGAAATGTTTGCCCCAGGAACAAACCCCATCCTGTTTTTTTGAGATGGTGTGTGTATGTGTGTGTGTGTGTGTCTAACTTTGCTGCCAGATTGGTCTGGGATTCCGGGCTCAAGTGATCTTTTCGCCTCAGCTTACAGAATAGCTGCATGCCACCTCGCCCGGATTTTACTTCAACTTTTCACGCATTCATTTTACAATATAAGAAGCAATAACAACTTAATACGTCATTACAACTACTGGCGTAGAACTTATCTTTCTCCCAAATGGGACCAGCTACTATAGATTCAAGAGCACCTCTTGAATTTAATAGGGAAATGAGTCTGGAACTGGAAAGAGGGCTAAAGCAAGAGACTACCACAAGGTGGCACTGTTTCAGTAGACCTGCAAAATACCCGACAGCGCCCAGGGAGCTCCTGGAAGCCCCCAGGGAGCGCTAGTGCTTTTGGGGCTTGGGAAGGGCGGCAGGCCCTCTGCTCCAAGGAAGGGCTGAATTTAGGATGGTCGGTGGTCCTGACGTGGCGTTGTGACCGCACTCTCCTATTGACTCTGCTATTATGGATGGTATCGAGGAGGTGCTGCTGCCCCCTCGGACAGGACGCCAGGAAGCATCCGTTGCATTGCTGAGCCTCTGTCCCTAGGGCCAGCTGGGCCCCAGGATCTCCGAGAGCGGGCCCCAAATTCCCTGAAACGTCCGAGACTGGGTGGGTGAGATGAGAAGCAGCCTCCCTCTGCGCGCTTGCTGCCCGAATCCCCACCACCAGACTGTGGCTAAAAATGAGTTCCTGCGCCTCATTTCCCCAGCGTGGGTCTCTGCATCTGGGCCCTCTGCGTGGGCGACTGGGTGAGGGTCTCTTGCGGCAATCGGACGCCGGAGGCCCTTGGAGACCCTTGGCCGCACGAAGCCCTACCACCCGGTTCTCTCTTCTCTGGCGACCAGAGGCGTCCCAGGACGAACACAGTCCGGGGCCAAGTCCTGGTTTTAATTTTNTGCCATGTACGACGACGAGAGCGCCATCGATTTCAGCGCCTACATCGACTCCATGGCCGCCGTGCCCACCTTGGAGCTGTGCCACGACGAGCTCTTCGCGGACCTCTTCAACAGCAACCATAAGGCGGGCGGCGCGGGCGGCGCGGGCGGCCTGGAGCTACTGCCCGGCGGCCCCGCGCGGCCGCCGGGCCCGGGCCCCGCTGTCCCGCGCCCGCTCAAGCGGGAACCTGACTGGGGCGACAGTGACGCGCCCGGCTCGTTGCTGCCCGCGCAGGTGGCCGCGTGCGCGCAGACGGTGGTGAGCCTGGCGACCTCCGCGCAACCCACACCGCCCACGTCTCCGGAGCCGCCGCGAAGCAGCCCGGGTCCGAGCCCAGCGCCGGGTCCTGCCCGAGAAAAAGGCTCCGGCAAGAGGGGCCCCGACCGCGGCAGCCCGGAGTACCGACAGCGACGCGAGCGCAACAACATCGCGGTGCGCAAGAGTCGTGACAAGGCCAAGCGACGCAACCAGGAGATGCAGCAGAAGCTGGTGGAGTTGTCGGCGGAGAACGAGAAACTGCACCAGCGCGTGGAGCAGCTCACGCGGGACCTGGCCGGCCTCCGGCAGTTCTTCAAACAGCTGCCCAGCCCGTCCTTCCTGTCGTCCGCCGGGGCCGCCGACTGCCGGTAACGCGCGGCCAGGGCCGGGAGAGACTCACCAACGACCGATACCTCAGAATCGACGGGCCCGTAGTGGAGCGCGCCCTAGCCAGGCGCCGCGAGAGTCGCCCGGCGCCTGCTGCAGTTTCTTTGGGACATGTGAGTGAAAGGAAGCTACAGCCTGGACTTACAGTCACTGAACTGCGAGAGAAGCTATACGTGTTTATTTTCCCTTAAATTATTTTTATAATGGTAGCTTTTTCTACATCTTACTCTTATTGAAGCAGCTAAGGTACATTTGTAAAAAAACAAAAACCCTTTCAAACAAAACCTTTGTATTGTAGATAAGAGGAAAAGACTGAGCATGATCACTTTTTATATTAATTTTTACAACATTTGTAAGAATAAAGAAGCATTTAAAATCGCCCCTGCTTCATATATTCGCAACGACTACAGCACACCGGTGCGCCAGGACCCTAAACGTGGCGTGCCAGACCTAGCCTGAGGTGAGCACCTGGGGTCTTGGGACCAGGTGTGTTTTTCTCTTGGGGGAATAGAGCTTCTTAGACAAGAGGGTCAGCTTGCTTTTCGAACATGCCAGAGACTACTTCCACGTTTTCTTTAGCTTGCCTAAAATATATATGGCATGACTAAGCGTGCCTAAGGCTAGCAGCTTTCCAGTGGAAGATGCTCTCCCCAAAGTACCTAGATCTGGGTTGGGGCTGGCTGATTTGAGGGCCCCGCTGATAACATCACTAACTCTAGATTGCGGGTGAGGGATAGAGGAGGCCTTAAGTGATCCGGAAATTTGTTTGGTCTTCTGCTTTCCTGGGACTTTGCTTTCACTTTCCTGAGTCTTCAGGACCACAGTGGAGTGTAGATTTTCAAAGTGTGCATAAGGACGAAATAGTCTTGCAGTAGATACAAAGGCAGTCCTCAAGCTATTTTAAACTGGCTATTTTGTTAGCAATTGTAATGTTTCAAGGCTTAATCCAAACAAAGCCATCTGCTTTTTTTCCTAAGAAAACTGGTTATTTGGCAGCTTTTCTTGTCTAAGAACTGGGCAAGTTAAGTGTATATTATGTAATTAATTAACCATGGTTTGTCGTCATGTTGAGGAAGAAAACAAAATCTTTAGCATTCAAAGATAATTCATGGCTTTATGTGTATTAAATCTCTGTCAACAAAGTGAATAATGATAAGCGACTGCTCTAAATCTGGGTGATCTTTGGTCCTGTCACAGTGCAATTACCCAGCTTGATCTAACAGGTCATGTGGTGGAGTGAGCTTCCCATATCTCTACTCAGTATACAACTTTATCAATATATATAACTTATTTATAGTTCATGGATAACATTTAAACCTCTGACATAGTTTCCCAGGACTTTTTCCCAAAAAATACTGAACTGCAAAATGCTTAGATTGGACACTTATTGTATCAGAACAGTAATATCACAATGTGGGACAAAGTTTTAAGGTCACAAGGTATTTTTCTTTGGGGAAATGAAAACATACAAGGAAAAGATGACGAAGCATAAAATTTTGAATACTATTAAGCTATAATTGTACAACATATTTATGTCCAATGTTATTGCCTAACATATATACAAAACGAAGGTCTCAGGTTTATTAAAGCTCTAGAAACATTCCTAAATTTGTGGAAAGATAATAAAAAAGCCATAGAAAAGATCTTTTAGATTTATAGTTTACAAAACCATCTTACATTTGTCCCAGAAAAATCGAGTAAGTTTCATTTTAAGATCATAAAATAATTCACTCTGTCCATAGTTAACAAATAACTACAAAACCCAGTCCCCACCCCCACCCTTGCAGCCACATTGCAAAGTTCACAAATCCAGTGGCAACTGCTGGCCTTCAGCAGAGTTTCCTCCTGTACTCAGAAGCTCAATTTCCTCCAATCCAATGAAGTTAGTTGGGTGGGTGGTTATGGACTGTACAAAACAACTTAACAGCCCCACCTCCTTTCCGAGGACACTCTTTACTTCGTAAGTCTGCAGTGATAAAGGCATGCTGGTTAGAGCAAATACAGCCAGCCCTGCACGTTTTGTTCCCAGCAATACAGAACAGAACAGGCCCTTTCCCCAATCCAGGACCTTCTGTCCTCAAATGGTGAGAAGAGTTGGGTGGGGGGTGCTGCTGTCAAAGCCCCCTTTATTATGGCAAATGAAGGAACTATTTTATTCTGATAACTTAATTCTGTTTTTATACAAGGAACATTTAATACATCTCATGTTTCTTAGTGTATGCTGTGATAAGCTGGCCAAGGGAAGGAATGAAGGACAAGACTTGCAAAGGATCTGCCTATGCTTCAGCTGGACAGGCAGGCTGGGGCTCAGAGCTGTCTCCACTTCCTTTGGGACACTTCCCCAATCTAGCAGCACTTCCGGTCAAAGGATTTCCTGGAACTTTGCCCCAACCTTCCCTCCTCAACAGGATCCTATTTCTTCTTAAATTATACTATGCTAAACACCTCCTCCTGTGTTGTAGTAATGAAACTAAGCTTTTTCTTCACATGCTTAATCTCAGGCAAATTTCCTTTTGATAAGAATTCTGCACAGGGTAACCAGGGTCCCCAACCCCGGCTTGGTCTCCATAGATCAAACTGTAGATCATTTATGGTTAGAGAGTGGGGCAGAAAATAAAAGCTTAAAAGTCTTGGGATAAATGAGATCTTTGGACTTCTGGGAGACACTTGCACACGAATACTGTGGGCACTCCTCTCCTCTGTGCAAGGCACCTGATAAATTTCTACAACTTTCTGTTTGGTATGTATTAACTTACCTCTTCCTTCATTAAGCTGTCACAACCCAGAAGATCAAGTCTGGAGAGGGCAGATAATGTAGCCAGAGCAGACTAAGTCTGTGGATACTTGTGCCCTCCCATCAAGTGGGTGGTCTTTTACCCTCATTCTGAGGCTGGGCTGGTTNTCCCCGCCGCCTTTTTTTTCCTTTTTGGAAGTACTGGGGTTTGAACCAAGGTGTACTCTACTACTGAGCTATATCCCCAGCCCTTTTTATTTTGTGACAGGGTTTTACTAAGTTGCCAGGGCTGCCTTTAAACTTGGTATCCTCCTGCCTCAGCTTCCTGAGTAGCTGAGATCACAGGCATGTGCCACTGTGCCCAGTCTTAATGTGCTTTGTAAGAAGTTTTGGCTTCTTTAGCGAAATAAGTTAGAATAATGTCTCAATTGGTGGGCACTGGAGTGACTGGGAGAATAAAAGTTGCTGGTCAAGGCAGGAAGAGAAGAAATTAATAATGGAGGCTCTGGCTTTCCTTATAGGCTCAACTGTAGCATGGACAATAAGTTCATGGCCCACTCATTCACTCACTCATTGTAGTTTACTATGAGCCCATGCAGCCTCATGACAGTAAACAAGACAGAACCTCAAAGCTTCTGGTCTGGAGGAAGGGCACCAAGCAATAGAGAAAGATGGTCACCAAACAGTACTGGGAGGAGGGTGGCAGGACAGTTAGGTACTTCTCTGGTGTCTCTTAAAAATTTTAGCCTTGTTGGTGTAAGCAGGAAGGAGATAGCCTAGGCATTCCTATGCTCCTTTGGAGCAAATACACATAATTTTGACTTTAAAAAAGTCAATAAAAAATCTGTTCTATTTAAAGTGTTAGGTTTGTCTTACATCACCCATAAATGGAGCTTAAATTATAAATTTTTTATATTTGGGGAAAGTTAATATGGTGAGGTTAAAACAACTGTAATGGCCAACTCACATGCACTATTCATATGAATGTGTATCTGCATATGTACAAATTGTTTGTGTGTTTGTGTATTTTTTTGGGGGGGGGGATTGAATCTAGGGACACTCAACCACTGGGCTTCATAACATGAGTTACTTAGCGCCTCATCATTGCTGAGGCTGGCTCTGAACTCAACGATCCTCCTGCCTTAGCCTCTCGAGCCACTGGGAGTAGAGGCGTGTGCCACTGCACCAGGCTGTATACCTATTTTTAAATGGCACAATATATGTGTTCCCTTAACTTTTCCTTTTCTGAAACTTAAGGGAATGAACTTCTGAATTCCACATAAATATAATGTTATCATTGAGAAATGACATGTACAGCGACAACCAATCCTATTGTTTTCACATATAGAGCTTGACTACATTAAAGTGAAGGCATAAAATTTACCATTCAAGTAACCTTATTAGAAACAGTACAATTTGCTCCAGGATGAATGGAATTATGGTTCTTATGGAAAGCCCTAATTTGACGCTTTAGATTTTGGTGGATGTGCATTCTCACCAGGAAACGGACAAAATCCAGACTGGGTAATTTGCTGCTCATGTCCTTGCATAGGCCTTTTGATAACTTCTTCAATTAGCTACTTTCCAGGATAGATGTAAAGGTCCAAAAGTTGGGGGTAGGGTGAAGAGCCTCCTAAAATGTGTACCTCCAGGCTTGGAAAGTTCCCTTGCTCTGATGGTGTGGGCTCTGAAGTCAGCATCCACAAATACCTAGTGCAGTGACCACCCTGTGCCCCTTTACACACATATGCATACACACACCCACAGCACTCAAGCAAACATGTACACAAGTACTTGCACATATACACTCACATGTGCACGAAGGCACACCTGTCCTCTTGAGCTCTTTTTAAATAGGATTTTATCTATGGGAACATTCTAGTTGAGAAGTTAAATGTATGGGAGGGACAAGATGCCTCAGCCAGTAGGAAAGCCAAGTGAAGGAGGGAGGAACTGCCAGGGCTTCTTGGCCTTTGAGTCCCTAAAGAGGGGTAGGGTTTACCAGGCAACATGAAGTGCTGCCCATTGCTGGAGGCTTCCTGGAGGAAGCACCAAGCTGCCTTCCTGAGGAGCCCTCAGGTGCCCAGTGGGTGACCAGCCTGCCGCACCCAGTCAGGGGTTGGAGGCTGTGGAGCCACAAAGCAAGACATCAGCTACTGGGCAGCATGGATCAGTGGGTGAACTCTGCCATACCCAGCTGTTACCAGTTGTGGGTTTATGTGGGAGCATTTTCAGTGCTTTCCCCATCTTTCTCCATGGATATTCATTCTCTGAAACGCCTTATCTGTCATCTTTAGCATCTGCCCATTCCCCAGTCCCCCACTGTGGAAACCTCTGACCTGTCAGCCTTGGGCAGAACCCTCTGACCCAGCATGGCCTCTTCTTTCTTCTTCCCTCTCCCAAAAGACAGGAGACAAGGAATCCGCCCTCAGGCACCACTGCCTTGTCACCTGCTAAACACTGAAACTTTCATAAGTTCCTGTCACATGTCTCCTATCTGAGCTGGCTACTAACACTGCCAGTTTGTCACTTCTGCAGGGATTACAATGATTGTGCCTTTGTGGGATGTATTTGGGTAAGATCTATACTCCCTGACAGAAAAAGGTGGGTTCTGCCTTACTGGGATGATGGGGAGATTGGAGAGAACACATGTGAGAAAGGCAGTGAGTTCAGTTCTTGGCCCATGATGATTACTGACTTTTACACAATCAGGAAACACTTGCATATGTACCTTCTTACAGCCTGGTCTGAGCATCAACCCCTATGTGGGCCACAGGAGCAACAGCTCAGATGGAGGTTCTAAGCTGGAACATGGGGTTGCTCAGGAGCCAGTGGGCTTTATCTCAGGGGGAATAGAGACTCCTAGAACTCCATAGGAGATGAAAGCCCTATGAAAGCAGGGCTTAGAGGTTAAGCTCAAACCAGTGATCTTAAGATATTATTCACAGATTTATCCATATTACAATTTAAACGGATAGCCCTGGATTAGCTGAAAAAGGGTGAAAACTGAAAGTGCTCTGCATGGCATGTCCTGAATCTTGGGCCAGGAGAGGAACTGGCAGAGCTGGAGAGGGTGGCAGGCTGAGGAAAGGGGTTTCCACAAGTCAAGTCTGTGCACATTCTGGCTTGAATCAGAGCTGGAATTTGTCCACAGATTCCATGAGGAAAAGACCCCTGTTCAATGGGCCAAAGTTGATCTGGGAATGATCAGCCTTCCCTGTTCCTACCTCCTGCGAGGCTGACCCAAGCCAGCTCCTGGGCCCTTCTCCAGGCTCGATAATTCCAAGAGCCACTTGTGGTGCTTTTAAACAGGTTTGACAATACAAATAGCATCTCAAGGACAGAATTCCCATTTATAAGGCCCAAATTCTGTGATACAGAAACTGTATACTTTGGGGATACTTCTCTTAGAGAAGTACTTTGCTCTACTAAGTCTCAACACAGTAATTCTCAAGGCAGGAAAATCAGTTTTGAGGGATAATGGTAACATTTTCAGCTACATAAAGTCTGGAATACCCATCATTGAAAAACTAAAGAGCATCTTAGGTAATTCTGTTCTACAACTGTGAAGCTATGGCAGCAGGACACCAACCTCCAGACCATGTAATTATAATCAAAGCCAGTGGGACAGATTCCTGTATTTGCTTCAAGGTTGATCTGGAAATAACTTCATTTACAAAGAGGAAAGAATCTCATCAGCCTACATGGGCACTTGTTAGTAAGTGACAGTAAAAGGATGTATCCATTTTTCAATATGTAAGCAGACACAATTTTTTTGGGCAGTACTGGGAATCAAACCCAGGTACCTTACAACTAAGCTATATCCCCAGCCCTTTTCATTTTTTTAAAAAAAATTTGAGACAGGGTCTCATAAGTTCCTGAGACTGGCCTCAAACTTGTGATCCTCCTCCCTCAGCCTCCCCAGTAGCTGGGATTACAAGCATGCACCACTGTGGCTGATCTGATCCAGGTTTTAATTCTCAAGGTAGGCTAATCAGTGGGATTTGTTGTAACTGAACATAAATGGCAGAGGGCTCTTTCTCTGCAGACGATTGCTCGATTGCTCACTCAGGCTCAAGAGTGTTGGGCATACCTGGGCTGGGACTCCCTGTACTTACCCCATCCTCACAGGCAGCAAACCTCAGCAGTGAAGAAATACTGCCCTGCAATAGCTGCAACGACAGGGGAACAGGGCTGGGTTAAAACTATTACGTACTCATGCAAAAATAACTCTTGTTCTTAAAATTAACAGGCTAAGTCTAAACTGCCTGTCTTTTCTTCAAAGCTTCAGCAGAAGCTTTAAGTCAAACATGACTTTGAAGTTACAATATGGAGACTATTTGTGAAGAGGTACTCTGAGGGCTAGAGAGAGCTCTGGGTATAGGTCCCTCCCAGCTGTGAGTCACACACATCAATACCATAGGTGGACAAAGAACATGCAAGTGCTCTAATTTTCCCCTGTCCTTGAGTTCCTGAGGTACATGTGGAAAATGAGCATGTGCTCTAGGTACCAGCTCCTACCTTAACCTTCACGCTGCACTGGGGCCTTGAGGGGCAGTCCAGAAAGACTTGCAGGTGCCTCTTGAGAACAGGAGATGTGACCAACTCACAACAATCTCCACAGAAAAAGGTGCCTCTGTTGTGTGAAAATGCATAGGAAAAACAAACAAGTGAGGAGGCCCAATTAGATGAGTTCTAGCAACAGACACACATTTCTCTAAAAATGAATGTTTGCTGAGGGAGACAAGAGGGTTTTGCTATCAAAATCAACTTCCTGAGATTGGCCAGAGTCTGATTCTATTCTGATGGATGAATGCAGGCTTTGGTGACAGTGGCTGAAGACTATTGAGGGGACTCTTGGACAGGCAGAGAGTTATCATTTACATGGAGCAGAGGGGAAGGCACCACTATCTTTGGTCCCCTACTGCTTCCACTTGAATCCACGTTCTCTGGCCTCTTCAATGTGATCTGGAGATGACTTGTGTACAAAGGCCACCAACCCAGCAGGCATCAAGGCAACATTTGTTCTTTGCTTCCTAAAGAGGGAACAAGTAATGAGCACACCCTTTTCTGCCTGTCACTCTACAAAGTCCAGTTGGGAGGCCAGGGAATTGACTCCAAAGAAACAAACTGCATGGACATCCAGCCCTCACCATGACCCAAGAGGAGGTGCAGAAAAACTGGGCAGGGAAGGGATGTCTGTTCAGTGCTGCTCATTGGTGTCTGGTGTCTGGAAAAGCCTGGACCACTTGCACAGGACACTCTATAAAGTCCTCACATTGCTCTCACTTATTCATGTTTATCCTGCCTTTCTTTTTTCTTCTGACTAATAATAAAGGAGCTAAGGACAAAAACCAGCTCTTTTAAAAGACAGAAATATCTGCAAAAGCAACAGGAAAATACTAGTTAGGAAAACCCACAGGTATAGTGGCCTTTTTCTTGCAGCTCAGCAGAGCAGGTTCCCCTCGGAGCTCTTAGGGAAGCTGCTGAAGGCAGCAAGGCTGTGGGGCCTTGGGGCTAGGTCATGCTCTTTGGGGCCTGGGAATTTCAGGGCAGCCTTACCCATCTTCTGGCCTCTGTTCCAATCTCCCATTGCCACACCGGTCACATGTAGGCCATGAGAAAGCGGTGTTCTCATCCACGCCAACCACAGTGCCTAGGCCCATGTGAGAGAAAAGCCAGACCTTCAGAGGTAATTTCTGCTCTGATCACCCAGATGACATGTGAACCCTCAGATTGTTTTCTTACTGGTAAATTTATATAAGTCTGAGCTTTTTATAATTTCCACTTATTACACATACAAAATTAAAACAATTTAAAGCAAATTTTAAACTTGCCTACAACAAGACCACCTAACCAAGCATCTTTGTTTTTCCTTGATTTTTCCCCCCAGAAGCATACATAGTTAAATCGTTAAGGTCAAACCATCCATGGATGTTACCTTGTGTTTTTGAACTTACTACACAGCTGCTGGAAAGATTGTTATCTTATTGACATGCAGTAAGGTGACAGATTCCATTCCACCCTCCCCATGTTAGATATTAGGTCTCTAAATTAATTAATTAGTTGATTAATTTTGTAGTTCTGGGGATTGAACCCAGGGGGTACTCTATCACTGAGATTCTCCAGCTCCTTTTAGAATTATTTTGAGACAGAGTCTTGTTAAGTTGCGGAGATTGGCCTCCAACTTGCAATCACCTTGTCTTAGCCTCCTGAGTTGCTGGGATCACAGGCTTCCTCAGGATTACTTTAATGGTATGGCAGTGAGTGTCTCTGCATAGAAGCCTTTTCTGTATGAAGGCCCTTATTCAGAACAGATTCCTGGAAGTAGAATTATTGCTTCCCAGAGTATGAGTAGTGGGGATATACAAAAAGCCTTTCAGAAAGTACTTCCTAAGAGGACATTTTAATTTACATTGTCCCAATTCACAGAATGCCAGTTTCACTATACTGCACAATCAGTATCTTAAGAATGTGCCTCCTTAACAGGTATAATGAAATTGCTTATTTTAATTCCACTTCTTTCATAAGAAAAGATAAATCATTCTTATTGGTTTGTTAATATATTCTCAAATAAGATTTCTCTGGTTTCCTTATTGTAATTGTGATTAAGAATGCATGCATTTCTTTTCTACTCCAGCATTTATGATTGATTTATTCAACCAACAAATAAGTATAGGATACCGCTATTTTTTTTTTTTTCTGGGTACTGGGGATCTAACCTAGGACCTCCATGAATGCTAAGTAAGACTGTATCATTAAACCACACCCTATCCTTGATTTTTTTTTTTTTTTGCAGTACTAGGGATTAAACCCATGGGCCCTCTACCACTAAGTTATATCCCCTGTCCTTTTTATTTAATTCTGAGACAGAATCTTGATAAGTTGTTGAGGCTTGCCTCAAATTTGTTATCTTCCTGTCTCAGCCTCCCACAGATATGGGAGGTAGTACAGATGTGTACCACCACACACAGTCATATCATGCTATTTAGAATGAGATATATGCGGGCCTTGAGGCACAAAGATACACGGAACATTATCTACTTCAATGGAATCAGTCTAGTTGGGAAAGCAGATAAATAAACAAGGAATAAAATTATCATGAAATAAATGCTAATAGAGAAAAGGAAAAGTCCTCTGAAAAGTGCAGCAGAGATGCCTTGTGGTCTGGTTTGAGGGCCAGGGAAGCTTCTACAGAAAGGAGTGAGGGGATTGGCAGCCTGACCCTGGCAGTCAAACTTATACCTCTGACAACCCTGCATACCCCAGTGGGGCTGGAGGCTGTGCTAGCATTGAGGGAGGGCAGGCAATACAGCTGTGGAGTTGGCAACACCATAGCTGGGATTGAGATGGTCATGTTTCCTTGGATGTGAAGCATGATTGATAACATCAAGATACATTGGCAAACTGCAGATCATCCTTGAAATGTGATGAATTAGATGCTTAAAGAAAAAGTAAGAAGTGACCTGAGTTTCTGGATAAATAGATGAGTTTCTGTTCCCATTCTTGAAGCAAAATGTTTCATTCTGTTCCCATTCTTGAAGCAAAATGCTTCCTCTACAGAAAATATATCTGTAGAGGGTAAAGCAGAGTTATGGGAAATAGCAGGCTTGGTTTATTAAAATACATTTATGCAATGCAGACTTGAATGACTTCTTAAAAATGAGAATAATAGATCTTGATTTTTTAAAGGCTGTCCTAGCTAATGACATTGTCCTTGCAAATCTAATCAAAAGCATGTCGAAAGGATGAAAAGTAAAGTCAATAAAGTCCTATAATACAGCCGGAAAGGAATGTGAGCTCATTCATAATAGTCAGATGCAGAAGGAAGTCCAAAGGAGAGAAATGTGTGGCCTGTCCCCAAACACCAGATCATGTCATGCATTGTGGTCAGGTTCCCATCCGGGCCTGTGTGCCCAGCATGGAGCTATTTCATAGCAGGGCTTGGTAAACAACTGCTAAACTAATTATTAAAAATAGGCTGCTACTAAGCAAAGTTCCTTTTTACTGTAGGATGTGCATGGGTGTTAATAGCATTTACATTTATATGGGATTAAGTAATTTCCTTCCAATTAGAGAATAAGGCAAGAGTTGATGAAATGTTTTTCATGGGGTCTACAAACCACTAGAAATCTTTCGGGCAAACTTAAATGAATTTAAGGGATGTTTGGGAAGTGTAATTAAACAGTGTTGAGAACATTCACTTAAATGAACACCAGAAGAAAAAAATAAACAATTTTTGCCAGCACTGAGGGGTGTGATGCCACCTTCATTGGCTTGCCTGCAGGTTGCTATTAAAAGCTTCATACTTTGCTTGTCTTCTGTACAGAAATCCCTCATAATCAGGTTTGGGAAAAGTATATATCACTTAGTTATTAAAGCTTCTTTTTAAAAAGGTCTTTCTAAGAGTGTTAAGGAAAGTGCCTCAACTGCAAGCTATCTGGGGTCCTTTTGGGCTAAGCTGACACCGCCAGGTCAATGTACACATTTCTTCAGTTATTCTGTATTCTCTGCTACACCCTTCCCCCTGAAATTTCCTGAAAGGAAGAAGTAGGGGGAATCACAATTTATAAAACTTCTACCTAAAAGCCGAGACCTGGTTTGAGGATGGGCCTTTGCCATCCCTTCCCACGGAGGCATGCTTCATCCATTCATGGAGCGGTATGCAAAGTCCCTCACCCTTAGTGAGCTATGAATAAAGAAGAATAAATGGTTCGAGAGAGAAAAAAAATTGTTGCTGCAAGACTACTTCACCCCAGAAAATAAAGTGGAAAGAAGTCTTTGCATATTCTGGGCACTGACATTCAGAGAAGAATAGGCCCTGTGCCCTTATTGAGGAATGAGTGCTCTCCCCTCAGGGAGGCTCACATTTCTTAGGAGTGATAAACACCTTCACAGGGATTCTGTTCTGGGAATGTGTTCAGGGTCCTTTCAAGCCCTACTTGAAGAAAATGCTTAATATTTAGCTGTCTGAGACCTAGATGCTCAACTGACTTAGCAGTTGCTGAGAGCTGCCCAATCCCCAGTACTGACTTACTGCAGATGTAAAGATGCCCAGATGGAGCCAGGCTGGAGACAAATCATCACTGAATCCTGGGCCACTGACACAGGACAAAGCAAGGATGAAAGCCTGAGAAGGGAGCATCTGCTATTATTGTAGAAAAGTGAGGACTCCACCCAGGTATGGATTTGAGGGAGTTGGAGCTAGGCAGTTCACAGCTGGCTAGTGTACAGGGCAGGGATTCCTGGTAGGAACAGTGCACCCATCTGCTGCCTTGCTGTGGGCATTCCTTGTGGGGCAAGTTTATCAATCTTGTCACTTTGCCACTGGGCTTTGTTTTCTCTTAATGCCCAGTGGATTGGTTCTTATCAGAGTATCTGGCAACACTCATTGCTGCTGTGATAACACTCTGCTTACACATCACCCTTATCTACCACAGGTCTGCAGGGAAGTTGCAGAGGAGGCCTGGAAGCAGAGGAGACCTGCAGGGAATGCAAATGAAATTGGGGAGATGGGAAAAAATATGTAAGAAACTTGGATCAACATAAGGAAAAGATCAGCATCGGGAAAGCAATATGAGAAGGTAAAATAGAATCTTTTATATTTCTTCTGAACATGGTGGTATGTACCTATAGTCCCAGTTACTCAGGAGGCCTAGGCAGGAAGATCTCTTGAGACCTGGAGTTCAATACTGGTCTGGGCTATGTATCAAGAAACTGCCTTCTCTTTATTTTTTTAAAATATTTTATACTTAGTCTAAATTGTTCAGTAAGTTATTATTGATCTAATAGTTTATTTAAATAATAACAATGATATACTCAGTGATTTATAGGCAAGTGACGTGAATGACAATGATGTCATAAAAAATAGAAGAAGGAACTGGAAACACTCTTGAGGTACCTGCATTAACTGAGAAGTAGGAGAGTATTATTTGAAAGTGGACTTGAGTGGTTGTAAATGTACATTTCAAACTCTGGGGCAACCACTAGAAAGCATTAAAAAATAAGTATAATTAATATGCAGAAAGAAAAGAAAAAATGGATTCATACAGGATGCCCAATTAAAACGAGAAAAGGCAGAGAAAAAGACAAAACAGAATCAGCGACAATGGATGGAAAACAGTTGTAAATATGATTGGTATCAATTCAATTATATTGATAATCACCAGAAGTGTGGGTAGTTTCAATACACAAAAGACAAAGACTAATTAAATATACAAACATACAAATTTAAAGAGACTGGTTCAAAATACAAGGAAGTTCCATTAAATATAAAGACATAGATAGATTAAGAATAAAGGTGTAGAGAAAGATACATGGTGGGGACTGGGATTATGGCTTAGTTAGAGTGCTTCTAGCACATGCAGGGCCATGGGTTCAATCCTCAGCAACACATGTAAATCAATAAAATAAAGATACTGTGTCCACCTATG
>NW_026000093.1:752063-770088 GCF_001458135.2 Marmota marmota marmota | reverse complement strand
CAAAAAAAAAAAAAAAAAAAGAAAGAAAGATCATACCCTGGGCCAAGAAACATATCTTAACAAATTAAAAAGTAGAGAAGTCATACCAACTATGTTCTTAAGAACACAAAGGAATTAAACTAGAAATCAATAACAGAATGATACAGCTGGAAAGGCTCAAAGTATTTGGAGATTAAATAGCATACAAGTCAAGAAAAAGTGTGAAGAAGAAAATAAAAAAATATTTTGAATCAAATGAAAATAAAAAAAAAACATCAAAATTTGTGGGATACAACAAAAGAAGTATATGAGGGAAATTCATGTGTGGAATGTGTATGTTAGAAAAGAAGATCTAACGTTAATAATCTAAGCTTTCATTTAGGAAACAAGGAAAAGAGGAGCAAATTAAAATCAAATAAGGAAGATAAAAATAACCAAGCAGAAATCATTGAAACTGAAAACAAAAAAATCAATAGAAAACAAAAAATCAAGAAACTAAAATTTCTTTGAAAAGATCAATAAAAACAGATGAACTTCTAAGTAGGCTTTCTCAAGAATTAAAGAGAAGTCATAAATTAGTAAATGAAAGGGGCCATGATTACTTATCCCACAGATTAAAAATATAAAATATATAAATAGTATATAAAATATATAAATAGTATATAACTCTATGCCCCAAATTTGATAGGTGAAATGGATCAACTCCATGAAGTATATAATCTATCAAAACTTATATAAGAAATAGTATTAATAGGTCTGCATCTATTAAATAAACAGAATAAATAATTAATAACCTTCCAAAACAGAAACCACTGGGCTTGGATTGGTTCATGGTTGCATTCTACCAAACATTTAAAGAAGAAATTATACCAAACCTCTACATTTTCTTCCTTAAAACAGAAGCAGTACTTTTTCATTTCATGAGGACAGCATTACCCTAATACCAAAATCAGACAAAAATATGAGGACTCCATTATTCTAATGCCCCAAATCAGACAAAGGTATTACATAAAAGAAAAAAACTACAAACATCTTTCATGAAATCAACGAAAATGTCCTCAAAAACAACTAGCATATCTAATGCAATTATATGTAAAAATGATTATATCACAACCAACTGAGATTTACTCCAAGTACACAAGGCTGGGTCAACCATTCAAAGATCAGTGTGTAACTCATTACTATCAACAGGCTAAAGAAGAGAAATTATATGATCAGATTAAGACATAAAAAGGGCATTTGAAAAAAACCCAACATTTAATCAAGATAAAAACTCTTAGCAAACTAAGAAAAAAGGAGTTTAGTTTCTTCAACTTGGTGAGGAACATCTACAGAAACCTATAGTTTGAACAAACCTAAAGCATTAATTCCTGGGGTACCAAGACAATAGCTGAAAGTAGAGCAACCACGCAAAGTTAGAGCAGAGAGACAGATATCAAGAAGCAGATTACAGAGGAAAAGGATAACTCCAGTGATTTAATATCATTTTTGAGAATTCAGAAAAGTCAGGTTGCAAATGAAAGTCAATTTAAAGCTCCAAGAACAAAACAAAACAAAACAAAACAAAACAAAACAAAACAAAACACAGTTCCTTCAGTTGCCAATAGCTAACCCTACTGCTGCAGGTGTGGGAATGGGTAGCCTGACTCTTTCTTGCATTTCTGTGGCACTCACTGAATGCAGTTAGAAATGAGTTAAATTGTAAGCCCTCCTTTAGCCAACAGTGCTTTTGTTGTCTCATAAAACAGTGCAATAGGTGGTGGTGACTCTTATGCTCACAGAATAAGAACTGGTGTGGGGCACTGCAGTGACTTTCTGGCACAGGGCAGAGAATTATACAAGGGTGGGGGCTGGGGGGTGTTCTGCCATCCTTTCCCCTCCTTTAAGCTCTTTTTTAAAATATTTTTTTTTAGTTGTTGATAGATCTTTTATTTTATTTATTTATATGTGGTGCTGAGAATCGAACCCAGTGCCTCACGCATGTCAGGCAAGTGCGCTACCACTGAGCCAAAGTCCCAGCCCCATCCCTCCTTTAAGCTCTGGATGAGTCCTGACCTCTGGGAGAGGTAAAAGAGAGTGGAGAGGGAGGATAATGCAACCAATGAGAATGAAGGTGGAAGGGAAAAGTACTCATAGAGGTGACTGGAGACCCCAAGTTTGAGAAATGGCTGTGGGCCATGAGCAACAGCACCTAAGGGAACCTGGGAGAGGGGACAAGAAGAGGGATGGGGGATGGGAGAGGGAGATAGGACAGGCACACTGCATTGTGGATTTCTCCTCATAGCTTGTTGGCTCAGGGAACCCAGGCCATGCCACTCTGTACAATGTGCTTGGTCTTTATAGCCTGTCCACTCATGAGACCCAGTCTGTGTCCATCTTCATGGTACACTCTGTCTCCAAAAGCCTGTTTGCTCAGGGGCATGAAGCTGTAGTTGTGTACACTTTGCAGTCTGTCCCCCATAGCCTGTTCAATAGGGAGAACTGAGCAGCTGTACACCAAGAAGTAGTTTCATGGTGGGGCTTCCAGATGCCACTATAGTCTATTGGGCCACCCAAACCCCTTGCCTTCCCTACCTCTTCCTGCTGATATTATCTGTTTTGTACCATCACTGATGTATGAGGTTGAAGAACAGCATCATTTAAAAATCTGATCAGTATGAACCAGGGAAAGCAGAATAAGACAGAACCAACCCAATCCCACCCTGGCCTCCCCTTTCAATCTTGCCTTTCCCCTAGGACTTGGAGGTTTTACAATGGCACCTAGTACCTCTGTGGATTTACCATATGCCCTCTGAACGGCCTAGCCAGCCTGAACAGACTGCCTGAGAAATCCTGATAACTCAAGTACACCTCTGATTACTGGCTTGACTTTAGTCAGCCATCCTCTCTCTCCCTTTATGGTTCCTGGTAGCGTTATCTATTATTTTCTCTACTAGACTGAGTGCTCCTTGCCTTTCATGCATTATCTCATTTAATCCTCAACAATGCTTTGAGACTAATTCTCATATCCCTATTTTATAGATGAGAAAATGGAGGTCTTAAAGTAGAGTCAGTTGTCTATAGAACCTCTATATTCCACTGTGCTCACAACCCCTCTTCACAACCCTAGTTGTGTTCAAGCACTAGACCTAAAAAGAGATTCATAGAAAAAAAAATCCCACAGGGCTTTGACCATGAACAAGTGCTCAATCTCATAAAAATCACATGATTTAAAGCAATACATACAGGGATCACAGCCTTTTTGCTGTTGTTCATAAAAAGGATCAGAAACTAGTGGCAGGTAAGGGTAGAGAAAAACAGGCCTTCTAGAAGGTTTCTTTTGGAAATTTGACTTTTTATATACTTTCTTGAAAACAGTTTAGCAATAATTGCATAGACATTGGGTGTGGTGGCCACATACCTTTAATCTGAGCTATTCAGGACGCTGATAGGAGAATAGCAAGTCCCAGGCCAGCTTGGGCAACACAGTGAGGCTTTCTCTCAAAATAAAATAAAAAGAGCTGGGGGTATAGCAGTTCAGTGCTTGAGGCCCTGGGTTCAATCTCTACTACTTAAAAATAATAAATAAAAGAACAAAAATATATAAACTCATAGTGCAGTCACTTTGGAAAACATACTGGGACTCTTCAAAAAGGTTAAAGGTGCAGGGTTTCTTTTTGTTTGAAAGTTAGACTGTAGTAATGGTTGCACAATTATGCAAACACACTAAAATACTTAATAGTATTTTTTGAGACAAGGTCTTGCTACCACATGACTTAACAATCCCATTCTTGGATACATAGCCAAATTCAAACAAATTCTCCATGAATATTCATAGCATTTCTATTCATGATAGTCAAAAAAGTGGAAATAACCCAACTGTTCACCAACTGATGGCATAGCTGTACAATGAAATATTATTCTTCCATAAAAGGAAAAAAAATTGATGTTACATTGTGGATAAATCTTGCAAACATTATGCTAAGTTAAAGATGCCAATCAAGAAAAACCACATATCATATGATTCCACTTATATGACAGGTTGAGGACAAGCAAACTCAGAGGGGCATAATGTAGACTGGTGATTTCCTGAGACCAGGGTGTGATGGGGGAATGGGAGTGACTGATGATAGGTACAGGGTTTCTTTTTGTTTCAAAGTTAAGACTGTAGTAATGGTTGCACAATTATGTGAATTCACTAAAATACTTAATAGATATATTTTTTGAGACAAGGTCTTGCTATATTGCTGAGGTTGGCCTCAGATTTGTGACCCTCCTACCTCAGTCTCCCGAGTTGATGGGATTATAGGCATGAGCCACTGTACCTGGCTAAAAACACATTAAATGAATGAATTATAAATATAAATTGAGTCTATATCTCAATAAAGTGTTTAAAAACACATGAACCATTGGAGTGTGGCTGAGGCAGGAGGATTGCAAGTTCAAGCCAGCCTTAGCAACACTGTCTCAAAATAAAAAATAAAAAGGGTTGGGGATATAGCTCAGTGGTAGAGTACCCCTGGATTCAGCCTCTAGCACCAAAAAATACTTGAACTATAAATTCCTGAAATCCTCCTTTATAGTAGGACAACACTATACAATAGTATATGATAGTAGGACAATAGTATACAATCAGTAGGGGATGATGTCCAGAATGTTTATCACGCCTTGTTTGTAATTGCAAAAGCACAGGAAAATTCTGGCTATCCATCATTTGAGGAACAGTTTTTTCAAGAGGGACTAATATGCGACTGTGAAACTCTTATATTGGATCTCTATTTCCTTGGGCAGACATTCTGGCTTGAATATTAAGTGAGGAAAGCAAGTTACAGAATAATATGTAGCAAACCAACCCAATCTGCACAACAAACCTTCTCCCTCTAAAGCCAGGAGTCATGTACTCCATGTGTGGTGCACAGGGAGTACCTGCCAGGAGGTTGCTACCTTCTTCTGGGTTCAGCTTTCACTGGTTTCAATAAGTATGTATTACTTTCACTATTAAATAATTTTTAAAAAGTTAAAAAAGAAAGCATTTTTAATGCTGTTTTCAGCTCCAGACCCATATATCCAACCAGCTTTGAAACATCAGATGTAATGAAATCACCCAAACTCTCCAGACATAATGAGATGGTTCCCTTCAAAGTTGCCTTACACATGTGTCCTGCTTTGGCAATTTATAGCACTACCTTTACTTCCTCATCCAAGCCTAAAGCTTGGATGTAGCTGCATAATCCTCTTCCTCTATATATGTCCTCTATCCTATGGTCCGATTCATCACTTAACTTACCAATTTTCCTAATTAAACCCATTCCTGGGTTTACTTTTATATTGCTGCCACAACTGTCATCCTGGTCCCTCCATCTGCTCTGTAGGAATGGATGTTAGACCATGTATTTTCTCTATGGATGACAGAGCATACTTTTTTTTTGGTGTCAGGGAATGAACCAAGGGGTACTTTACCACTGAACCAGATTCCCAGCCCTTTTTATATTTTATTTGGAGACAGGGTTGCACTGAGTTGCTTAAGGCCTCACTAAGTTGCTGAGGCTGTTTTTTTTTTAAAATTATTTATTTTATCTATGTATATATGACAGCAGAATGCATTTTGATTCATTATACACAATTGCAGCACAACTTTTCATTTCTCTGATTGTACATGATTGCGGAGGCTGGCTTTGAACTCTTGATCCTCCTACCTCAGCCTCCTAAGCTGCTAGGATTCCAGGTGTGTACCACCATGCCTGAACAGAGTATACTTTTGATTGGGTCATCTAGTATCCTCTTAGTTCCTTCATCCAGTTGCCTATCCTGCCTGCTCTACGGTATCCCTGGCTTACCAGGTCTCTCCTGTCCATTGCCTTTATTTATAAGTCCTGTTCCTTGCTTCTTCCCCTGACATAATTTGTCCCACCCACTCTTCAGATCTCAGTTCAAGCCTCTTGTCTTTAGGGAGCTTCCTGACTTCCCCAACAAGGTGAGGGCCTAATTACTGGAAAATGGAGCACTTGAAATTTTGCAGTCTTAGGTTTGTTTGGTCTGAGAGTCAAGAAGATCTTTTTATTTTTTGTACATTCCAAGTAGGCACTCAACAAAAACTTGTTAAACAAACAAGTAAATGAATACAAAATAATACAATATTTAAGACAATGAGAAGGCTGCCCACCTTGCACGCTGCAAATGGAATTAACAGGTGTGAGGGAGTCTAGTTCATCCAGTATCACTGGGCCAGTCAGCTCACAGGGGCCAGTCAGCTCACAGGAGCCAGCGCCAGAGGCCATACACCAAAAGGGTTTTTGAAGCAACAGGACAGTCCGTTCAACACAGACAATCTGACCTGCCAACAAAGATACTTCAGATTATTGAAGTGTTGAAGAAAAATGTGAATTCTCCTGCCAGTAAAGATAGTCTCCTTTCCATCCTCCCAAAGTGATGCAAGTATAAGGGTGCAATTGTGGGGACAGTCTGTTCCTAATGCCAGGTCATAGTTGGGAGGCTGATTATATACAGGAAGCTGTACTACATACTTCTGAGGAAAATGGAGCCAGTTTTCTTTCTTTTGGAGAGATTTTATACATATAGAAGTGGCCTCCAGTGAGCTAAGCTGGAAAAGCATGCAAATACTAAATTCAACTTCATTTTGAAAAGAGTAAATTTTGTGATACATTAAATTTACTATGTAAAAAAATACAGTTTAGGCGGGATTTTAGTTTGACACCTAAGTAAAAGGGACTAAAAAGTATATATATTTCTAATGCTCTAGTTTTTGGTTTGTTTTAAAAAGTAATCACCCAAATCATGACTTCAGATAGCTTCTACACAACTAAAGACAATCTTGAAGTGACTGATGGGATCGCTAAAGGGTACACTAGAACCTTGGAGTACTGTGCAGATAGCCATGAACAGGGCTCAGCAAAAGCCTAAACTGGTAACATGGGCCTCTGCAGGGCACAGGTCATGTCTGTCTTGGGCTATGTGATGGTGCCAGCAGTGCTGAGCAAGATGCACTTGGAAGCCATAGGAGACATCATATGGACACTGATCAGTCACCCCAATCAAGACTGTGGAGAAGATGCAAGCACACCCTGGTCTCGGAGAGCATCCCTGAAGAGGATGCTATGAGGTGCAGCCGTGGAGAGTGCTTCTAGGATTTCTGGACCCAGGACACATGAGGGGGTCACACAAACTGGCAAGATTTTGGGGAGGTGGTGGTCATTCCCATCCTTCATTTGCAGGGTGATGTCAGTCACCAACAGCCAAATCTCCTTTTGTGCCAAAAGAAGCAGACTCTTCAGCTACAAGTTCAAAGTAAAGACTATTAACTATTCTTATATCCAAAATTAATTTTTAAAAGCAACAATCTTAATAATCATTATCACTAACAAGTTATTATTTCAAAATACTTTAAAATACACAACAGGAGTTTGGGCATGGTGGCACATGCCTATAATCACAGTGACTCAGCAGGCCAAGGCAGGAGGAACCAAATTTGAGGTCAGCACAAGAAACTTAGTGAGATCTTGCCTCAAAATAAAATAAAAAGGATTATGGATGTAGCTCAGTGATTAAGTGCCCTTTGAGTCAATCCCCAGTTTACAACCAAACCAAACCCCAAAAACATACTATAGACTTAGCACACGGGTCACTAGCCCCATTAACATAGCTGTGTGCCCAACTGTGCACCTGTTTAATGGATTCCTTTGTTGGAATACAACCCACACTTTGCAGGCAGTGCTCTACTTGTCTTCTGACCTACTCAGGTAAATTTTATTGTTCATTCTTTCTTGTTCTGAGTTTGTATACCTAGAATGCTATCTTTTATCTAGAGCATACACATTCTTCTCTTAGAGTAGCTGCAAGTTTCCTGAGGGTTAAGACTAGATCTCACTCACCAACAGACTTTTTGTACAGGACCTTGGTATAAAGTAGGTGTCATAAATATCTGTATCTGTAACAGCTTTTATTTTTCTTATTTTTTTGTCTTCTTTACTTTAATTATAATTTTTCCCCTAATCTGCAAAAGTTATAATGTCCTTCCAAGTTCTATTGAACTGGCAGTCTTCCCCTGCCCATTGGCCAGGGATTAGGACGTAGTAGATACAAATGGACCAAAGACAGATAATAGGGCTAGGGCCTGAGGGCATGGCTAGCTTGAGGGTCAGCTTGTTTTGCTGGCATGGACTGTCAGGTGAAGCTGAGAATTACACATGGTTGGCTAATAGAACTCAACAGAGGTGAACTCCGTGGTCTAGAACTGTGGATTGGGAAGGAGAAGGTAGTCTGCATGGTTGGGAGGTTGATTATATACAGGAAACTGCATTAAGTAATACTGAGGACAATGGAGCTAGTTTTCTCTCTGTTGAAGAGGGATTTATACATACAGAAGTGGGGAAGACAGGAGTAAATTCTGTGGTAATGGTCTATGGTTAGTTGTGTTGGTGTGAAACCACAACTCTAAATAAATCTAAATATAGAAGTAGATATGGATGTGGGTGTGCATGTGTGCATGAGTGCATGAATATATACATATGTCTCCTTGCACTATTCAATGAGAGGACCTACAAACAATAACATCCCAATAGCAGGAAATGTAGCTAGAACCTAGACCCTGGCTTCTAAATACCATTTTCCATTGATATCAACCAGGGCTCCTTGAAATGAGGGCTGATTCTAAAGCATAAAATGTCAAGATGACTCTGTAATATTGTGTCAAAAATAAGGGAGGACTCAAAGAATGATGGAAACATGTCTAAAAGATATAGGAGCCAGCCTAAATCTGGTAAAATTTGAGCATCAAAATGAACAACCAAAACAGATTATAACTTACTGAATAAAAAACTAATCCATTAGTCTATACTGACATAAATAAATGACTACAGAAATAAATCAGCAAAATGAAAAGCTCCTAATCAATGCTGAATGTCAGCTAATAAATGTACAAGAAATAATATTAAGATATTTATAGTCTCAAAGTATCTTTCCACAAAATGCTTATTAATAAGTAAAATATTTACTTATAATTAATTAATTAATTTGTTCTAATTTGTTCTACATGATAGCAGAATACATTTTGATTCACAGTACACAAGTGGAGCACAATTTTTCATTTCTCTGGCTGTAACACTACACTAAGTAGAGTCAGACCATTTATGTCTTTATAACATGTACCTAGGGTAATGATGTTTATCTTAGTCCACAATCTTTCCTTATCCCCATGAAATATTTATTTTTTAACTTCAAAGTGAAAAACCATGGAAACACCATCTTGACCAATTGATAAAACATTACAATTCTTTCTGGGACAAATAAACTATATGTCTCTTGATATGAACACAGTATTTTTTTGGGGGGAGGTACTGGGGATTGAATTCAGGGGCCCTCAACCACTGAGCCACATCCCCAGTTCTATTTTGTATTTTATTTAGACAGGGTCTCATTGAGTTGCATAGCACCTGGCCATTGCTGAGTCTGGCTTTGAACTTGTGATCCTTCTGCCTCAGCCTCCTGAGCTGCTGGGATTACAGGCATAAGCCACTGTGCCTGGCAGAACATAATATATATATATTTTAATAGACATGACATTTTTTTATACCTTTATTTTCATTTTTATGTGGTGCCAAGGATCAAACCTAGTGCCTCATACATGCCAGGCAAGCGCTCTATCACTGAGCCAAAACCCCAGCCCTGAACATAGTATTTTTATGTTGTATTTCTGTAGAGAATGTTAGAATGTATAATCTAATCTGTTCAAGAGATAGCATCAGATAAACCTAAACCAAGGGACATTCTACTAAGTAACTGGTTTTTATTTTTTGAAAAATCTCAAGGTTGGGCTGGCAATGTGGCTCAGTGGTAGAATCCTTGTTTGCATGTACAAAGCCCCCTGGTTATAATCCCCAGAACCACAAAAACAAAAAGCCAAAACATAAGCAAAGATAAATAAGTATTCCATCTAAGAAAGATGAAAGAGATATGACCTGAGCATACTGCATGACCCTGTATCAGATCCTGGAGTTACAAAGGTTATTTTTAAAACAATTAGCAAAACAAAAATTTAAAGAATTAGTAGATATATCAGGAAGGGTAAAGATTTCTACAAAGTTAAGAAATGGTGGGAATTCTGACATTCTTCAAGGATTTTAAAATACTCTTTATGAATACTTGGGATTTGGGCTAAGGTCTATCTTTCCAGATACTAATGTACCCAAACCTTTTAATTAACTATAAAATTATCTATATTATAGGAGTATGAAAAAAGTCAGTAACAAGAAATCTTCTTATCTTTATCTTCTATAAAAAGATACTATTAGCCAATTATTTAAAACAGTGCTACTACCAAGTTCTTGCTAAAATTTTATTAAAAATAGGTGTCTTATTTATAATTGCCCAAACTCGGAAGAAACAAGATGTCCTTCAGTAGCTGAATGGATAAATAGATGTTGGCACTTCCAGACAATGGACTGTTATTCAGTATTAACGAGAAATGAGCTATCAAGTCATGAAAAGACAGAAGCTTAAGTGCCTAGGATGAAGTGAAAAAAAGTAGTCTAAGAAGGCTACTCACTGTGATTTTAATTATATAACACTCTGGAGTAGGCAAAACTTTGGAAAGAGTAAAAAGTTTAGTGGTTGCTAAGGGTTGGGGAGGAAGGGATAAATAGAGCACAGATGACTTTTGGGGCACTGAAATGATATTATAATGGTGCATACCTGTCTGTATACATGTGTGCAGTGCAAACCAACAGAATGTACATCAAGAATTAATCCTAGCTGGGTGCAGGGGCGCACATGTAATCCCAGTGGTTTGGGAGTTTGAGCTGACTAATTGTTACAGAAACCATGTGACCCAAGAAACCTAAAACATTGATGATCTGGCCTGTTATAAGCACAGTCTGCCCACTCCTGAAGTAGATGATCACTCCTGAAGTAGATGAAGTAGTATCACACTATGATAGCACAATTTTAGTGGTATTTTTCTATAGGCAACTCATCGATAACTTAATTAGAGGTTAAGAAATATATTATTTTAGTCATCTTATAGCTCTTCCATTGCCTATCACCTATGGATGATTAGAGACATGAAAAAAACATTGTTTAAAATAGATACTCCATAGAAAATAACTTCAGATACTTTATGTATAAAAGAAAGGCTCCCAACCAGGCAGCTGAGCTGTGGCCATATATAAAGCATACATGTTTCTTAGAGATTTATTTTTACTTTTATTGTTGTGGAATTGGAAATTGATCTTGCGGGTGCTATACCACTGAGCTCACCCCCAGTCCTTTTCATTTCTAAATTTTGAGATGGGGTCTTGGTAAGTTGCTGAGACTGGCCTTCAACTTGAGATCCATCTACCTCAGACTCCCAAGGTGCTGCGATTATGGGCATGCACCACCACTCTTGGCTAGATTCACATCAGGAGTGAAGACATGAAATGCCATGAGATCCAGCATTTGCTTTGGAATACTTTGTAACAAAAAGAAAAGCCAGAGTGGTGAGTGTCAAACCTTTATAAACCAAGTATAGATTTGTTAAAAGATTGTCCCTGGGGCCACATCTGCACTCTGCCACTTCTGTCCTTGGTGGTGTTGGGTGCCTGGCTGGCCCAGTCCAGGCTACCTGCCCAGGCTTCAGCTTCTTCCACAGGCAATTTCCTGGCATTCCAACCTGCCTGGCCACAGGTGCAGTGGCAGCAGCAATGGCACCAGGGTGCTGTCTGCTTCCCTTGCACACCCTGGGGGCAGTGCATAGGGGTCCTCTCATTCTCTTCTCATTCTCTTCCACACTGGAGCATATTACTCATGAGTGGACAAGAGCTTAACAGATAGGATCACCTCTGAGTCCCACAAGATGAGTAGCCTTTGAGAGTGGTTCCTTTACCATCCAAGGCCAGAGTGATGTCTTGGAGAACTTAGTTCATATATTCAGATTGCCAAGGACAACTTTTTACCTCGTCCACTCCTAGCTGATCCAATAGCAAACTCCTCTAAATTGCCACTTCCTAGAACTTCCCAAGGCCTCAAAGGGACCACAGGGAAGAGGACTCTTCTACCGTAGAAGAGTCCCAGAAGTGTTCCCAGAGTGGATGAACACAATCTTAAGATTCCCAATTCTACCACATAATTGAGATTTCAGCTTCTATTTCCTTTCTTCAACCTGCCTACGTGTCAGAATTTAACAAATAATATAGGGCTAAAATCTTCAAGGGCAGAGCTACATCTGTTTTTTTTTTTTTTAAATATCCTAGTACTTAGCATGGTAGAAGCTGGTAGTCCACACCTGTGCTGGAATGAATGTACTACCCCTTCAGCTGGATCATGTTCACCTGGATTTTAAATGTACTTTTGTATTTTGACACTCCATTAATTTCTAAAAGATTATCCTTATGACAGAGGGAGACAGGGAGAATGAGAGAATGTTACCTGTGGTCTTTGATAAATCACTCTGGCATAGAAACTGCAGCGGGCACCCAGATTGTCAGTCTGGAAAAACATTGAGAAAGACTGGTAACATCATCCAAAGTACACAACCATGGCAAAAGTACTAAAGAACTTGTTAGAAACAAAGATGTTACCTGGAGAATATCTCTTAGGCAATGGAGAATTGGAGGCTGGTGAAGCTTAGATATGGAGTCTCCTTCAATCATATCAATTTGACCGAGATTGGGATGAACTGAGAGGACGTAACAGAAGGAAGGAGGAGGCAGGTGACTTTTGACCTGTTTAAAATGAAGGCAAAGGTAGAACATGAATGAAGTATTAAAACACTCAAATACATCATTCCAATCTATTTTTTCTTATATACATATTTACTTATAGATGTGTACCCTCTCTGGAAGGTTATACAAGAAGTGGGTTACATTATTTACTTTTGGGACCAAGCATAAGAACATCTGTATTTCTTAATTTATTATCAATTTAAGATTTCATTTTAGAAATCTATTCTTCAGAGTATATTGAAAATACCATTTGGAAAAACATCTTGTTAATCTATATATGGGCATTTTTGACACCTACTATTGGACTGACAGGACAAGTTCATCAATGTAGCACTCCACTGAAGTCAGCTATACAAAGACATATTCCCTTTTTCAGCTTAGGCATCTATGACCCAAAGCAACCACAGGCTAGCCTCCTGGACAAGGCCCAGGAAGGAGAGAAGGAGAAACTTTTTAACCCATTTTTTCTGCCTTTGAGCTACTACCATAAATAATTTGATAGGGTAGGAATGGACATTCCTAGCTACCCTCATGGTTGTAGGAATATTTACAGATTTCATTGTATTCCTACTGTAAATTGGTAACTAAGTGCTGGTTTCATGAGTGACTGGAAGGGGTGGGAAAATATTGCCTAGTTTATAATGAGGCAAGACTCTGACTGTTATAACAGTATGTGAGGACTGCTGTTTAAAAATTCATCATAAATTAACCTGAGAAGCATATTGTATAGCATGGAAGGGAAAGCAGCCATAGACTGGGCTCCCGAATGAGAAGAGAAAATCCCAATCCTAGTCCTACCTTGTATTCACATACCACCACAAAGGGCCTAGGTACAGAGGGATTCCTGTTGCCACTGTGGGGTCATGGAGCAATGGTGAGAGCCCTGGCTCGGTGGCTGGCACAGAGCAACCTGAGGATGGAGGGCTCCCTGGTGTTGTACCTACCTCTTCACAGGGCTGACTATGGCCGGGTGCTTTTAGGGGTATTGCTGGGGGCCATATGGTATCAATCAAACTGAAGAGCCCTGGTGTCCTGGGATAAGAAAACACTGTTAAAATTATTTGTCATTAGATGGAATGCGGTGGAGCAAGCCTATAATCTTTGCTGTTAGGTAGGCTGGGGCAGGAGGATTAAAAGTTTGAGGTTACTTTAGGCAACTTAGAGAGATCATGTCTCAAAATAAAATAAAAAGGGCGGGAGATGTAGTTCAGTGGAAGTTAGAGCATTTGCCTAGCTTGTGTGAGCTTCAATATCTCATACCATACACACACACAAAAAAGTATGATACAAAATGAATGAAAGATTCTCTTCTTTGTGTAGAATAGAAAAAAAAATATACAAGGGACTGGGGATATACTTCATTGGTAGATGGTAGAGCATATTCCTAGCATACACGAGTCTGTTTTCATTACAAAATGAAAACAAAACAAGACTCTGCTCAGTGAGGTTGCTGTGTAGAGGATGCCTGAAGTGTGGCTATGGGTTCCCACTGGGTGTTGGCAGAACTTTAAAATGCTATAGGCCCAGGGCTGGGGTTATAGCTCAGTGGTAGAACACTTGCCTAGGGTTCGATTCTCAGCACCACATATAAATAAAGGTCTATCATCAAGTAAAAAAAATATTTTAAAAAGCCATTCCTTTAAAATATTTTTTGGTTTGATTTCTGCAGTGCTGGGGATAGAACCCAGAGCCTCACGTGCCAGGCAAGTCNAAAAAAAAAAAAAAAAAAAAAAAAAAAAAAAGGACCACCATTTGACCCAGCTGTCCCTCTCCTCAGTCTATACCCAAAGGACTTAAAAACAGCATACTTTAAGGACCCAGCCACATCAATGTTTATAGCAGCACACTTCACAATAGCTAAACTGTGGAACCAACCTAGATGCCCTTTAGTAGATGAATGGATAAAAAAAAAATGTGGCATAGATACACAATGGAATTTTACTCAGCAATAAAAGAGAATAAAATCATGGCATTTGCAGGTAAATGGATGGAGTTAGAAGATAATGCTAAGTGAAGTTAGCCAATCCCAAAAAACCAAATGACGAATGTTTTCTTTGATATAAGGAGGCTGATTCATAGAGGGATAAGGAGAGGGAGCATGGGAGGAATAGATGAACTCTATAGGGCAGAGGGGTTAGAGGGGAAGGGAGAGGGCATGGGTTAGAAATGATGGTGGAATGTGATGGACATTATTATTCAAAGTACATGTATGAAGACACGAATTGGTGTGGGAGGCTGAGACGCTAAGCAACTCAGTGAGACCCTGTCTCTAAATAAAATATAAAATAGGACTAGGGATGTGGCTCCATGGTCAAATGTCCCTGAGTTCAATTCTCAGTACCGGGGTGCGGGGGGGTGGGGGGAAGCTATAGGCCCTGGGAAACTCTGAAAAAAGACACCTGTGATGTCCTGTGAAATAAAAGATTCTTTAGCTTATAATCAAGAAACACTTTTTGGTATAATCACGAATAGTATCTCTTGCAATCTGCTTTAAGAAATGCTGTTCTATGACAAACAGCCTTAGAAGAGTTGATTGCTTACTTATAAGAAGAAGGTAAGTGGCTAATTTTTAAAATTTTGGACATTTGATCCTTATTATTATTATTTTTAATGCAGTCTCCTAGATAAGAAAGAGTATATGTTAAATAAAAATTTCTTAAAATCAGCTTCTTAACTATTTTTTAAAAGTAGAGATGGTTCAGGTGGCTGTTGTTGCTTTGTGAACTTGAGTCTTCATCTCGGGCAGCTCAAACATTCATGTACCTCTGCTGAGGACAAACTTGGTGCAGAAGTTAAACTTTGGCACAAAGTGTATGTTCTTTTCACTACATTTCATCCCTTACTATTCATTTCTGCATAAGATTTCATTTTATTATAGAAGAAACATTATTTTAAAAAGCCATTCCTAGGGGCTGTGGCTCAGTGGTAGAGCGCTTGTCTAGCATGCACGAGATGTTGGGTTCGATCCTCAGCACGACATAAAAATAAATAAAATAAAGGTATTGTGTCCAATTACAACTAAACAATAAATAAATAAATAAATAAAAGCCATTCCTAGGGCTAGGGCTGTGGCTCAGTGGTAGCGCACTTGCCTGGTATGTTCTATTCTCAGCACCAAATATAAATAAACAAAATAAAGGTCTATCATCAAGTAAAAAAAATATTTTAAAAAGCCATTCCTTTAAAATATTTTTTGGTTTGATTTCTGCAGTGCTGGGGATAGAACCCAGAGCCTCACGTGCCAGGCAAGTCCTCTAGCACTAAGCTATATCCCCAGCACCCTTTTAGAAATTTTTTTTATTATTTTAGTTTTTAATTTGTTCAAATTAATTATATATGACAGTAGAATGCATTTTGACACATTGTACACAAATGGAGCACAACTTCTCCTTCCTCTACATGGTGTAGAGTCACAATGGAAATGCAATCATACAAGTATATAATGTCTGTCTCATTGAATCATCCTTCCCATCCCCAAACCCCCCTCACCTAAAATATTTTTAAACAGCAAACAGGCTGTCTAATAGGGACAGACTACCTTAATTTGTCTTTTAAAAAGTTAATAAACATTTTAATTTAAAAATTTTTTAAAATAAATGTTTAAATAGAGAAAAAGGACATACAAATAATATCCATATGATTGTGATATGATTAAAAATAGTTTGAGGCTGGGGGTGTAGCTTAGTGGTGGAATGTGTGTTTAGCATGTGAAAGGACCTGGGTTCACTCCCCAGAACCACAAGAAAAAAACAAGGTAACATCATTATGCCAGAATAAATTTCTTGGGATATTCCTTAATTTATAGAATATATAATGAATATGCAGCAAAATTTGGAACTTCAAACTGTGACAAAAATGTTTACAGGTATTTGATAGAATTCTGTCATTCTTAACCTCTGTGTTTGAAAACCAAAGCAGACAGGATGAGAATCTGGCTCCCCACCTGCTCCTATTTATAGGCTTTGCAATGGCCACAGCTCTCTGACAGCAGTTCCCTGGGCAGATTCCCTTCCAGATGGCAAAGGTGGAATGGGTCAATATTGCTGACCATCAAACAGGGAAAAGCTGCACTTCTCACCATAGCCGATCATGGTTTCCCCTCACCCTCTCAGATATCTCCTTAAAGTCAGTTGCATGTGATAAGTAAGAAAAGAGAGGAAGATCTGGAAACAGGTAGGACACATGGAGGAGGATGGCACAGGCACTGGGGACAGTCTTGGGCAGAAAGCACAGGCTGAAAGACAAGCGGATGCTTCAGGAAGCAGGAGACACAAGAAGGAGCAGAATCAGGCTGAGCTCACACAAGCTTCCCTAACCTCCAACCTGGAAACCAAAAGCGTCTAAAGCCATAATTCTATTTATAGAAACCAATGTACATTTTAAAGGGAAAGATTAAAAATATGTGAACATGGTAAATTTTGTTTACCAAATTATATACTTCAAATGGTTAAAATGGTAAATTTTATTGTGCCACAAAAATTAAATTTACTGTGACAAGTAAATGCCAAGTATTTTGATTGGTTTTCTGTCTCTAGAGATAATTGATAGTTCACTTTAAAAAACACTACTCCCTTCTGTGTGAAGTATGACACAAGAGGAATGTCCCAAGTTCTTTATTGTACCTTAGGAATATAACAAGTACAAATACAATTTTGAAATTTGAGATAATTCACATATCAAAAATTCCACCCATTTAAAAAGTGTGCAGTATACTTATACTGGTTATTAGTGTAGTCTTACAAGTTGTGCAACCATCAATATTAGTATCCATTAAACAGTTACTCTCATTCTTTCTAGCCCCAGACAACCATTACTTTACTTTCTGTCTTAATAAATTTGCCTGTTCTGGACATTTCTTATAAATGGATTCATACCATATGTGGCTTTGAATGTGTATGTGTGTGTGTGTGTGTGTGTGTGTGTGTGCTTGTGCACACTTGTGAGAGAGATGGCCTCTTTCCTTTGGCATAGTTTTGAGGTACATCCCTCAGGAAATATCAACACTTTGTTCCTTTATGTGGGGGAGGGTACTGGGTATTAAATCCAAGGGTGCTCTATTACTGAGCTACATCCCCAATCCTTTTTGCTTTTATTTCAAGACCAGGTCCTGGAAAGTTTCCCAGGCTGGCCTTGAACTTGTGATCCTCCTGTTTCAGGTTCCCAAGTGACTGGATTTACAGGCATGCACCACTGTGCCTGGCCACTTTGTTCATTTTTATGACTGAATAACATTCCACAGGATGGGTAAAGGACATTTTATTCATCTAGTCATCAATTGGTGGACATTTGGGTTGTTTCCATGTTCAGCTATTCTAAAAACTGCTGCCATGAACAAATTGCATGCATATATA
>NW_026000093.1:723968-752038 GCF_001458135.2 Marmota marmota marmota | reverse complement strand
TATATATATATTTTTTACACTGGGAATTGAACTCAGGGATGCTTTCCCACTAAGCTACATCTTCAGCCCATTTTAAAAAATTCCTTTTAAATGTTGAAACAGGATCTCAATAAGTTGCCTATAGCCTCCCTAAACTGCTAAGGTTGGGCCGAAACTTGCAATCCTCCTGCCTCAGCTTCCAAGGTTGCTGTATACAAATTTTTGTGTGAACATAAAATCTTTATTTCTTTGGATTAATATTCAGAAGTGTAACTGCTGGGTTACTGGGTAATTGTACATTTAATTCTTTTAAGAAACCACTAAATATTTTCATACAGGTGGCCGCACAACTTTATAGCCAATCAGCAATATATGAGAGATTCAGTTTCTTTGAATCCTCACTAGTATTTGGTGTTATCATATTTGTACTTTAATATTCTTAACAGAACTGTAGAGGCATCTCACCAAGGTCTTGATTTACTTTTTCCTAAAGGCTAGTGATGGTAAGCACCTTTTTACTTGCTAATCTGCCATGATGTATATCCTTTATCTTCATGTTCTTTTCCTATTTTCTAATCAGACTCTTTGTTTCTGTGAATGTCTTTATTTACTATTGAGTTTTGAGAGTTCTTTATATATTATGAATATGAAAAACCTCAGGTATTTCTTTCTTCTTCTTTTTAAAAATAGTGGTAGTTATTTTATTTACCCTAAGTTATACTTTCTGCAAAGGTAATATATATATATTTATTAATATATATATTTCCTGAGTCATTCATCCCCCAAAAGAAACCTTTGCTGGCCATCTAGTATCATTGCAGTGTCATATCAGTCTCTGAATTTAAAAAACTTTACTTTCATGTATCTCTTAAAGACTTCTTCCACCACTTCCCATTTTTATGACATGTGTTTCCATCAATGAAAATTCAATAGAGTTTGAATGTCTGATCTTTTTTGTTATGCTTAAAAATATTTTTGACTGGATTCAGAAGTAGAAGCTCATAGAGAGGACAGCCTGAGTCTCTTGGTGATCTGTTCCTGGCATTTTTCTTTGGCTTCTTGCATTCTCTTGGCCAAAAGTTTGGAATATTCTGCAGCCTCTTCCTTATTCTTCTTAGAAACTGTTTCTTCAGAGTAATATGCCGGAACTTATGTTGTGAGTCATGTAGAGTGATGAGATGCTGAATCTTTGATGCTTTGGTCCTGGGTTTTTTAACTTCCCTGCTTTCTGACAACATATTGGCAAGTATCATCTTCCTTAGATTGAAGTTTGCAGATTCTACTAGCTCTTTTGGGTCCTAGCTGATGAAGCATAGTAGTATTCATTAAGTCCAGGAATATCCTTCTCTCCTTGTTTTACAATAACCAAGTTGAGAACACTCAGAATGGTATCCACAATGTAACCTCTAACAGATTTGTGCTTTCTCTCTCCAGTTTGCCTTGGTCTATAACAGGAATGCCCCCTATTCAGTAGTAGGGGAACATGGCCCTGGGTCAAGATACCCTGCTTCGTGGGAAACCTTGTTTGTCATTTCCACTACTGATTCAGACCACATAACCCTCCCATTCTTCACCCAGTGTCAGCAGCAATTTCTATAGCCATACGTTTCTTGTAAAAAGTACAAAATTTGCATTCATTGTCCACTTCAATGAGTTTCTGGCAGCCAATGGCTCGGAAGAAGATATTCAACTTCATCTTGGTGCTTCTTTCTTACTTTATTTTTAAGGATTCCTTGGGACTTTCTAAATAGATCATAATGGCATCTGTAAAAAGATGTGTCTTTTGATCTGTATATCTTTTTTTCTTTTTCCCTTTTACTTGTCTTATTTTGCTAGCTAGTCAATTTACTTTTAAAGGACTGCCAGAACTTAATATTTGACTTACACTGTCAAGTCTAATACAGGTAATAAACTCTAAGAGGACATCAGGCCAGTTAACATAATAGAGAGCATATAGAGGACACAATAGAAGTGAGAGTGAAAATAGGATTTTGAAAAAGCAGGATGAAGAAAACAAGGGTGACATTTAAAGGTCAGATTGAAATTGTAATCTCCCCTCAAATTCCTCCAAAATTATTTTTTTCATTTTTTATTTCTATCTCTTTCTCTCTCACACACACCCTTAATGATGAAACTATCTCAAAAAGAGGCTAAGTCAATACAGAAAGAAACTACAAACTATTTGGACTTCTAAAGAAAAACAAAAAACTAATTTACCACTCATAATTCCATAAAAAACAGGATCTCTTATTACTGCCATAATTTGTCAGCCAACAGGTACGTACTCTCATTAAATCTTGGGCTGTTGGAGAGATTACTTACAGACAAACTTTCCTAATGGGAAAGGTGGATAAACTCAAAAATTAGTTTTCCAAGGTGAAAGTAATTAATAGCCAGTGACCAGAGTCTGGATAAAAGAGAACAAACTGCGTATAAGTACTCAGGGAAGCAAAGTACTGCTCTCATAAGGTACATACTCCTGCGGCCAGCAGCATCTGCAGGATGAGGGAAGGGATAAGAGATCTTCCTTAAGACAGTGAAAGTCTCCCAAAGCCTCTGATACATAGGTTACTTCTACAGACATTATTATAGTGTAAGAGGCCCTTCTAAGAACACATTTTCATTATGAAAAAACACTTGAAGAGACTCCTTAGAAGAGATAAAGTATGAGGGGGAGATACCGACCACACAATTTGAATTTAATAAAGTCATCATAGTTTCAATGAGATGTAGGACTATAATAGATATGAGGTCACTCAGAAGGAAATCCTGTAGACTCACATCCTCCAAGTTTAGGGGGTAAATTCCCACCCTTTAGGGGACACATTCCCACCCTCACCAAGTGAACATTCACTCTGAGAACTGTAGGAGGACAGAATGGGGTGTAAAGAGAACAGCTTTCATCTGTAATGTTAAAGTCCTGAGATCTCTCTTGGTCTTATTTTCCTCTCTTGTAGGATTCTCTAATTTGTAATGCTGTTACACCCCTCACTGCCCAGTGTCTCTGCTTGAGGAGGAAAGATGGTTTCAAAATCTCCAGTTTGGGTGAAGAATGGTAAAGTTGCATCAGCTGAAGGAGAGGGGTGGCAATGACATATCTGGATTTTCTCTGACAGTGTAGTACTATGGAGTTCTAGAAATAGTGAAGCATCTGTAATAAGTACCTCTGCAGCTTATCTATGAGCTTGGCTGACCAAAGGCTTTTAATGCTGCGGAGGGTTTTGAATATTTACTGAAAAAAAAAAATGGAATCTGAAAATTTCCAATGCATTTGTAATAAAAATAGAAACTACCTTTAAAAATATGTTCTGATTTGTTTTAGTAACTGCCAGTCTCAAGAGGAAAAAAAAAATACTCCCAAGATTATAAAGGGTTAGGAATACGCAAATAGGATGCATTTATATGTAGTAAAGTTAAATTCTTTCTTAGAATGAAAAAGTCCGTTTTGTTGTTTGTATTTTGTTGTTTGTAAGACATTCTGGAAACTCTCAAAATCTAAGCAGAAAATACACAAAGGAGCCACAAAGGGAGGGGATCAACTTCCGGTCATCTCTGAAAAAAGCCTCACAAACTTAGTTCAGGAGTCTGAAATGATGTCAACACACAGATGTTTCTTTTGGAATTAACGAGAGCCAAGGTTTTCCCTTGTGACAAGAAAGGTGCATGGAACTAAGGGAAGCCACATGTGAGCAGAGAATCTCAACTGAGTACACCCACTGCCTGAATTCCCAGTCTAGAAGGGCAGCCCTCCAGCTGCTATATTGGGACAGGCAGAGGAGGATGGGGCTAATCTTGGGAAGAAGAGTAGAGTCCTGCTCGGGACTGAAGAGGAGCACACAAAAATGAGTGTGACCAGTGACAATAACAAAAGGAATTTTAGAAACATATTCAAATAAATGAGAATGGGGTTCCTGCTTCACCACTACTTGAAACAATGCAAAATTTACATATTTTAATGCAAATTTTATAGATTTTTTAAAGAGCAGCAAAGTATTAACTACCAATGACTTTACAGTACCTAGTATTACTTATCTTGACTGGTAGATGACAAATGTCATTTGGAAAACCAACCACTCAAAGAAAGGGCAGCCATGATTTCCATAAATTCCAGCCCACTGGAAAAAAGTAAATATGGAATGTGACCATCTCAGCATACTAGACCATTATCTGATATCATCTGCTGGCTTGCCTATTGTCTTAGTTATTTTAGGGATCATTTTTCCATCTGATACTGCTTTATCTAATGACTCCCAAGTCTTCACAGGGCAATCTAAGAATGTCTAGCCACTTTCCTCTAGGTGTGGATAGAGTGGAATTTGCCCTAGGAAATTTAAACCACAATGGTGACATCAACAACAGCAAGTAGGAAGATAACAAGCAAGGAAATAGCCTGACATATTTATCCTCAGACCTCAGACTTTTTGATTTTTTCTTAAAATGTCTGTAGTTGCTAATTTCTTTGTAGTAATTATTATGGTAGTACATCTGGGTAGTTCATACGGAGAGTAAATTACTTCAGACTAGTACTTCTCCAAGTGGGGACTGAAGGCCGCTGGAGGTACTGAGAGGCTTTCAGGTAGCCTGTAAGGCCAGAACTATTTTCTACTAAGATCTTCTTTTCCTTTTTCATTTTCATTCTCTCATGTATGTACAGTGGGGTTTTCTAGAGTCCCATTATGCATAATTTCATAACAGTGAATTCAACAGCTAATCTATTATCTTCTATCAAATCAGACATTAAAGAGATTGGCAAAGACATAAAACAATGCCACTCTTCAAATTGATTTTATATTTTTCATTAAAAATGTTATTTATATTATCATGAAATGGGTTTACTTTTAGGTAAACTAACAAATTTGAAAAAATCTTCAGTTGTGATTTCTAATATGGTAAATAATGACCAATATAATCCAATGTAAAAAATAAAAAAGCTCCCCCAAACTCTTTGTGACCTCATAAACTTTTAAGAGTACATAGGCATCCTGAGATGAGAAAGTTGAAAGTTTGGAAGTGTTCTTTAGTTGCTTATATTGGCTTTCCTCTGTTCTTCTCTATTTCCCTCCCTTTCCTGCTAATGAGGCTACACTCTATGCATATTCTCTGACACAACAGCTCTATGTGCCCAACTAGCCCTAGACTCTATTAATGTGTAATCTCAATGTTATCTAAGGAACAATTTCCTCCTTAGAGCTGAATTGCTATTAATGGTACGGAATAAACTTAGATTCAAACCCTATTTTTAGTTGCAAAAATAACTTCCCATTCTTAGTAAAATTAGGTCAATTTATGTGGGTTATCTGTAAATACTGTAATACTTCCTATAACTCCATTCTTTCCTATGGCCCAATACCCAACAAGAAAAAGTACTTTTAGGAGTTGGTCAACTTGCTGTGTTGAGAAAGCACTATGGAGATTCTGAGGAGTCTTACTGATAGGAAGGGAGTTCTTCAACACCCCATATCTACACTGCAAGGTCATACCCAGGTTAGGGCAAGGCAGTCTGCTCACCTGGCAAAAAGGTGGCTCTTGGCACTGCCTAGGCTTACACTGCAAATGTCATATTAGTGCCAAATACAGCAACACATGCCAAGCAGTCTTGAGGAAACTATGCCTGTAAGAACCATTAGCTTTTGTGTGAAGACACAGGTGAGAAGAAGCAGAGAGGTCTTCTCTGACATATAGCTAAGCCCCACCTTATTCTCTCTTCCTAGGAACCAGTTGCCATCTGAAATCTTCTTGCTTGTCTAGTGCTTGTTTCTCATGTCCTCCCAAGAACATGAGAGTCTTGAGCACAGGCCTTATGTGACTTCTGCATCCCACTGGCATGCAGGAGTGAAGACACTAGGTCTGGAGGCTATGCTGGAGGGACAGCAGTCTTCTCCAAGCCCCGCCTGTCAGTACTACACAGCAAAGACACATGGGTGCTTCAGTAATACTGTTATACATTGCAAGCACCCTTCAGTGCTTCTGTTTGAAAACTTTTTATGAGTCCTGATTTCTCCTTTAAGAAACTCATAGCTCTTATATATTTTATTACACCTAATCTCACTTGTTTATTTAATTCATCTACTATCAGATCCTATGCTAGCTACAGATACAATTTAAATAAAATTAAGAAGAAAGAATGCATTCCAGAAGGTAGCATATCTCCTTTTTGTTATATTTATGAAACAAAAGACAAGCTTGAATGAACTAAACAAACATTTGCCTCAGATACTGAGATGCAGGGTAGACATGATCAAATAGCTCAAGAGATCATTATCAAGTTGGTAGGAGCCATTGAAACCTTGAGGCCCTAATGAGATTAGATTAGCAGAGATTAACCTATGTCCTTTAGCTGCTGGGACAATGAAATGGGGTCAACTTTGGAGACAATCTGGCTGTGACCCAACAATCCAACTCTGCCTGCCCCAAAGCTCTGAGAACTCATATAGAGACTTGTATGTGGATGTTCATAGGAGGATTATTCATGAAACGTGGAATAACCCAAATGTAAATCAAAGAATGAATGGAAAAACAAGTCTGATGTATCAATATAATGAAATATTATGCATCCATAAAAAGGTCAATACATATATATCAAGGTCATTGTACTGTCATGTGTAACTAATTAAAACAAATAAAAAATACAAAAAAGAAAGAAATAAAAAGGTTATATAAATAGTTATAAAAATATGTTATATAAATGTTATATAAATAGTGAAAGTTGAAAATATTCTGCTAATGTGAATAGACGCATAAGGTTGTACATTGGATGGTTCCACTTATATGAAATGTCCAGAATAGGCAAATTCTTTGTGGCACTTCAAAGGAATAAACCCAAGGCTTTGCAAATGCTCAGATAGCACTCTACCACTGAACTATATCCCCAGCCCAATGGTATTTTTTAAACAATAGCTTAATCATTTAAATATAATTTAAATACCACAAAATTTATCATTTTAAAGTATACAAAACATTGGTTTTTATTACATTTACAAAGTTGGGCAACCATTACTACTACCTATTTCCAGAATACTTTAATCATTCTCAAAAGAAATGTCATACCCATTAGCAGTAACTTCCCATTCTCCCAGGCTCTGGCAATCATTACTCTACTGTCTATCTGCATGAGAACAGGTTTAGAATATGAATAATAAGACATTATTTCACCTTGAGTTTCCATGAATATCTATATAAAGATGTGATCAGCTTTCAGAATAGGCTGTTCTAATGGATGTGAATTTATTTAAACCTTCTACTTGCCATAGTGAAACCATTATTCTGCATAATTAATATGCACCAATTAAAAAAGGAAAGCTTTTTAAAGTGCATATTAAATCAGTACTTCTGCTAATAGAAAGGACAAAAAGACAAATCTTCTACACGATGACATATGAATTGCAAAAGGTTGAGATATACAACACTAAGTAGTATTTCAGTAATAAAGCTGGAACGCCTGGCATAGTGGTATATCCAGCAATTTGGGAGGGTGAAGCAGGAGGATTACAAGTTTGAGATTAGTCTGGGCAAATTAGTGACACCCTGTCTCAAAAAAATAAAGAAAGAGATGGGGGTGAGCTTGGTGATAGAGCAATCCTCAATCCAGTCCCTAGTACCATAGAGAACCAAAACAAAAGCCAAAAAGCAAAACAACCCCCCCCCCCCAAAAAAAAACCCCTGGTATTATGATGATAGTGACAGCTCACACACCATTGAGAACACACCATTGGCTGGTCCCTCACCTAAGCACCTGCGAGTCTAGAGAGGAGCCTTCTGACCTCCTGGGGGGGAATGTACTTTCCTCAAGAAGGAACAGCTAACAAAGGCCTCAAGATCAGTGTTTTGACTCCAGAATATCTTATAGATGTGGAGACAGGTAAGGGTCCAGCAGCCATTTCTTTCTTCTTTTTAAAAAGAAAATAAAAAAAATAGGGGCTGGGAATGTGGCTCAAGCTGTAGCGCGCTCGCCTGGCATGCGTGCGGCTCGGGTTCGACCCTCAGCACCACATACAAACAAAGATGTTGGGTCCGCCGAAAACTGAAAAACAAATATTAAAAAAAAAATTCTCTCTTTCTCTCTCTAAAAAAAATAGTGGAATACATTTGTACATGTACATAAAATAATTTGGTCAATTTAATTCCCCATACCTTTATTTTCCTCCCTACCTCTCACCCCTGGTCCCCTTCCTATACTCAATTGGTCTCCCTTCTATTTTCATGAGATCCTTCCCCCCCCCTTTCCTTCTTCCTCTCTAGCTTGTACATATGAGAGAAAACATACAACCCTTAACTTTCTGAGTCTGGCTTATTTCACTTAAATAATGCTCTCTAGTTTCATCCATTTTCTTGAAAATGACATAATTCATTTGTCTTTATGTCTAGCCAGCCATTTTAAAGACATTCATGACACTTTATGAGGTCCTGCCTATGGGTCATGAAAACATGTCCAGTTATATTGATATAACTGGACATATTATAACTCTGGCCAAGCAGTTATACTTTGGGAATGCTCTCCCAAAGAAAAAACACTATTTATGACCTCAGGGTATGCAAAGATTTCTTAAACAAGTATAAAAAGTACTGACCTTAAAGGAAAAGATTGATGAATTCGATAAATCAGTACTTCTGCTAATAGAAAGGACAAAAAGACAAGTCCCTATATAAGCCATATAAAAGGAATGATGGACTCATATTCTGAATATGAAAAGCTCAATACCCCAAAAGAAAAAAGGAGAAAAAAGACTTGTACATCACTTCAAAGAGGAAATATAAATGACCAATATGGAGTAAAATGTTCTTGGCCTCTATAGTGATAAAGAACTACAATTTAAACCACAAAGAACCTATCAGGCTGCAACAAAAACCAAAAACCAAAACACATACAAAAAAACAAAATACAAAGTCTGGGAAAAATACAAAGAAAAATAACCCCATCTAAATATACCAAATAATGAAAGGGAAGTAGAGTCGTGGGAACACTCTGCAACGCTAACAGGCACAGCAACTGGATTCCCATTTTGAGAGGAGAGTGTGGCATTATTTTAAGACCCTTACCCTCTGTATGCACACTTGTGCCCTAGGGGATACACAACATGGGCTCACGTATTGTCAGTTATGGCCAGAAGTGTGCATAAAATGGGAGGAAAATGAGCAGGAGCTACCTACAATAAATGAATGAATTTAACAAAGTTTATACACTTAACAGATCCAAGAAGTAAGCAGACCCCTTAGCTGGGGTTCTCTTGTGTGCAGCCAGTCAGAAGCATTGCTGGTAGGTGAAAGAAAAAAAAAAAAAAACACGAAGATAGTACAACCATGATGCCATCTCTATAATGTTCAAAACTAGGCAAACTTAAACATTTTTAAGGGCATATACAAAGTAGTAAAAGTGTACAGAATTACATGGAAAAATATCTTAGGATTGCAAAGATTGTTAGGGTGGGGTAGGGGAGTGGGAGAAATGCCAGGAGGGACAGGCGGAGGGTGGCTTCTGGACACTGGTCAGGTTTTGTTTCTTGAATTTGGTGGTGGCTTTATGTGTATGCTTTATTTACTCATTTATTATTCATTACACACTATAATTACATACGTATAGTCACACACACATATATATTGTTACATATATATCATATGTTTGCTATAGTTGATAGTAAAAAAAAGCTAAAATATAACCTAAGTAAGTAAAGGAGACTTAGACACACGAGTATGTGCTGCAGCATTGCTCTAGAATGGTAAAAACTGTAAATACTAAATGCCTACTGGGAGAGGGACACCTCATGAGAGGGATATCTTCCTAAGATTAAGTGGAAAAAGCAAGTTTTTTTGTTTATAGATAGGGTTACACCAATGGACAAAGGTGTGGAAGATTACTTATTGTGGTGAATATCCAGTGGGTAAAGGGTGAAAGGGAGATTATTAAATTTCCTTTATAGCAACATCAACAAAAGCAGTGGCTATGTTATTACCTCATTTCCAGATTATTATTTTTTAAGTGTATATATATATATATATATATATATATATATATACACACACATACACACACACACATACATATGTGTGTGTGTGTGTGTGTGTGTGTAGTAGTAGTAGTAGTTGGACACAATACCTTTATTTTATTTATTTATTTTTATGTAGTGCTGAGGATCGAACCCAACTCCTCGCATGTGCCAGGCGAGCACACTACCACTGAGCCACAAATCCAGCCCCTCATTTAAAGATTGTACGGAGCATCTATAACAGACGTGCTGGGACATGCTGGGACTCACTAAGTTGCTGGCCATAAGGAACAGCAGCCACTGATCTGCTTAGTCATGTCTGCTTGCAATTGATAAAGAGCTGTAAGGAGCATAGGCATGCTTAGGAATGACTGGTTACAACTGATAGGGAGCACAGCTCCATGGACATGTGCAAAGAACATGCCCAACTGCAATTATATCACCTCACTGGACATAACCAATGGACACTGACTTTCACTGGGTGTAACCAATTGCCAACATATATCACCAACTTGGAACTGTATTTAAATTGCTGGTCCTGCCACATTGAAGAGTTTTTGCTCTAAGGACATCGGTGAGACTGGTCGCCTTGCTGACCATCCCTGGACTGACTCCACCATTCCCTGATGTCCAGCCGTCGGCTGGAGAGAATCACCATACAAAGACAACGTCTATTCCTTGGCTAAGAGAAGTTGTGTGGCATTAGAGGTATTTTGGGGCTTGTGGTTGCCCTAGGACTGTATGATTTGCTTAGAGTGTTTAATTAGTGTGCATTGAGTGCTAGTTGGGGTGTTCCCCCACACCCAACACTTTTTGAATTAATTGTTTATATTTGATGATTAGTGTGACTGAATATATGCTTGCATTTAAAGACAATCCACCTCCGAATAATTATTAATAGCGCCGCTCTTGACACAGATAACATTGAAAGACCCAATTTGAGGCTTTTTACAAATGTATGGCTCAGGTGTAAGGGCTTCATGACAACCCACTTGGTTGTTGGAGGTTCTAGGGAGAGAAGTAAGTTCTCTTTCTTTCTTTAAATGATAATAAAAGTTACCTTTCTTAACTTATATTTTCATTAATAATGGTCTAAGTGAACTGAAAAAAAATTTTTAACTAAATGGAAAGCATGTAATTATTTACTATGGACCTGACCATCTTCCTGGTAACTCAGAATGATTCTAGTATAGAGAGCTTATTGCTGTTGGAAACAATGGAAAACACCAAGAATATAAATTAATATCAACATCAATGACAAGAAATAATGAGATTTCTGTTTAAGGGCCAGGAATTATAACTATAAAATAAATTGAAAATTTAAAGAAATGAATTCTCCTAAAACTGGAAAAAATTAAATGTCAGGTATAATACTCAAAACACAGGCTTTGGAATTTGATGGTCTTGGTTCAAGGCCCAGCTCACAAACATAAAGTCAAATTATTTAACCTCAGAGAGCTTCAAGGTTTTTATCTAAAAAATGAATACCATTACCCAACTTGCCAGCTAGTTTGAAGGTTAAATGAAACAGTGACTAGTGACATACAAATTCTTCTTTCCAATTTCAGCATCTTGTTAAGAGATATTGTATCAGCAAATTATAAAGATTTGAGTATTCTATTTAAAAATTAAAATTTATTAATTCTCCAAATTTGAGAACAGAGCTAATAAAATCATATTTAAAATAAGTATTTAGATTTCATATTTGAGATTAACAAAGGAATATTTCAATGCTTCTTTGGAATCATATGGCTAGCCAGTGTTCCCTGATCATAACCTTAGGCTATTGACCTGAGAGAAATAAAAAACAAATCTATACTGAATATGTAAAATATTTATATGAGCAATTAATTCTAAACAGTTGTTTTCAAACTGTGTTGCTGGAGTCCTAAGATTTGGGTGGGAAGGCTATAGTGGCTTGACCTATCTACCTCCCAGTTTCAAACAGAAAAGAACAAAGAACTCTACATGCTTTTACTGTACCAGTAGTGAGCTTCCTCTTTAGAGTTCTATTAAAAGAAAAAGAAAGTAACTCTGAGAGTTTTAGAACTATTAATCTCATACTGGTAGATAATTAGGATTTATTTATTTATTTATTTTTGGTGGAGAAAAGGAGTAGGTTTCTAAGAGAAGAATAAAAAAGAATTAAAAAACTGCCAATTTACTGAATTGTGCTACAGAGTAAATTTACTGACTTATTATGCTAAAGGATGAATTAACTAGCTAAATTACTAATCTGGAGGGAAAGGTGGTATTTGTTTTTAATGTCTTGTATCAACTGACCTTCTTTCTGTTTTTTTTAAAAATTCCTGTTTCAAGTAAATCTCTCTGTACTTTTAATTCCAACAACTTCATTATCTATTCTTTCTCAGTATTATCAGGTAATTTAAAAGTCATAATGACTTTCAACTGGATTTATTTTCTGCCTTGAAAAAAACAGTACCCTTCTAAACTCCATTATTCTTCTAAATTATTATTTTTAAATTTTTAATCAATTAGTTAATCAATGAACTTTTTGTGGTACTGGAGATTTAATCCAGGTATATTCCACCTCTGAGCTATACTCTATACTTTTTATTTTTATTTTGAGATTGGGGTGTGTGTGTTTAATGAAGTTGCTGAGGCTGGCCTTGAATTTGCCATCCTCCTGCCTCACCTTCCGAAGTGGCTGGGATTATAGGTAAGCTCTATCATGCCTAGATCTAAATTATTCTTGATTATCTTTCTTTTTACATTTTGTTTATAGTAAAGCACAGTGGCATCCCCTCACAGGGATATTCTTTTATTTTTGGTGCTGGGAATTGAACCTAGGCCTGCTCTAACACTGAACTGTATCCCCAGCCCTTTTTACTTTTTGAGACAGGGTCTCATTAAGTTGCCCTGGCTAGCCCTAAACTTGGGATCCTCTTGCCTCAGTTTCCTCAATAGTTGGGATTACAGGCATACATCACTGTGCTGGGCTCCTGGAAGTTTCTGTCATTTAATAGGCAAGTCTCCTTCATAAGCTTGGCACACATATTCAAATAATTCAGAGTTAACTTAGTCTCACTTTGTCCCTTGGTTACATGAGAGTAGGTCAGAGAGTGAGAGGAAGAGCAAAGCCATTTTTGAGAATACTTCTAAAAAATTTGTACCTTATGGCTAGGAAAAAGATTTTTTTTAACAGTTTGTTTTGGTTTAGATTTCATCATTTATAAATTAGATTTATATTGAACACTATACTAACTGCTATGGAAGACACAAATTAAAAATAACATTTTGACGCTTCAATCAATCTATTTTTGTTCAAAAGACACTGGGCAAATAACCTGACAGGAGAAAGAGTAAGCTTATTCTACCCTGATGCTCTTCCCAGAGCCTCTACCTAGAAACTCTTATGAACCCATGTATCTCACCCAAAGGCCTCCCCTTTGGTGAAGCCTCCCCTAACTGACCAAAGCAGATGAGGGGACACACTCTCACCCCCTGCAGCAAAAGTATTAAAAACCTGCTGCTCTCTAGAATAGAATTGCTTTGAGGACTGAAACTGACTTCATCCCAGTGTCCTTGATAAATAAATGAACAAGTAAAGAGAGCAACAAATAAAAGACTGTACGCAAAGCAGAACTTCTTTTATCTAATTGGCAATAATGTGAATTTATTTTTGTTTAATAGCATTAAGTATAGCTGAAAAGTTTTGAATGTTAAACTTCAGTAGCTGAAGGGAAGGTGGCTGGGTCAGTACTTGGCAATGGTTACCTATATTGTTTAATGCTTACCCTAAATTGTTCATAGTCTTTCAGGTGGCTTGTGGTTCTCACCCATCTTCCTTCCTATGATCAACCATGTGGGTGTTCCAAGCCTTGTTGTAGTCTGTTGTTTTCCCTTTGTATATGTTAATCAAAATCTTGATTTTTAACTTTCATTTATATTGAAAGCAGAATAGATAGAGGTAAAATCAGCTGTCTTATCTTAAAGAGCTTTTTTTGAAAGATAAAGGTGATGGACTGATTTAGAGGGTGCCCATGTTAGTAAATAAATTCTTGCCCTTATTTCCCCACAACAGCATTAATAGCTAATAATGGTTAATAATGATTGACATTTCCTTTTTGAGTTTCTACTTCCTATGTTGTGTCTTTTTGAAATATGTGGAATACACCCAGAAGTTCCATTTAGAAACTATTCTTCAAATGTTTCTTATGAAACATTGATAGTCATATTAATAATTCAGTGTAAGTACTTTCTAGGCAATTGGTTCATTTTACTTCTTTCAAAAGTGAGGCAATACTCATATAACATTAAATTAACCACTTTAAAATGTACAATTCAATGTGCATATATCACCTCAATTCAATTCCAGAATACTGTCATTACTCTCAAAGTAGAATCTATTTGTCCTTCCCACAGCTCACAGCAACAACTGATCTGCTGAGAAGATTTTTGTGTATTTGCCTGTTCTGGATATTTATACAAATGGAACCCGACAATATGTGATCTTTTGTGTCTGGCTTCTTTCACTTTTTTCAAGGTTCAGCCATGTTCTTTGTTAGTTACTTCAGTTTAGACTTAATAAAACCTCCTTTATGGGAGGATGCTGCCTTTCTTTTGATTCTGTTTCTGTATTTACTCAGGGGTGATGTTCTGGGGACAATAACCAGTTTGGTTTAATTGTACTCCTTTGAATTTTACCACCAATGGTATATTTCATATTCTTCTGACCTAGGCATGTAAATTGCTCCTCCTTTTTTTCCCTTAATCCATTAGAGTTCATTTAGCAGTTGATGAAAATGAAGAAATTAAAGCTTGGCTTTATAATGTTGCTCAGGTTACTACATTTCTAGACATTCCTTTCTTATCCCAGTGAGAAAATAGGTCTTTGCAAATTAAACTTTTCCTGATATCTTCATTGTTCTTATTGTAAAATATGTTGCATCTCAGGATTGCTCCTTTGCATGAGTGTATCCCTGGTGGTCTCTCTGCAAGCAGGAGCAGCACTGAGATCTTGGGACTGCAGCTTGGCCAAGCCTGAGGTATCTGAAGCCCATTTCGGTGGGATAGAGACTGGATTTGCTAGGGCTGATCTGGGTGTTTGGTGATCCTGAGAGACTTCAGAGAAAGAGCTGAGAAACTGTTGAACATTGACAGAGACAGTTTGACTTCCCAGCAAGATTTATCTTATTTTATTTTATTTTTTGATTTGCTAATCTCTCTACCATATTTGGAACAGGATGTATTTTATGCACCAGTGTGTGGAGGACAATGATATATGAATAATGTTTTGCATTTTTGTTGTATTCTTATGTCTTTAATTTTCTCTCTTTGTTCATATTCTTCCTTTCTTTTGTCTATTTTCTTGGATTTTCTTTCCAACATTTCTCCAATCAACAGCCAATCTCTGTTGGTTCCTCTTCTACTCTTCCTGTGAATTTTTACTTCTAGCTTCTCTCTTCCTCCCTCATGAATATCGTATACTACACCATCTCTGTTCTCCCATCCACTATTTGAAATTGTAAACCGTTTTAACAAAGTTTTTGTTTGCATATAAATAGTTATTGAACTCATCATTTTGGTTTAATACAAAAATGCAGTATACGCCTTAGTGGGAACTATTAGATTTAAGGGTATATATTGTGTACACTGAGCGCTGTTGATATTAGTCTCACTAGTAAAGGCAAAGTGCTGGAAACCTTCAGGGACACTATAGTTCTACAGGGTAGAATTTATGTGGCCTAAGATGCATACTTCCGGATGGGAAAATACATTAACAGTATGAAAAAACAAGGGAATAAAGTGCCCCCCCCCAAAAAAAAAACAAGATGCTTCAACAACAGAAGCCACTGATAACATAGTACAAGAAATGTCCAAAAAGGAGTTCAAATTGTACATAGTTAAATTGATATGTGAGGTAAAGAATAGTATAAGGAGTGAAATCAAAGAAAAGATACAGGAAGTGAAAGACCACTTCAATAAAGAGTTAGGGATCATAAAAAAAAAACAATCAGAAATCTTCAATATGAAGGAATCCGTAACCCAAATTATAAATTCAATAGAAAGCATCACAACAGACTAGACCACTTGGAAGACAGAACCTCAGACAATGAAGACAAAATATATAATCTTGAAAGTAGAGGTAACCATGTAGAGAAGATGATAAGAAACCGTGAGCAGAACATCCAAGAATTATGGGATAACATGATAAGACCAAATTTGAGAGTTATTGGAATAGATGAAGGAGCAGAAATACAAACTAAAGAAATGCACAACCTGTTCAATGATATAAAAGCATAAAATTTCCCAAACCTAAAGAATGGAATGGAAAAGAGGCTTACAGGACCCCAAATGTACAAAATTACAGCAGACGCACATCAAGACACATTATAGTGAGAATGACTAACACAGAATAAAGATAAAATCTTAAAGGCTGTGAGAAAAAAAATCAAGTTATGTATAAGGGAAAACCAATTTGGATCTGAATTGATTTCTCAACCCACACCCTCAAAACTAGGAGGTCCTAGAATAATATATTTCAATCTCTGAAAGAAAATGAATGCCAATCAAGAATTTAATACCCAGCAAAATCAAGTTTCAGACTTGAAGATGAAATTAAAACCTTCCATGATATAAAAAAAATTAAAAGAATTCACAATTAGAAAGCCTACACTACAGAGCATTCTCCACAAAATACTCCATGAGGATGAAGTAAAAAAAAAAAAAAAGTGAAAACCAGCAAAGGGAGGAGCTACACTAAAGGGACATTCAACCAAATAAGAAACTAAGACAAATCAAAAACCAGAAATAAATCAAAATTACAAGGAATATAAAATATATCATTAATCAACAGTCTAAACTCATCAATCAAAAGACATAGATTGGCAGATTGGATTAAAAAGCAAGACCCAACAATATGCTGACTTCAAGAGACTCACCTCATGGGCAAAGATATCCACAGGTTGAAGGTGAAAGGATGGGAAAAAACTTGTCATTCATATGGACTGGGTAAACAAGCAGGAGTTTCCATTCTCATCTCAGAAAAAGTAGACTTCAAACCAAAGTTAATCAGAAGAGAAAGAAGGACATTTCATACTTCTTAAGAGAAGTATATATAAGCAGGACATGACAATTATAAATAATATTTATGCCCCAAACAATTGAGCATCTATGTACATCAAACAAACCCTTCTCAACTTCAAGAGTCAAATAGATTGTAATAAATTAATACTGGGTGACTTTAACACACCTCTCTCACTACTGGACAGATCTTCCAAACAAAAACTAAATAAGGAAATTATAGAACTACAGAATACAATCAATAATTTAGACTTAACAGACATATATAGAATATTTTATCCCTCAGCGAGCAAATATACTTTCTTCTCAGCAGCACATGGCTCCTTCTCTAAAACAGACCATATCTTATGCCACAAAGCAATTCTTAGTAAATACAAAAAAACAGAGCTAGTACCCGGTATACTATCAGACCACAATGAAATGAAATTAGAAATCAATAATATATATATAAAATATTTTATATATATAATAATATATATATAAAATAATATATATATAAATCAATATATCAATAAAAAATATAAGCTACTGTAACAAATGGGGACTAAATAATACACTATTGAATGATGAATGGATAGTAGAAGTGATCAAGGATGAAATAAAAAAATTCTTAGAGGTAAATGAGAATACTGATACGACATACCAAAATCTCTGGGACACTATGAAGGCAATACTAAGAGTAAAGTTCACTGCATTGAGTGCATTCATTAAAATAATAAGAAGTCAACAAAATAATGACCTAATACTACATCTCAAAGCCCTAGGAACAGAAGAATGAATCGACACCAAATAAAGTAGAAGATAGGAAATAAAATCATAGCTGAAATCAATGAAATCAAAACAAAAGAAACAATTGAAACAATTGACAAAATGAAAAGTTGGTTCTTTGAAAAAATAAATAGAATAGATAAACCCCTGGTTATGCTAATGAAGAGAAAAAGAGAGAAAATTCAAATTACTAAAATATAAGATGAAGAAGGAAATATCACAATGGACATGTCTGAAATACAGAAGATAATTAGAAACTATATTGAAAATTTATATTCCAATAAAATAAGAACATATTGAAGACATTGACAAATTTATAGAGACATATGACTTACCCCCAAACTGAATGCAGAGGTCATACACGATTAAAACAGACCAATTTCAAGTAATAGAAAACACTATCAAAAGCCTACTAACAAGAAAATCCCAGGACTAGATGGATTCTCAGTCAAGTTCTACAAGACTTTCAAAGAAGAATTAACATCAGTAGTCCTCAAAATGTCCATGAAATAGAAAAAGAAATAATCTTTCCAAACTCACCATAGTGCACCACGATCAAGTGGAGTTCATCCCAGGGATCAATATATAGAAATATATGGGAATATATGGAAATATATGGAATATATGGAAATCAATAATCGTATTCCTCAGATCAATAGACTTAAAAACAAGGATCATATGATCATCTCAAGAGATGCAGAAAAAGCATTTGACAAAATACAGTACAACTTCATGTTCAAAACACTAGAAAAACAAGGGATAGTAGAAACACTCCTTAACATTGTAAAAGCTATATATGCCAAACCCAAGGCCAGCATCATTCTAAATGGAGAAAAATTGAAAGAATTCCCTCTAAAAACTGGGACAAGGATGTTCCTCTTTCACCACTTCTATTCAACATCATCCTTGAAACTCTAGCCACAGCAATTAGACAAAAGAAAGAAACTAAAGGGATACATATAGGTAAAGAAAACCTCAAACTATCAGTATTTGGTGATGACATGATTCTATATCTAGAAGGGCCAGAAAATTCCATGAGAAAACTTCTAGTACTAATAAAAAAATTCAGCAAAGTAGAAGGATATAAAACCAACACCCATAAATCGAATGCATTCCTATATAACAGTGATGAATCCACTGAAAGAGAAATTAGGAAAACTACCTCATTCATAATAGCCCCCCCAAAAATAAAATACCTGGGAATCAATCTAATAAAAGATGTGAAAGACCTCTAAAATGAAAACTACAGAACACTAAAGAAAGAAATTGAGGAAATTTCTTTTCTTTCCATCTCAGAAGATGGAAAGATCTCCCATGCTCCTGGATACGCAGAATTGTCAAAATTGTCAAAATGGCTATATTACCAAAAGTGTAATACAGATTTAATGCAATTCCTATTAAAATTTCAATGACATTCTTCATAGAAATAGAAAAAGCAATCATTAAATGTTTTTGGAAAAATAAGAGACCCAGAATAGCTAAAGCAATCCTTAGCAAGAAAAGTGAAACAGGAGGCATCACAATACCAGAGCTTAAACTATACTACAGAGTTATAAAAATTGGCATGATATTGACACCAGCATAGACTTGTAGACCAATGGTACAGAATAGAGGACACAGAGAGAAACCCACATAAATATGGTTATGTCATACTAGACAAAGGTGCCAAAAACATATAGTAGAGAAAAGATAGCCTATTCAACAAATGGTGCTGGGAAAACTGGAAATCCATATGTAGCAAAATGAAATTAAACCTCCACCTCTCACCCTGCACAAAAACAACTCAAAGTGGATCAAAGACTTAGGCACTAGAACAGAGACCCTAACAGAAGAAAAAATAGGCCCAAATCTTCAACCATGTTGGCCTAGGATCTGACTTCCTTAACAAGACTCCTAAAATAAAAGAAAAAAAAAATCAAGAATCAATAAATGGGATGGATTCAAACTAAAAAGCTTCTTCTCAGCAAAGGAAACAATAACATGAGGAGAGAGCCTACAGAATGGGAGAAAATCTTTACCACATACACTTCCGATAAAGCATTAATTTTTAGGCTATATAAAGAACTCAAAAAACTTAACATCAAAATCACAAATAAGCCAATCAACAAATAGACTAAGGAACTGAACAGACACTTCACAGAATAAGAAGTACAATAGAACAATAAATACATGAAAAAAGTGTTCAACATCTCTAGCAATTAGAGAAATGCAAACCAAAACTACACTAAGATTTCATCTCACTCCTATCAGAATGGCAATCGTCAAGAATACAATAATAAATGTTGGCAAGAATGTGGGGCAAAAGGTACACTCATATATTGCTGGTGGGACTGCAAATTGGTGTAACTGCTATGGAAAGCAGTATGGAGATTCCTCAGAAAATTGGGAATGGAACCACCATTTGACGCAGCTATCCCACTCCTTGGTTTATACCCAAAGAACTTAAAATCAGCATACTGCAGTAATGCAGCTATGTCAATGTTTATAGCAGTTCAATTCATAATAGCTAAACTATGGAACCAATCTAGGTGTCCCTCAATAGATGAATGGATAAATAAAATGTGGTATATATACTCAATGGAATATTACTCAGCTTTAGAGAAGAGTGAAATTTTGGCATTCACCAGTAAATGGATGGAGTTGGAGAATATCATGCTAAGTGAAATAAGCCAATCCCACAAAACCAAAGGCCGAATGTTTTCTCTAATATGCAGATGCTAATTCACAATAAGGGGAGGGCACTAGAGAAGAATAGCATTACCTTAGATCAGGTAGAGGGAAGTGATGGGAAGGAAGAGGAAGGGATGTTGGGATAGGAAAGATAGTAGAATGAAATAGATATTATTACTTTATGTATATACGTGACTGCATAACCAATATGATTCTGCAACACGTACATATATGTATGATATATCAAAGTGCATAAATGCATTTTATCGTGTATAACTAATTAAAATAAATTAAAAATTAATTTAAAAAAACTAAAAAAAAAACCCCACATAAGAACCCCAATTTCTCCCAGCTCAATGTATAATTCCTAATATTCAGATTTAAGGCTTTTATCTAACTAACTTAATACCTCAGTATATTCTGGTTTAGGGCGTAAAGCCTCCAAATCTAACATCATATGTAGCTCAGTGACTGCTCAGGGGCACAGAACAAATATGTACTAAATGATATTTACTGAATAAGTGAGTGAATTTTCTTTTCAATAAATCCTCTTATTTTCCTTTCACATGTACTCTCTTATTCCTACTTTTATATGTTCACAGACATCTTATATTGTCTATTTAAAGAGCCTTCTTTATGCTATATCATTTGTTCTCACTTCTATTATGAAATCTTTTGAAATAAGTCAGCTAAGACCTATCTAGTCACTTGAACTGCTCTGGTACTTGTGGCTGTCCTGCTTTCCATTTAAAGGGATGCAATACAAGGTCAATCACCTTGTCAATTACCTTCTTTGTCACTTTCAGTACTGAGGCAGAGCCTTCTCTATACACTGAGTACTAACTAAAAAGTCTCTAATAAAATCTTCTCCAGTACATTATTTTAAAAGGGACCATCAAGATCCCTGCAAAAAATAGCACCTACAAATTAATAATATATGTTAGATTCAGAGATTAGTGGTCTTTGTTTTAACTGGATAGGAAATAAATAAAATAAACCTGTAGGATGTTTTCCCCCTGGCAGTGGGATTGTGCATATAGACAATTACTCTGCCACTCAGCTACACCCGCTTCCCCCATTTTTTTTTTTACTTTGAGACAAGTTCTCACTAAGTTGCCCAGCTGACCTTGAACTTGCAATCTTTCTGCCTCAGCTTTCCAACTAGCTGGGATTATAGGTGTGCACCACCATATATGTCAATTTTTTAAACTGAAGAGGATCTCCTATCCCTTTGCCAAATAATTGAATTTGTTAGTTATAGGTTAAACTTATTTCATGAAAATTTTGTTCTTTTTCTCATTATTGTCCTGTCATATAAAAATAAAACCATGGAATAATCAACAATAAGAAAGATAACATTCATACACATGACACCAAAGCAACGCTACCTCTCAGCTTGTTTGACCTACTAAACTGTTGCACAGGCCACTGGTGAGGACAAAGGTCAGGGTGTGCCTTGGAAGAATAGCACTAGATAAATAGCAGTAAAAACTCTGGAGAGGAAGGAAGCGTAGGCAGGACCTGCATTATGCCAATAAGAATGAGTAGCCAGTGTTGCTTTGAAAATTTTATAGTCTTTAAATTTAAATTGGGGCGATTTTTCTGACTCTTCTTACTCTGACCAGTCAGTATAGACACTCAAATCCAAAATATGTTACAGAAACCATGTTTGGTAGTGCACATCTGATTCCCAGCGACTTGGGGAGCTGATATAGGAAGACTGCAAATATGAGGCCAGCCTAGGCAAATTACTAAGAGTCTTTCTCAAAATTAAAAAGATAAAAAGGGCGGGTGTGTGTGTGGCCCCAGTGGTAGAGTACCCCTAGGTTTGATCCTCCAAATGTCATAGAAAAACAAAGTCAGGATGGCTGTCTTTTGGTAAGTCTTCTAGACTGAGGCAGGGAGCTTAGTCATGCTCCCTTTGCAGTACTCCAGCAGCATATCTGTCTGCGAGGACAGTTCTATGGCCTTCAGTCTCCTTCTATATGGACCTCAAATAGCAAGTAGGGATGAGTGATGTACCATCACCAGAAATACAGAACAGATAAAATCTGGTGGACTTTATGACTTAGCCCAAACATACAACTATCTTTTAACTGTAAAAAATATTTATTTCCTTTGGGTTTTTTGAGACAAGGTTTTGCTGTTCTGCCCAGGCTGGCCCTGAACTCCTGGGTTCAAGTGATCCCCTTGCTCCAGCCTTCTAAGTAGCTGAGATTGTAGGCACATACAAAAAAGTTGTTTTCTATATTAGGTATTATAATTACAAAATTAATAATTTAGCTTGAATTTTTGAAAGTAAGCAGATTTCATTAAGCTTTACAAAAAATTTATTTTGTTAAGTTTATGAGAGTTGCTATGAAACACAATTCTTTGGGAAAAAAAGAGAGACAATATTGTGTTTACTGGGCCATGGGTGGATAACTGACAACGGATGATGTCACTAATAGGCAATTATAATGTCCAGCATTCCAAAACTATTTAATAATTTGTTTTGAAGAAATATAGCTTCCAAAGGAACAAAAGGAGAATCTAAATATGTATTGGATGGCTACATATCAAAATAAGGTTAAATGTATAAAATAAAGAAATTAATCCCACCTTAAAAAAGTATCAAATATTTTGTCGGCAACTCAAATACAGAAAGAGGTTAAAAATTTATTGGTAAATTAGGCTGCAAGGGTAGAGCACTTGCCTAGCATGTGTTAAATCCTGGGTTCAACCCCCTGTTCCACACACACACACACACACAAAAAAAAAAAAAAAAAAGAAGAAGAAGAAAAAGTTTATTGGTAAATGAATCATTTGGACTATTCACTACATTTGCCATGTAAAAAATTTCCTGTGGAAACATTGTAGAAAGTAGTTAGGCTTCCAGAGTAATCTATAAAGACTTGGATGAATATTAGATATATCTATGTCCGTATAGCATAATGATGAAGGCATATGAACTTCCTAGAGCCAATAACCCCTTGATCCAGGCTTGGTCATGCTGGTTTGTCCCCAGCAGTATTTCTAATTGTTGCACTCTTCAGTCAGAATAGCTTTCTGGTCCTAGAACATCTTCTGGTAGGAGGGAATCCACTCATGTCTTTGTCAAACCTAGGTGGGTGGTATAGGTCAAGGGGCACTCCTTTCTAAATACCTATGCAGGAGTGAATGTTAATTGCCCCATTAGTCTCAGGGGAGGAATATAATTTTATCCTAACTACTCTTAGTCTTCAAACGTTTGTGGGTCTGAAACTGTTTAAAAGAATATTCTAATAAGTACTGAAATGAGGTTCAGCCTTAATCAAGTTCATGTGACCCAAACTTTTCCTATGTCTGGCTAGGCTCTCCAAACATCTGGGCAAATCCTCCCCTACTCACCCCAAAATGTATAATGTAATTACATTATAATACTGAACACCTTTTTTACACAAAAGGGAAGCATTTGCTACAATACACATCTATATGATCAATACAATGTTCCTGCATCTTCTCAGAGCCTACATATCTGTCTATGAAATATACTTCCAGGAAGACAAGTTCTTGAGCAGAGCTATTACTCATGTTCATGGTGCCACAGGAAATGCAAACAGGACACAGAGCTGAGGCCTGTGGGAAAACTAAAGTGAGTCAGGAGAAATGTTTAGTAAATTTTTACAATTTAGACTGGTTACACTAATGGCCAGGCACAGTGGTGCATGCTTGTAACCCCAGCAACTTGGAAAGCTAAGGCCAGAGAATGGCAAGTTTGAGGCCAGCCTTAGTCACTTAGTGAGACCTCTCTCAAAATAAAATAAAAATAAAGAGAGCTGGGGATGTTTCAGTGGTAAAGCAACCCTGGGTTCAACCCCCAAGACTGAAAAAAAAAAAAAAATGAATGGCCATACTAATGGTTATTATGCAAACCACTGGGGATGTCAATAAATACTTCAAAATCAGAATATTACATACTCATAATAGGTTCCTCCCTCTTCAGATACTAGTATAAGCTGATATTACTATAATTAAACAAAACATCAAGAGAGCTAAAGTAACATACTGTTTGAAGAAAGAGAGGTAACAAGATTAAGAACCCCCCAATCACTGTTTATATTAATTCATTATATTGATGAGCTAGTTCCATTAAAAATGTTTCTTTTTGCCAGGTGAGGTAGTTTATCCCTATAATCCCAGGCATGCAGGAGGTTGAAGCAAAAGGATCACAAGTTTGAAGCCAGCCTGGGCAACTTAGTGAGACTGTATCAAAATAAAAAACTAGAAAAAGAGATGGGCGTACAGCTCAGTGGTGAATCACCCCTGGATTCCATCTCTAGTGCCATACACACATAAAAAGTTTATTCTTTTCTCTAATTCATAGGTTAGGATGATTACTGGACATATAACAGCTGTGGTTTGGGCTAGATCTACACAGCATTACACCTCTGCCTATTCAAACATTTCAGTGTAAGATGCCATGACATTTGGCAGAGAATAAGCCTGCTTACTATGGGAAGCACAAAGATCCAACAACTTAAAGAGTTTTGCTTAAAGCTCATAAAATGTCTTTTTATTAAATTAGATTTTCATTTATATAAATTGTCATATAAAGATACTTTATTGTTAGAAAATGATACAGAAAACAAATCTTTAGAATTAAAACACATTTATACAACACTTCTTATCTTTTTCTTTTCTTTTTCTCCTTGTTTTTTTTTTTTTTTTTTATTATGAACTAAGTGTCAGTGGTCATCAGCTTGTTCCAGGATGCTAAGCATTCTGGTGAGCTGATGAGGTAGATGTAGAAGACCATTTGAAAAGGTGAGTGTGGATGGTCTAGACTAGATAACTGGTCATAGTATATGACAGGATCACTGAGCAAATAGATATGCCTGGGCATGTTGCTATCTCAAAACACTCCAACTTGAAACAGGATTTGAAGAAGCATAAGTAATATTATTGTCTCTATGTTAATTTCTAGGAATGAGGGAATTAAGAAAAATGGAAACAAGGTCTAACTGATGGTGAAGCACATTTTTTATGCAAACAAAATGCTAATAACAGTTAACTTTTAAAGAAAAAAATTTTTAATTGTAGATGTACACAATACCTTTATTTTATTTATTCATGTGTGTGGCTGAGGATTGAACCCCGTGCCTCACACATGTTAGGCAAGTGCTTCACCACTGAGCCACAACCTGAGCCTGTTAACATGTTTTATATCAGAGACACTTCATTCATCTTGTTTAGTCTTCATGAGTCTGGGAGATATAGATGTTTTTTACCTCCATTTTATCTTCTTAATTTTAATAAAATTATGAACCACTAAACTGCATAATTCTTTTTGTTGTTCAATTATAGTTTTGTCCTAGAGGTATATTATGGGTTCCACTCAATTCCTGGCCTTGTTTTACTGGCAAAATATAGGATGACCCTGGCTTATTGTCTTTAAAAATAATATTAGAAATAAGAGGTTAATCAAAAAACCAGCCACTGTAGCAAACTGGATGCACTTTCAGTGCAGCCTTACCTTCCTCTGGTGGCTTTCTGTAGAACCTTCATTCCTGCCAGCCTGCAGGACTTCCCTTCCAATTGTCTGCCCTTCAACATGGCACCTTCTAAGTACACTTCACCAAACATCCCATAGGCATCTTGCACCAGAAGGCAGACTCTGTAAGAAATCACAGTTGTTCTTTGAGGAGAAGTTTGGATTCATATAGAGATCAAGATCTGCCTTTCTTTCACTGGAAATCCACTGTATTTATCTTCCTAAATGGCTGAGTCAGGGGGAATGAAGTTAGATTTAAGGACGTACTTTTTGGACTTGTATAAACAGGTGTTTAGCCACAAAATATAGGAGACAGAATTTTTTCTTGGCACAAAACAAATCCCTAAGCTGAATGTGGTTGAAAAACACATAAAGATGACCATTTTCTCAAACCAAATATATTACTGCTGCCTAGAAACAGTCCTCTTTTTCCATTTTACCCTGTTCTCCATTAGAGAAGACCTTTCTACTTTATGTGAGAACTCAATACTGAGAAAAGCATCAGTGTAACATTATGATGAGAACAACAATAAGGAGCATTTTTTTGAGAAAGTATCTATTTACAGATCCATATCCCAGCAGGCAGCCACTTGGACATGATAGATATCCAGTGACAAGAAAGGATATTGCCCTAATTTTAAGTCAGATGTTGGTCTTCATCAAAGACTATCTATGACTGAATTTCCTCACTTCATAGTTCAGGTAAATGAAGTCTTATTTACTACAAAATGATACTTTTCATGGAGCCTAAAAATATTTATTCAGAAAACAGCATTACAAAATAGGCTATGGAACACAAAACTATTTTAAAGATAAAAGTATAATGGAAAAGAACAGATGACAAGCAAATAACAAGCAAAAGAAAGCAAAATCTGAAGCCATGAGCATCAACTTGTACCATGGCAAAAGGGTTAAGAATTCTAGACTCCCTGATGAAGGTCTCCCAAGTCCAAAAGGCACCATGGTTTGCAAGAGAAACAAAGGGAAATATTGACAGCACCTTTAATTGAATTGCTAATTTGCTATGGAATGAGATTAAAAAAATGTGCTCTCATAAAAATCACCAAACAAGGAAATAAACCATTGTGTGCAAAGAGTCTGAAGAAAATAGTAGATCTGTTGAGGACTTAAGATAATATAATTTACAGAAAATTCAGAATAATTTTTTTTCCCAGTATTGGGGATTGAACACAGGGGCAATCTACCTCTGAGCTACATCCCAGCCCTTCCTTTTTAAATTCTATTTTAAAACAGGTCTCACTAATTGTTGAAGCTAGCCTTGAATTTGCAATCCTCCTGCCTCAGTCTCCTGAGTAGCTGGGATTACAGGCATGTGCCACTAGCTAGAATAATTTTTTTTGGTGGTGGTACTGGGCACTCTTATCACTAAGGTATATCCCCAACAATTCCTTTTAACTTTTTATTTGAGACAGGGTCTCACTAAGTTGCCTAAGCTGCAACTTGCAACCCACTTCCTTCTGCCTCACAAGCAGAATAACTATTTAAAAAGGTAAGAGGTAATTTTTTCCCCCAGAAAACAGATGAAAATTAAATTGTTTAAAAACTGGCTAAAATAATCCATTAAAAATAAAGATTTAGGGGCTGTAGCTCAGTGGCAGAGCGCTTGTCTGTGTGAGGCATGCGTGAGGCACTGGTTCAAGCCTTAGCACCACATAAAAAATAAATTAATAAACAAAGGTATTGTGTGTCCTTCTACAGCTAAAAAAATAAATAAAATAAAGATTCATCCAGGCACAGTGGCGCATGCCTGTAATCCCAACTGCTTGGGAGGATGAGGCAGAGGATCTTGAGTTCAAACCCAACCTCATCAATGGTGAGACACTAAGCAACTCAGTGAGACCCTGTCTCTAAATAAAATATAAAATAGGGCTGGGGATGTGGCTCAGTGGTCAAGTGCCCCTGAGTTCAATCCCTAGTACCTTCTCTCCCCCCACTCTCCTCCCAAAAGACCTAATTACCAATGATCAAAAATTACAGGGCTAGGAATTTGGCTCAGTGGTAAAGTGCTTACCTAGGAAGTGCAAAGGTCCTGGGTTCAATTCCCAGCACCGCAAAAAAAAAAAAAAAAAAAAAAAAAAAAAAAAAAAAAAAAA
>NW_026000093.1:653434-723943 GCF_001458135.2 Marmota marmota marmota | reverse complement strand
AAAAAAAAAAAAAAAAAAAAAAAAAAAAAAAAAAAAAAAAAATTACAAATGGCAGAGGAATTTATTAAATTACAACATAGTTATAATATCAGCTATATCTTTTTAATTTTTTATATCTTTATTTTTTTTAACATGGTGCTGAATATTGAACCCTGTGCTTCACATGTGTGAGGCCAAGTGCTCTACCATTGAGCTACAACCAGTCCCATTCAGCTACATTTTGACCATGGGTAACTACAGAAAACCTATCCAGTTTCTTAGATAGGCTGCAAACTATAAAATTAAAGAGATGGGAGGGAGAACACATGGATTGAAAGAAGCAAAATTAGTCTATATAATGATAAATATTTGAAGAAATATGAGATTAAGAGATTACTATGAGAACCAGGGTATGATTGAGAAGGAGCTGGTAGATGGCATATGGGTATTTTTATTTCTTGTTTTTAGATATACATGACAGTAGAGTGTATTTTGACAAATTATACATATATAGAGTACAATCCATTCCAATTAGAATTCCATTTCTGTGGGTAAATATAATGTTGAGTTACACCGGTCACGTATTCATATATGAGCAAAGGATAGTTATGTCCAATTAATTCTACTGTTTTTCCTATTCCCACCCCCTTTCTTTCTCCTTTGTCTAATCCAATGAACTTCTATTCTTTCCCTCCCTATCCCCCTTGTTGTGTGTTAGCATCCACATATCAGAAAGTATATTCAGCTTTTGTTTTTGGGGATTGGCTTATTTTACTTAGTGTGATATTCTCCAGGTCCATCCATTTAGCAGCAAATGCCAAAATTTCATTCTTCTCCATAGCTTCGTAATATTCCAGTGTGTGTGTGTGTGTGTGTGTGTGTGTATTACATTTTTTAAAAAAATCTATTCATCTGTTGAAGGGCACCTAGTTTGGATCCATAGCTTGGCTATTGTGAACTGAGCTGCTATAAACATTGATGTGGCTGTGTCACTGTAGCATGCTGATTTTAAGTCCTTTGAATATAAACTGAGGAGTGGGATAACTGAGTGAAATGGTGGTTTCATTCCAAGTTTTCTGAGGAATCTCAATACAGCTTTCTATAGCGGTTCCACCAATTTCAGTCCTACCAGCAATGTATGAGTGAACATTTTTCCCCACATCCTCGCCAACATTTATTATTACTTTTATTCTTTTCTTTTTTCTTTTTTTTTGGTACCAGGATTGAACCTCAGGGACTCTTAACCACTTAGCCACATCCCCAGCCATTTTTATTTTTTATATAGAAACAGGGTCTTTCTGAGTTGCTTAGGGTCTTGCTAAATTGCTGAGGCTGGCTTTGAACTCTTGATCCTCCTGCCTCACCTTCCCAGCCACTGGGATTACAGGCATGTGCTGTGCTTCCACCCCCAGCTTGTTACTTGTGTTCTTGATAATTGCTGTTCTGACTGGAGTGTATGGAATCTCAGTGTAGTTTTAATTTGCATTTCTCTAATTGCTAGAGATGCTGAATATTTTTTCCATATATTTTTTGACCATTTGTATTTCTTCTTTTGTGAAGTGCTTGTTCAGTTCCTTTGCCTATTTATTGACTGGATTGCTATTTTTGGTGTTAAGTTTTTTGAGTTCTTTGTATATCCTGAATATTAATGCTCTCAAAAATAGGGGATGGGGCTGGACATACAGCTCAGTTGGTAGAGTAGCACTTGCATTCACGAGGCCCTGGGTTCAATCCCTAACAACACTAAATAAATAAATAAATAGGGACAAGAAGCTATACAAAATGACTTGGGAGGTTTGTGGAAGAATAAAATAGAACTTTCAAAGAAGAAAGAAATATTAGCTGGGGAGAAGGCTAGAGAAATAGATCACAGAATGAGAAGGTCTAATCTATGCCTACTAGGAATCAGAAGAAAAAAATGAAGGAAGGGGAAGCAATAACTAACTTAAAATCTAGTAACTGATTTTTTTCTCAACTAATGTAAAATAAAAGAAGAAAAACAAATACCAGACAGGACAGCAAAAAGGAAAACCATTCTAATACATACAGTGTAATGAAACTAGAGAACACCAAAGACAGAGAGAAGATTTTTAAAAGAAAGAAGCACACAGATAAGATTTATATATTTTATATTTACCTGGATTGATTAGCATCTTTTAACAAGATGTGCACAATTAGAAGATTTTCAAAAACCATCTTCAGATAAATTAACATTTACTTTCCATCAACTTACTCAAAAACCATGAATAATTGGGCTGGGGTTGTGGCTAGGTAGAGCACTTGCCTAGCACATGTGAGGCACTGGGTTTGATTCTCAGCACCACAAAAACAAAAACAAAAAAACAAAAAACCATGAATAAAATCAGAAGCCCAGTGTAATATTCTGAAAGCCTTCTCAGAACTGTGTAGCAGCAAAACTATCTTTCAAATATTGTGATAAATAAAGATATTTTCAGATAAAGAAAAATTAGGAGCAATTTCCACCTACAGCCTGAGATATTTGCTAATTATTAAGGCAATTACTAAAATTATTTTAATTATATACTTTAGGAAAAAGAAATTATCATGGAAAAAGGGTCTCAGATGTAAGAAGGACTAGTAATGAAAAATATAAATAAATGAAAATGATAGAATAAAATAACAGCACAATCAATAATATTAATTAATAAGGAGAGCAGAAAATAGAATGGATAAAATATGAAATGGATACCATAAAATTCAAATTGAGGGGGAGGTGACAAGTTTAAATGTTCCCAAATTCTCATATCACTCTATGTCTAAAGATATTAACTTAAGTATAGTAAGTGTGGTATAATTTCAAGGATAAACTCTTAAAGTAAGAGAAATAGGAAATATCACTTCCAAATTACTGGTGGGGAAAAAGGAATGAGAAATATAGGCAAACAAATGAAAATAAGAAAACATGGGGAGACAGCATAAAAAAGGCAAGAAAAATTAAGGTAATAAATTAGGTGATAGACATGTCTTTGTATATTAGAAATAAAATTAAAATGACAAACTTGACAGTCAAAGAATTTGTGATATTGTTTGAAGGAAGAAAAAAATGTTTTACAATAAACAATTGCTAGAAACTTCCTAAAACACAGAAAGGTTCAAAACACAAGGGTATAAAAAAGAATTTCCAATAAATATTAAGCAAAAGAAAGCTCAGAGGACTTTTAAATAAAAACTTTTAGGACAGAAGGCATTATTAGTAACAGAGAGATCACTATTGATAATAAAGTTTAATTTACCAGGAACACATTCAATGCTAAACCTTTATGCTCTAGTTTTTATATAGAATATAAGATGATAAACCCACACAGAGGAATTAACAAATCCACCACCAGTGTAGGAGATTTTAATATACTTTAGCCAACTCTTGATAAACCAACAAAACAAAAAGTAAAGATTTAGAAAACTTACATATACATAATGAGTTTGATTTGCTGGATAAATATAAGAAAAATGCCCCCAATTAGAAAAACTGCATTCTACCAGGCATAGTAGCGCACACCTATAATCCCACTAACTCAGGAAGACTGCAATATTGAGGCCAGCCTCAATAACTTAGGGAGACCCTGTCTCAAAATAAAAAATAAGAAAGACTGGGGATGTAGCACAGTACCCCTTTGTTCAATGTTTAGTACTCCTTATTTCAATGTCTAATACCAACAAAGCAAAGCAAAACAAAACAAAACCAAACAAACAAAACCGGAAAAAAATGTGCATTCTTAATGTACAAAACCCGGGCTTGGACTTTGTCATACAGCAAGTTTCAATGAATTCCAAAGAACTCATATTATATGACACAATTCTTTGCCTACAATAAAATTAAGAAAGAAATCAAGCAAAAATATGTATTTAAAAATCCTCTTATATTTGCAAATTTTACAACATATTTTTCAATTTTTAAGTCAAATAGGAAATCACAGTGGGAAACTATACTTTGAACTGTTGATAATAAAAATACCTCGTCAGAATTTATAGATCATGACATATTAGGAAACTGATTGTCTTGTATATAATAAAACAATACTTTGCCTATTTACATATTAAAATTAGTTATCTACCTACTACCAAGAATTCTACACCAAATCTCTGTTAATTGTTAACACCTTTTCTCAGGATGCTGAACCTCCCAGGGATTTGGTCCTGAAGAGCTTCTGCTCTACTTCAACCTGGATGTGTTAGCATTCACACCTGAGGCCCAGCAGTCATTCTGGTATTTCCTGTCACCAAATTTGGGGGTTCTCTTTGCTGCTCTGCTATGCTGGTTTTCCTATTTCCTACACCCCATATCTTTCCTCCTTAATTGACATCTTTAGTTCAGTAGCTCATGGCTTCTAGCTTCCTCAAAATGGGAAGGAAAAAATATTGAAACCATGCATGAAGTCACTGATTGTCTGTCCTCAAACTTTATGGGCAGTTGAGCTGGTGGAGATTTGAAGACTGGAACTGATTTTTAATTCAAAGTCCAATCATGCTTTGTTTTGCTTCCTTCTTACTGGCAGCCAAAGTCTGTTTTAGTTTCCAGAAAGCTATGCAACAGTAGAAATAAAAATGTGTGTGTGTGTGTGTGTGTGTGTGTGTGTGTGTGTGAGAGAGAGAGAGAGAGAGAGAGAGAGAGAGAGAGAGGGAGGGAGGAGAGAGAGACTGGGAACTGAATCCCTGGGTGCTCTATCACTGAGCTCCATTCCCAGTCCTTTTTATTTTTTATTTTAAGAGAGGGTCTCACAAAGTTGCTGAGGCTGGTCTCGAGATCCTCCTGCCTCAGCCTACTGAGTCACTGGGATTGCAGGTGTGTGCCACAGTGTCTGGCTGAAAACATAAACTTTTATGCTGAACTTATATCTATAGAAGCTTTAAAGGATTCATCTTGCCCTAGCTTCCTCCTCAACTGCCTTACGTCTCTATTCCATGTCTGAATAGGGATAATGAGTCAGAGCCTGGGGGACCAGGCCACAAAGGGAGAACCAGGCTGCATTTACTGAGAAGGCCGCCATAGGCTTTCCTGTAGAAAGAGTGAAAGTGGCCCTATTCCTGCCTCACACAGTGACATTAAGAGAAAGCATGTCCACTACTGATATATTCTAGACTTGGCTTTAAGTGATTACTATTTGTTAACATTTACAAAAGTTAAGAAGAAAACAAAAATCCACATTGATTCAAATGCAAAGTTCCTTTCTTTTTGACTGTGCTAAGAGAGGGGTGGAGAATTGGCTGTATTTTGCTTGAAGTTTTTGATTTGCCTTTATCTCAGATAAACCTAGGAAGAGTCTTTTTGTTTATTCTTTCACCGCAGAGATGAGTTATCACTATTCTGCTTTTCTTTCTTGTGTTCATACCTAGTCACACATGATCTCCTCCTAAGCTGTGGCTCAGTGAAGGCTGGCTCAGGCCAGAGGTGGAGTCATCATCCCTGTTGGTTCAACTGGATTGAAATTGGCATTCAACAGACAGCCCAAACCAGAGTTAGCTTATCAGCAGCAACATGGAATTCCACCCACTTGTCAATAGTTTCTGCTCAGTGAAACACTATCTCTAAAAATCAGTGCTGGTATGACAGGTCTGAGCAGAAATGGCCCCATAACTGACTTGTTTTTCCTGAATCACCAGAAACTTACCATAAATTGTATCATTCAATGGAACCCAAATGGCTTCCCAGGGAGGTAGCATCATGTTATAACTCTGGACTTTGCAAGAGTTCCTTACCTGTCTGAGACTGAATTTACTCATTTTAACTCGGGAATAAAAGAACCTAGCTTAAAGGGCTGTAGCAAGCATTGAAATGATTCATTATATAGGGCTAGGTACAGTGAATGGCACCAGCAGATAAATCTTCCCTTGGCAGGGTTCTCAGGTTAATTTTTATATTAAAGTTTTATAATTTTCTCTATATAGTTCTTATATATATTTTGTTAGACATATGCCTAGATTATGTATGTTTTTTCCTATTTATTTATTTGTTCTAATTAGTTATATATGACAGTAGAATGAATACATTTTGACACATTGTACACAAATGGAGCACAACTTCTCATTCCTCTGGCTGTACACAATACACACCAGTCCTGCAATCATACATGTACATAGGGAATAATGTCTGACTCATTCCACCATTCTCCCTCCCCCCCTTTTTTTCTATTTTAAATGGTAGTTGTGTGTGTTGTTGTATGCTACTGGTGTACAGAATTACACCAGTAATGGTGTACAGAATTACAACTGACTTGAATTCTGGACTTCGGTAATCTATAAATCTTAACCAAACTTATTTATGATCCTTTTTATGTAGTGTTATCTAACCATTTCATAATGTTAACATTTCTGAAATCTTTTTTATTAGAGCATTATTATTTATACATAGTATTTGGGTTCCTTTTGACATAATTATACATACAAGGAACTTGACTTTAATCCCCATTCTCCCTTTGCTTTCTTTCCCTTCTCTCCCTGTTTTCTCTTTACTGATCTCCCTTTCACTCCTTTATTTATTTATTTTTGATTGGTACTGTCTACATATACACAAAGGTGAAATTTCTTTTTGTATATTTATATATGTATATAAAATGATTGTTAGATTTCCTTCCATTTCTTTTCCTTTCCCTTCCTTCCTTCCATTCTTTTTTAAAAAAATTTAGAAAAAAATGTATTTAGTTATTTTAATTAGGTATATTTGACAGCAGAATGCATTTTGATTCATTGTACACAAGTGTAGCACAAGTTTTCATTTCTCTGATTGTACACGTTGTAGCATCGCACCATATGTGTAGTCATACATGTACCTAGGGTAATAATTTCCATCTCATTCCACCATCTTTCTTGCCCCTGTACCCGCCTCCCTCCTTTCCTTCCCCTTTGCCCAATCAAAGTTCCCCCATTTTCCCCATCCCCCACGCCATTATGGGTCAGCATCCATTTATCAGAGTGAACATTCGGCCTTTGGTTTTTTGGGATTGGATCACGCTTAGCATGATATTCTCCAGCTTCATCCATTTACCTACAAATGGCATAATTTTATTCTTTCATCCATTGTGTATATATACCACAGTTTCTTTATCCATTCATCTATTGAAGGGCATCTAGATTGGTTCCACAGTTTAGCTATTGTGAATTGAGCTGTTATAAACATTGATGTGGCTGCATTACTATAGTATGCTGATTTTAAGTTCTTTGGAAGGAGTGCAATAGCTGGGTCAAATGGTGGTTCCATTCCAAATTTTCTAAGAAATCTCCATACCAGATTGATTGTACCAATTTGCAGTCCCTCCAGCAATGTATAACGTATGAATGTGCCTTTTCTCTCACATCCTTGCCAACACATATTGATGTTTGTATCTTTTTTTAAAATACCTTTATTTTGTTTTTATGTGGTGCTGAGGATTGAACCCAGTACTTCACACGTGCAAGGCAAGTGCTCTACCACTGAGCTACAAACCCAGCCCCTTGTTTGTATTCTCGATAGCTGCCATTCTGACTGGTATGAGATGAAATCTTAGAGTAGTTTTGATTTGCGTTTCTCTAATTACTAGAGATGTTGAACATTTTTTCATATATTTGTTGATAAATTTTACAGCTTAGAAGTGTCTGTTCAGCTCCTTAGCCCATTTACTGACTGGGTTGTTTGTTTGTTTTGGTGTTAAGTTATACAGATTCAATCTGATTCCAATTACAATCCCAATGTCATGCCTTATAGAAATAGAAAAAGCAATCATAAAATTCATTTGGAAAAAATAAAGAGACCCAGAATAGTCAAGGCCTTTCATTTTTTTTTGGTTCCAGGAATCTAACCTAGGGGCGCTAAACCCCTGAGCCACATTCTCAGCCCTTTTTATGTTTTATTTCAGCGTCAATCTAAGTTGCCTAAGGTCTTGCTAAGTTGTTCAGGATGGCTTTGAACTAGTGATTTAGCCTTTTGAGTCACTAGGATAATAGGCATGTGCCACAGTGCCCAGTTCATTCTCCTACTTCTACTCTATTGATCTTCTCTAAATCTTTAAGATATCCGATTCTCTCCCCCACTGCCTTCTCTAGCTTCCACATATAAAGAAAATATTCGACCCTTGATTTTCTGAGTCTAGCTTATTTCATATAACATGGTTTTCTCCATTTCTATCCATTTACTAGCAAATGCCATTATTTCATTCCTCTTTATGGCTGAGTAAAACTCCATTGTGTATATATACCACATTTTCTTGATCCATCCATCTATTAATAGGCATCTGGACTGATTTTGTAACTTGGCTATTGTAAAATGTGCCTCTATATACACTGAAGTTGCTGTATTGTTACAATACACTGATTTGAGTTTTTTTGGATTAAAAGACGAGGACTGGGATAGCTGGATCACGTGGTTGTTCCACGTCTAGTTTGTTGAGGAATATCCATACTGCTTTACAGAATGGTTGTAATAGTTTGCAGACCCACTAACATTGCATGACTAACTTTTCCCCACATCCTCACCAATATTTATGATAATTTGTTTCTTGATAATTGCCCTTCTGACTGGAGTAAGATGAAATCCTAGTATAATTCTGATTTGCATTTCTCTGATTTCTACAGGTGTTGACCAGTTTTTCACATATTTGTTGGTAAGAGATCCTTCATTTGACTAAGGGATTCCTGGTAAGTAAGGAAATGTTTTTCCTTATATATGGGTCTTGGATCTTGTCAAATGCGTTTTCTATATTAACTGAAATGATTATATGTTTTCTCCTTTAATGTAGTAAATGACAATTTATATATTCTTTGCAAGTGTTAAAGTAATTTTTCATTCCTGAGGTAAAACTCAGATCTTACTGCTTTTTTTGTTTTATATCCATGAGTGATACTGGCCTTTAATTGTATTTTGTATTCTAGATTTTGTATCAAGATCGCTTATATCCACTTCACAGAATGAGTTGATGAAGATATCTTTTTATTTTTTTCTTTGAAAAATCTATATAAGACTTGATCTGGTCTGATAGTTTAGGAGAATTTGGTGATAAAACTCTATGGCTCTAGTGCTTTTCTTCCCTAGGAATATTTTAACTACCAATTTAATGTCTCCAGTGAGAAATGGACCATTTAAGCTAATTTCTTCAGCCATAATGGTAAAATATATTTTTGTAGGGACTTCTTTCCATTTCATTATTGGCCTAAAAGTGCTAAAGTATCTTCACTATGTTTCTCATCCCTGAGAGTTGATGCTTGTATATATATATATGGGGGGTACCAGGGATTGAACTCAGGGGCACTCAACCACTGAGCCACATCCCCAGTCCTATTTGGTATTTTATTTAGAAAAAGGATCTCACTGAGTTTGCTAGGTGCCTCTTCATTGCTGAGGCTGGCTTTGAACTCTCGATCCTCCTGCCTCAGCCTCCCAAGCTGCTGGGATTATAGGTTTCTTGATAATTTCTTGCTACTGTGCCTGGCTATATATATTTCCTTTTCAGTATTATTTTGTCTCCTCTTTTTTTCAGTTTTACCTTAGGATTGTTATTAATCATTTTGAACAACCAACTTTTGGCTTTGTTTATTTGCTTATGTCATTAATTTCTACTCATATTTCTAATCTTCCTTCTAAGCCTTTCTTCTTTTTAAAATATGAGCTATTTAGACTATAAATTTTGTTCTAAATATGACACCATATGAATTTTGATTCTTAGTATTTCATTGTTTATCAGCTGAATTTAAAAATTTACATTATTATTTCTTCATTGATCCATGAGTTCTTTGTAAGTATTATATGTTTTTCTTTAAAAATTTTTTTTTGGTGCTGGGGATTGAACCCAGGGCACTCAATCACTGAGCCACATCCCCAGCCCTTTTTATATTTTATTTTGAGACAGGGTTTTCCTAAGTTGTTTAGGGCCTCACTAAGTTGCTGAGGCTGACCTCAAACTTGTGATCCTCCTGCCTCAGCCTTCCAAGTTGCTGGAATTGCACCTAGCTGAATTTTTTCTATAAGTACTTAAAATACGTAACTTTTATTACTAATTCAATTGCACTAAGGTGAATGATGTATTCTTTAATAATGATTCTTTAATATTTATAGAGACTTGCTATGGCCTAGTATTTCTGTGAAAGTTTAACATGCCTTTGGTTTCTTCCCTTCCTTCCTTCCTTCCTTCCTTCCTTCCTCTGTCCCTTCATGGTACTGTGGAATGAACTCAGGGCCTTGGGCATGCAAGGTAAGTGCTACTACATTCCAATCTAATGGTCTTTGGTTTCTACAAAAATGAGGAAGTGTGTTGGCTAAGATGAAATAATCAACGTTCAATCCTACTGACTTAACCTTAGGAAATAGGGCCAAAAAGAAAGGGTGATGTAAGTAATTGATTTCTTTTTAGTGTTTTCAATATGTTGTTCCACTGTCTTCTGGCCCCCATTGTTTCTGATGAGAAATTGGCTTGTTTCTTATTGGGTTTGTTCATCTATGATGAGTGATTTTTCTCTTGCTGCTTTTAAGATTTTATCTTTATTTCTGGTTTTCAACATTTTGACTATGAGGTTCTGGGCGTGTATTTCTTTGAATTTATCCTTCTTGGACTCTACTGAACTTCTTGGATCTGTAGATTAAAGTTTTTCATCAAATCTGAGAAGTTTTAGCCATTATTTCTTCAAATATTTCTTCTTCACCATTCTCCCTCCTTCTGGCACTCTCATTACATGTACTGATGCACTTAATGGTGTTCCATGTTTCTCTAAGGTTCTGTTTCATTTTCTTTGTTCTTTTTCCCCCCATTGTTCTTCATATTTTTTTCCCATGTTACTAGGGATTAAGCCCGGGCCTCGTACATCGTTAAACCTTTTTTTTTTTTTTAATTTATTTTGAGACATGGTCTCTCTAAATTGTCCAGTCTGGTCTTGAACTTGAAGATCCTTCTTCTATAGCTCCATAATAGCTGGGATTACTGACATGTTCCACCACACCTAGCTTGGACTGCATAATCTTGATTATCAGCTTCAAGTCCTCTAATTCTTCCTTCTGCCATGTTAAATGTATTGTTGAGATCCTCTATTGAAGTTCTGTTTTCTAATTCCAATGTTTCCCTTATTGACAATCTCTATTTTATTAGATATAATCATTAATTCTTTTTAAAAATATATATTTTTAGTTGTAGATGGACACAATATCTTTATTTTATTTATCTTTATGTGGTGCTGAGGACTGAACCCAAGGCCTTACACATGTTAGGCAAGTGCTCCACTACTGAGCTACAAATGAGCCCTGTTCTTTAATTCTTTTAGTTCTTTAAACATAAATTTTTAATAGCCGTATCAAAATCTTTGTCTACTAAGTCCAACACCTGGTTCTCTCCAAAAGCAATTCCTTTTTCTCCTCCCAACCCTCTCTTTCAGGCAGAGTTTTGCTATGTTGCCCAGGCTAGTCTTGAACTTGATCCTCTGCCTTGGCCTCTTCAGTAACAGGGACTAATGTATGTTTCACAAAACTTGGCTCTGAAACCATGTTCAATCTTCTGTATTTTTTCCCCCTCTACCTGAGTATAGTTCACGTTTCTTTTTATGTCCTATAACTTTTTGTTGTTGTTGTTGACAAGTGGGCATTTCTGATAAGATATTGTAGTGATTCTGGAACTGATTCCTCCCCTACCTTGGGGGTTGATGATATTGCCATTTGCATGGTTCTGTAGTGACTTGTCTGAATTAACTCTGAAAAGTTTATTTTCCCCACAGGGTACAGCCTCTGATGTTCCTGCTTAGATTCCTTTTTTGTTTTCATTTTCTCATCGGGGATACACAGGGGTTGCCCCAGTTTACCATAAGCCATGAATGGGTGAAAGGTTGTGCTTAAGTTCTCTCAGCCAGTTTGATTTTGACTCTTTATGACTGGATGTGCAATCCCAGCTCAAAGGGGTATAGGCTTTGCCTTTCTCCCTCCTTCCAGCAGAGCTCCAATTTTCTCTCTTTAGCCATTCCAGTGAGGGTAAGGCCTAGGGTGTGCCAGACTGCCAGAGATGTGTGTGGTTTTATTTTAAATGCTGGTTTCCTAGGGGGTGCCCCTAGGTCAGAGTAGCTCATTGTTCCTCCAGTATGGTCAGAGGTGGTGCTGAAGCCACAGGGCCGGGGAGGCCTTCACCCTCTACTGACTGATCTCTTTCAACTCCACTCTGTGCGCTGCTCTGACTGCTCCTGAGTGGGTACAGTTGAGCATTTATGCAATATTGAGGACCCCAAGGTTTGACTGTAACCCTGGTAGGGCTCTGTGGCTGTCTTTTTTTCTCCGATTCTCTCTGTGAATTTATTTCTTTGCCATTGGTGGTTGATACAGTATTATGAAGCTACACACACTGATTGTTCTCCACCAAGAACCCCATTATTTTCAATAGTACTCTTGAACGTGGAATTCTTCCACCCAGTTCAAAATAAAGTCAGCTCCCTTAGGCGATACTATATCATTCTTCTTACAACCTGCTCTGCTTGCTTGGCAAAAGCTTGGAGATTTCATAAATGTAACTTTGATTTTAAGTTAAGGACAATGCTTTGGAATTCCCAAATGTTAAATATTTTCCTTATCTCTGCTTTCCCCTATTGCTGTGGTCTGAGGGTTTGTGTCCTTCAAAACTCTAATGTTGAAATCCTTACTACCAAGATGATGGTACTAGGAGGAGCTAGGGCCTTTAGTATTAGGTTATAAGGACAGAGACTTCATGAATAGGATTAGCACCCTTATAAAAGAGATACCAGAGAAAATCTGCCTTGATCTGGGACTTTTGAGCCTCCAGAACTATGAGAAAATAAATTTTAGTTGTTCATGAACTACATAGTCCATGGTATTTTTTTGCTACAGTAGCTTGTTCCAACACCTATCTTCCTTTTCTCTCATTATCTTTTTGGCCTTATTTCAACTTTTTAAACATGGAAAAACTCCTTCCCATCTTAGGGTTTCACACACACTGTGATTTGTTGTGAATGCTTTTTTTCTTATCTGTTTGCAGAGCTAGCTGTTGCTTCAGGCTCAGCCTAGAGATCACTTCCTTAAAGAAGCCTTCCCTGACTATAATGGCTAGAGCAGTTCACCTCATGCCCAAGTTCTATCTCTTGGCACCATGTTCAACTTCTTTCCTAGTACTCACAGAGTTTGCGATTACAAGCTTGTCTGTGCATTAGGTCTCTCTTCCAGGGAAGCACAGAGGGTAGGGACTGCTTAGCCTTATAGAGAGCCTAGCCAAGAGTCAATTCTGCTGTACGTATGTATGCATGCTTGTACTGCAGTATTAGGGATTGAACCCGGGGGCTCTACCACTGGGCTATATCCCCAATCCTTTTTTAAAAAATATTTTGAGATGGGGTCTTGCTAAGGTGCTGAGGCTGGCTTTGAATTTGCAATCTTCCTGTCTCAGCCTCCCGAGTCACTGGAATTATAGGCATGTACCATCAAGCACAGCTAACTCTGCTGTATTAGCACATAAATGGGCGGATCACCGATTTACGAGACACCCCCAAAAGTCAAGGCACCATTTTGAAGCCCAAAGACAAACACCTAAGTGCTTTAGTTATTAAGCATCTTGTTTCATGGCTCTGATGCCCTCTGTGCCTCACTACATCTGTTGCACTTCTATTTTCTGACTTCATAGATTTGTACTTAGGTAGTTTATTGTGTTCAAGCAAATCAAGATGTCTCTTAGGAAAAAAAGAACAACACCCAATTAGGTCTACAAATTCAGAACTTTTCTCTAAATTTACAGAATAAGGGCTAAAGAGCCATTCTTTTTTCTCACTGACACATGATGACCAGAAGATTTTTATTTCCAATGGAAGTAAATCAAAGAAACAAATAGAAGACCAACTTCCAGAATAGGAGGGTGAAGATGCAATGGTATCTCTCTTCAGTAAACAAACATTTAACTGGAGAAAACAATAAAAACCAATCATTTAGAGTCTCTGGAAATTGTGTTACAGCAAATGGAAAAACATTCCATGAATGGAATCAAGAAAATCTACTAACATTCAGTAAGAACAGCAAGAACACAAGTTTGTGGCCCTTGAGTCATAACTCACCCCCTACCAAAAATTCATCTTGCGAGGTTATTCTAGGGCTCTACTAAGGCAGGTACAATTAAGAAGATGGCTCCCTCTGCCTACCAGACTAGACTATGTTCCCTAGTCTAAGGAACATTTCACACTGGGAGGAATGACTACCAACATCTCTACCAAGTGTGGCAGGCCAAGAATACTGACCTAATTGTCCCACTACAGCTCACTCACAGGTTAGAAGCAAGCCCAGAAGAGCAGTGCCCCCCCACCCCCCCTGCATAGTACCTACTTTAGCTCAGGGATGTCATGCATGCAGAAGTGGCCAATGTCCCTACTCCTAGTTCCTATGAAGTGAAAATTTCAAATAGTATTTGAAAAGAAGAAAGTAAATGGGGATGATGAGAAAAATTGCTGGGTAGGAAGAGGTTTGGGGAGGTACCATATCCTGATTAAGCACAACTGGTTTCTAGCTATGCCAACTTGGGGGATGGTGAAGGCCATAAGGGGCCTGTGGAAGAAGGCTAGAAAGACCTAGGAACTGGGGTGGTGGGTAATGGGCACATGTGTCAGCTCACCCGCCTCCTACCATTCAACGCACAAATGTTGAGATGTCACTAAAAGGTGTCATATATAAAAGAATATTCTAGGGCTGGGGCTGTGGCTCAGCAATAGAGTGTTCGCCTAACATGTGCGGTAGAGCGCTTGCCTAGCATGTACGAGGCCTTGGGTTCGATCCTCAGCACCACATAAAAATAAATAAAGGTATTGTGTCCAACTACAACTAAAAAATTTTTAAAAAAGAATATTCTAATAAAAATTTTGTTTTGGAAATGCAACTTTAGGGCAGGGTGGAGGATGGCTTGAATAGGGACTTCTTAGTTCTGGTGGGTGTCCACTGACCTAATCAAACTATCAAGTGGTGCTCATGGGCCAAATCTACTGGCTAATATATTTTCTTTGGTTTATACAATGTTAAAATTTTAAACATTTAGTAACTTAAATTAAAAATTCAAATTTCTTTTTATCCTGAGAAGCCTGCATCTCTTGTGCCAGTGGGTCTACACCCTAGAAACCTGAAGCCGCTGCCCCTCTGGTAAGGCATAAACTTGTCAGTTTACCCTGTGCCCTTCCCTCCATGCTTGGTCTCCCATCCTCACATTACCACCATCTTCTGTGCCTCCTTGGCTTCTGCTAGCACATGAGAATGTGTTAGAAAAACATTGCAAGGTAAATAGGAAAGCATGGCTGTGAATGACAGGCAGAGCCTACATTAGCTGAGGTTTCCAAAAAGGTAAATGGTTGTGAAGGTTACAGCAGCTGAATGTGAGTCTCATTTTAGAGAACAGAGAAGCTGCAGAATTAGGTGGTTTTGGTCCAGGAGTAGGCAAGGACTAAGTTGATTAACACAGTACATGGAGTCCAAAATGCCCAGTGGAGGATATGAGTCAAAACTGGGTGACAGAGGCAACACAGGCAGAGGGGCTGAGGTACTGGCCCTGTTGACACCTCTAACAAGCTCAGGAAACTCTCTGGGATGATATTCCTTTCATAAGATAAGGGGTACATCTACAAAGACCTTTTCAGTTATTTTAGACAGACATAGAGATTGCAGTTCAGGCATCAGAACTTGAATTGGGGAAGATGCTTTAACAGTATGTGGCCATGCCTTGAAGGAAAACTAAAAGATATAAGCACCATCCTCAGTTGGCTCTTAAGTACTGGGAACTAGTAGCTAGCAATGGGGGTTGGGCGAGTTAGGAAATTTGACATTTTAAAGTTATATGAAAGATGAGTGTTTATAAAATTGAGCTTCCCCTTTGGGAGGCTGATTGAGTATATCCTTTTGCTGGTTTGCCAGTAGGCAAGGAAAATATACACATTCACTTACACCAAATTTTCCACTGCTAGTGATAGATAAGCTTATGCCACAGGTGACTTTCTTTTTAAAAATAATCTTATTTTTCATTTAGTATACTGGTAATTGAACCCAGGGCATTGAACAGGCTAGGCAAGTGCTCCACCACTGAGCTACATTCTCAGCCTCACAATGACTTTCCATGCCCTACACGGCACTGAGCACTGTTGGTAGGTACCCTGAGAGGGACCCTGCTATTTTTAGGAGTGATTAACTTACATAAATACATAGAAAAGCATAAAAATGTCTCACAGGGAGGTAAGTAAAAAGTTATTGGTTAGTATAAAAGCCCCAGAAACACATTCATTCTATCACACACAGAGCTCCCCACTCTGTTCTTAAAATAACTCTCATGAGTGATTCCCACTTTATTAAGGTCAATGCCCCTCTCATGTCTAAAACAATGACACTCATCCAAACACTCCACTCCATTTTTATGACTATAAATGTGGTACAGGGGAGCTGCACAGTCTGGAGAAGGGGTTCCATTCTGAGCTCTGTAGCTGATGGACATGGGTCCCCAGCTGGCCCCTGTGCAATCCCCGTAATTAATTTTCATTTGTTTCATTCACATCTAGCTAAGTACCTCAAAATCTTAGTTTCCTTCATCCATTAGGAAAATTTACATTGTCATAGATCATCATGTGTCTGCATCTTTATAAAAGGACTAACCGCAGTGAGCAAAGGGGCTAAGAGGGAGGGGGGGTCTGAAAGCCAGGGATGCAAGGTTACCATCTAGACATGAGCTCCTAACAGAGGACTCCCCTTGTGATGAGCCCTATGCCACTGACCTCATGGTGTAGCTCTGCTTTGTGAGGTATCTCCATCCTGAGTAAGCAATAAATAAGGATTAAAATGCCCAGTGTCTACAGCTTGCCCCTGTACCCAGTCATCCCTTTGAGGTGGGAAGAAACTGCAGCAGCCAGAAAATGGATTCATGGAGCAGCACCCCAGCAGAGTACCTTTCAGAAGTCATTTGTGGGACTTTGATTCTGTGCATTTCTGAACCATGAGGGTGAGGCCTGGACCATGTAGGAAGAATTGACTAAAATTGGTGCCAAATGAAACCACATTCCAAAGTGCATTCCCAACAACATAAAATCACACAGATAAGAGGTTTCTGGTTCAATCACAGCCATATCATGGCTGGAAGTTTAAAAGTCCATTATGGAGGTAATGTTTGCCTTTGAGGAGTTTTTCTTCCTGCTCTTACCAGCTTAAAGTCACATTATGTGCACTGGAGAATATTTTAAAACTTATAAAGATACATGTCTTATTCATCTGTAAAGGCAACAGACGAAATCACAAGGGAAGCAAAACTGTAGATTTACAGAGGGAGATTTAAGGAGCATAATTCCTCTTTGAAAATCTCAGTGCCCCTCCCCCACTTTTCAAAACTATGCAACTTCCCTTTCTTTCATTCACTGGCTCAATTTCATACCTATTCGAGCAAGGAGGCAGAGTGAGGGAAACAGCAGACGTGTGTGTCTGCGCACGCATGTGTGCTCAGCAAGAGATTAAGTGACCGTGTGGGATGTTTACGCGAGTGATGGGGGCAGTTCTTAGCAGTCCTCCAAGAATTCCGGGAATCAGAGTCAGGCACGGCTGTTTTATTCTAGGTCACTGTCAACTGCAGCAGCCTCTAGAGATCAACAAGGATATTCCTCTCCACTTATTATATTCCGCTCTTACTAAACCTCAACCCAAGGAAGAGAAAGAAGAAACCGAAGGATGAAGTGAGAAAATAAACCGAGAGACAAAGGGAAAAGGAGCTGGGGGAGTGAGGAGTAAAGAAAAGAGAAGAGAGGAGAGGGTTTGAGCCCAAGTGGGAGGGGAGCTCCCTGAGAAAAGTGGGTGCCAGTACCCAGGGTGGAGGGGGGCGGAGGGCGCCAGCTCCATAGCGCCTGCAGACGGACGGGAAACCAGAGACAGCAGGACATTGTGTTCTCCTCTTCAAAAACAACCAGCCTCCGCTCCCAAAGTAAACAGTTAATCCTGTTGTTTATCTTTTTAAACATGAGATGTTAACAGCACGGATTCTGCTACACAGAAATGTGTTTTTATTCATTTAAAACTCATTTTTTCTTTGCTGAAATGTTGACATGTAAATTTTCTAATATCAGTGACCAGGAAATACTAACAACATTCTTCCTTTGTTGAATGTGACTTAAAAAAAACCAAAAAACCAAAAACAAACAAGCACACAAACAAACACACAAAAAGCAAAAAAGGCAGCCTAAGCTTAGGCTTTTTCTATACTCAACATCTTCATTATTTTGGAAAACTACTGCATTGCTGAAATTAAGAACCACCCACCTACTGCAGCTTGGTCTTAAGGGAAGGCACAAGTAAAACCACTGACAAAATGGGCGTCAGCGTGGACTCTGATTTTGGTTATTACTTGAAGATAAGATATTACATACTTTATTGGAAGTTTACCTACAGAAAACAATTCCAAAGATATTTATCTCATGGCTGTTTAATAACTGAAATTTTAATTGGGATAATTATAGAATCACATGCAGTTAGTTGTAAGAAATACTACTGAGAGATCCCATGTACAATCTGCCTACTTCCCCTAGTAGTGTCCTATACCCTAGTACAACATCATAATCAAGATACTGACACCATGCATGCTCAGATTTCACCAAGTTACCTGTATGCATGTGTATTTGGTTTGATATGGTTTTATCATCTGTGTAGGATCCCATATCTATCACCAGGCAAGATTCTGAACATTTCATAATAATAATGGTCCCTCAAGTTGTCCTTTTATAACCTACCTCCTTCCATCCCCATCCTTAACATCTAAAAACCACTAATCAGTTCTTCTTTCTAAAAATTTACCCTTTCAGAAGTGTTATAAAAATGAAATCATCCAGTATATATAATCTTTGGGATTGGATTTCACACCCCCCCTGCACAATTCTCTGGTTAGTAATATAAGCTATTATGCCTTTTATTTATGTAATAGCTTTACTGAGAAGTTATATACCATAAAATTCACCCCTTTAAAAATATATTTATTTTTCAGTTTTTTTTTTTTTTTTAGGTGGACACAATATCTTTATTTTTATGTGGTGCTGAGGATGGAACCCAGTGCTTCATGCACGCTAGGTGAGCACTCTACCACTGAGCCACAATCTCAGCCCCAATTCACCTATTTTTATTGTGGCAAAGTACACATAACATAATATCTACAGTCAATCTAAAATGATTTTAATCATTTTAAAGTGTACCACAGTGACATTTAGCACATTTGCAATGTTCTGAGGTCATCAGCACCATTTCCAGATTATCTTCATTGTCTTAAAAGGAAACCTCAATCAATTAAGCAGATATTCCCATTCTCTCCTTTCCTAAGTCCCCCCGCAAAATCTATTTTCTGTCTCTATGGATTTGCCTAATCTAGATATTTCACATAAATGGAATCATGTAACACATGGCCTTTTGTGTCTGGTTTCTTTTTCACAGTATACTGTTTTTTAATGTTTATTCACAGTGTAGCATGGATCAATGTTCCATTCTTTCTTGTAGCTGAAAAACATTCAATTACATGAATATAACATATGTATTCATCTTTCCATCTGATGGACATTGGGGTGCTTCTACTCTTTTTCATTTATTTATTTAAACTTTTTATTTCCTTATTTTTTTTTTGTTTGGAGTATTACTCTTTTTCATATATGAATAATGCTGCTATGAAGATCTGTGCAGGAGTTATTTCTAATGGGATTTTACCTAGGAGTGGATTCGCTGTTATACTTTTTGTGTTTAATTTTTTGACAAACTGCTAGACTATTTTTCAAAGTGGCTGTATCATTTTACATTCCCACTAGCAGTGTATGAAGGTTCCAACTTCTCCACATCCTCAACAACACTTGGTATTCTTTTTATCATTACCATTCTAGTGAGTGTGAAGTGGTATTTCATTCTGGTTTTGACTTGCATTTCTCTAATGACAAATGATGTTGATCATCATGTGCTTATTGGCCATTTGTCCATCTTCTTTGGAGAAATGCTTATTCAAATCTTTTTACCATTTTAAAACCTGGTTATCTTTTTATTGTTGAGTTATAAGAATTCTTTTTTTTTTAATAATATATTGTAGTTGGGCACAATACCTTTATTTATTTATTTTTATGTGGTGCTGAGGATCGAACCCAGGGCCTCACATGTGCCAGGCAAGCGCTCTACCACTAAGCCACAACCCCAGCCCGTAAGTATTCTTTATATATTCTGGATACAAGTTCTCTCTCAGATATGTGATTTGTAAAAAAAAAATTTCCCATTCTATGGGATGTCTTTTTACTGTCACATCAGTATTTTAAAAAAATATTTATTTTTTAGTTGGAGTTGGACACAATACCCTTATTTCACGTATTTTTATGTGGTGCTAAGGATCGAACCCAGGCCCTCGGACATGCTAGGCAAACATTCTACCGCTGAGCCACAACCCCAACCTTCACATTAGTATTTTTAAGCAATAAAAGTTTTTAATTTGGATAAAGTCCCGTTCATGTATTTTTCTTTTGTTGTTTATGTTTTTCATGTCACATCCAAGAATCTATTGCCTAACATATAAGGTTTTACAAGATATTGTCATGTTTTTTTTGTCCTGAGAATTTTAGTCCTTACATTAAGATCTATGACCTGTTTTGGGTTAATTTTTATGTATGTTATGGGGGACCAGATTTGGTAGAATGACTATTCTTTCTCCATTAAATTACCTGGCACTCTTGTAAAAATATCTACTGACAAAAAAGGAAAGTACTATATTTTTTATGGAACACATACATCATGTATATCTAAATAGTGTTATATGAGTGTAGGTCTTTTAAAGAGTTGGAAGCTTCCATAAAGTATTTAATTAGAGTTTTAGTTTATCATTGGCAAGGAATTTATATGGTGTATCTGTACTCACTATAGTACATAGACCAAAACTGCTACTGGAGGTTATCTTTGCTGGAGTGGAGGTTATATAACCTAATATTTAATTTTCTCTAATTTGTTACTTTACCATCATTATGCAGTGAACTCCAATGCTGTCCATCTCTGGTCCAAACATATACTTCCTCTTGCATGTTCCCTGAGTAAATGTGGCCCTACATCTCTGAATCAAAATGTAATCTTTATTTCACTTTTCCACATCTAGTTGTCACTGCCCGGTCATTTTACCTCCTCATTATTATTATTCTTACTTTTTTGGGGGGTGGTGGTGGTGGTACTGGGGATTGAATCCTGGGTGTTGTCCATGCTAAGCATGTGCTCTACCAATGAGCTACACCCATAGCCTTGTATTATCTTTTTAATATCCTCTCTCCTTTTCTTTCCTGTTGTCAGCCTCATTTTGCATGTGGCCACCTATGTGAATTAGGTTTTTCTCAACTGCTCTCCTAACCTTTGTTCTTTCCTTTCTTCTGTCTCCTCCTTCAGGTTGCTGCTAAATACTCTCTCTAAAGGAATGGAGTCAATTATAATGTTCTCTTAGTTACAGACTTTTCAGGACATCCCAATGATCCCTTCATGTTTTCTGACACACAAGTGCTCAGTAAGATCAAGATGGGGCTGGGGTTGTGGCTCAGAGGTAGAGTGCTCGCCTACCAGGCGTGAGGCACCGGGTTCGATCCTCAGCACCACATAAAAATAAAATAAAGATATTGTGTCCACCTATAACTAAAAATAAATATTAAAAAAAAGAAGATCAAGATGCTACCACTACCTTCTGTCTCAGCTTCCATCTGTTCCTATAACAGAATTTGACAACTCTAGCCATCTCTACTCATGTGCGTACACTCACTTTTCAAAATCAAACTCAAATGTCAAGTCTCTCAAGACTTCTCTCACTATCATGGTGTAAACACTTCACCCTTTTCCTTTGTATTCAAAGTATTTACTTATGGTATTTAGTTACTACATTTTACTCTGTATTATAACAATTTGAGCAGATCTTTTCTCTCTCCTTTTAGTTCGGAAGTTTCTTAACAGTAGAAAGCCTATAACTTATATTCTATGTACCTATCAGAGTCCTTTGCTCAGATGATGATGATATATGCTTGTTATACTAGGTTGAATTAATCAAAAGCATTTATTCAGACTTTGTGGGGAAAGAAGGTAGAAGACATAGTTCCTGCTCCTGGAGACTAATAATAGAGATTAAAATGCTTTATGCAGGTAGTTTCATAAAATGAGACCCATATGTTGCTACACAGTACAGGAATAGGAAGGGAAGTATTAGTGTCTTAGTGACATTCTAAATTAGGACAAGCATAGTGAAGGAAACAATGGAGGAAGGGAAGAGGGTCTACTCTAAGAAAGTTTATTGCTCAAAATATGTCAGTCAACTCAGTAGTCCTGGACAGACTGTGTTCTTGTTTTTCTCTCATTTACTCCTCAATCATCACTCAAATAAGGGGTCATCTGGCATTAAAATTTCCCAGGCCTATCATCTTTGAGACCCCAAGGGACAACAAAGTAAGGAACAGGGCACTAACCACGGGGTTTATGTTTTGACAGCACCACAAGCAAGGTACAGTGTCCCATGGTTCTCTCTGGACCACCAAATGGTATGCTGGCCAAAATGAGAATCATCATGGATTTTTTCAATTAGAGTCCTGCAAAGGAACGAAGGCTGAAAATCTAAGGTCCCACTACTTGTGATGGATCAATGGGCCCCCTGTATATCTAGAATGACACTAGTTATAAACGGTCTTGGGAGAATTAAGAAGAGTCACTTCAGTAATCTTCAGAGCTCTGTAGCTGTAATGGAGGAGCCAGATAAGACTCTAAATGAACTGGTGAGGTGGGAGTAAACTGCACTACTGCAGAGGGATGGCCTACTGAACAACAAGGAACACAGTATTAAATTTGGCATAGATGATCTGATTCTGAATCAGGGTTTCATATTCTAACTAACTGGCCTAGAAACCAGTTCTGTCTAATGCAATGGCTTATAAATCATCTTCATAAATATGTTTAATACACATACATGTTTTACCTGCTGCCAAACAAAAAACAAGCTTTTCTTCTTTTTTTCCAATATCAATGGTAATTTTCTAAATTCTTCTGCCATCCTAAGAAGACCTGTTCTAGGAATGACATCACTGAGAAATATTAAATTATTCTAATATATTTTAAAATGAAGTAATTTCAATTTCAAAGACTAAACCATACTTAGTTTACCATGCTTAACAGAGCAGACAAGTAGTCACTTTCAGAAGACCATTCTATTTGCCATTCAGAGAGAAGGTTGGTTCTTAGGTATAAATCTGCTCTAGCCCACCACATCAGTTTATACCATGCCTGACACACCTGGCTACCATTCCTCCCTGCTATGCTCAGGACACTCATTGATTCCAGGTCTGTTTTGCAATGATCACCATTTATCCTACAGTTGTTTATTCTTCACATAGGGGCTCTTCCATGTAGGCGACTGGAACGCTCTGCAAGCTCAGGGAAGTCTCCTCTCCCCTGGTAGTCTGTCACGCTCTTTCCTGCCAACCTTTTAGAAAGTGTGGGTCTCACTTATTTCTATTTACTCACTTCCTAATCATTTTTGTGATAATTTAAAAAAATTTAAAAAATGACTTCAAATTCACTAAAAAGTTTTAAATACAGTACAAAGCATGTCTTTCCCCTAAGTTATTTCAGAATGTTTCTGATATGATTCTCCTTGTTCAAGTACATTTGTGTATATTTCTTACAAATAAGAACTCTCTTGCATAACCATTTTACAGCCTTCAAGGGGAGAAATTTCAAACACTGATATTCCCTCCACCTAATCCTCACACTCCATTTGTGTTTTACTCATTATTCTAACAATGTTCTCTGCAGCAGAAGGAGCTAGTTTGGAATCCTGGGCTACATTTAGTTGCCATATCCTAAACCCCTGCAATCTAGAGTGGTTCCTCAGTCTTTCCTTCACTTTCGTGATCCTGGCATTTTAAAAGAATACAGGCTAGTTATTATGTAACTGGCCAGTGATTATTGAGTTTATTTGATATAATCAAACATGGCCTCTCATATACATTAATATACACTTACTTCTGTTTATTCACCCATTTATCCACCCACATACCCATCCATCCATCCCTCCTTCTTGAAAACCTTGGTTTATACTACTCTAATTTGGGTTAAACACTGCTTGGACCACGTTAGTTTTACTCCCTCCCTATCACTCAAAGTTCCCTTAAACTCATCATGTCTAAAATGACTCTCATTCTGCCCCACCTGTCTCCAACTCCCCTCCCTTATTTCCTGTCTCATTTAATAGAATCACCAGTCAATCTGTTGTTTAGAATCTTTCCAGATCCTTTCTTTTCTCCCACCTTTAATCATTCACAAAATGTTATATTTTCTATTTCTTGACCATCTCCAGACATGAATCATTTCTTGATCCGCTAGTTTGTCCTACTAGAGAAATTAGACTCTTTTGCTGCTCATATATACATTTACAACCAATTTCTGTGGTGTTCCAAAAAGTATAATGGCTTTGTGTCACCTGTAGAATAAAATCTAAAGTGCTTACCATGGTGTCCGAGACCTACCTGTGACCAGAACCTTGATCCTACCTATCCTTTCTACAGAACAGACACATTGGCCTTCTTGACATTCCACAAACATGGCAAGGACATCCCTACCTCACAACTTCTCAGCTATGCTCTCTGCTGGAATGGTCTCCTTGTACACCTACACCTACCTGGCTTGCTCTCTTATCTCCTTTGGGATTTTTACTCAAATATTATCCACTCAGAAAGACTATGATTGATTCTCAGGAAAATAGCAACCCTCCACCTTCACTCTTTCATCCTGCTTTATTTGAAGATGTAAACATTATTACTTTCTTAAATTGTATCTATTTGTCTGTCCCCCCCACCTCCCAAATAAGTCAAATTCCAATGGCCCATGGATTTTTGTGTCATTTATTGCTGCATCCCTTAACACCTAGGACAATACTTGGCACATTGGAGGCACATAAAAAATAATTACTGAATCAAGGATTAAAGCAAATTAATTACAAGTGACTTAACATTATATAACATAGTATATCATAATCAATTAAATAATTCCCCTTATACTGATACACTGCTTGGACCACGTTAGTTTTTTCCCCTCCCTATCACTCAAAGCTCCCTTAAACTCATCATGTCTAAAATGACCCTCATTTTTGTCCCACCTGTCTCTAACTCCCCTGGGAGTTGTTTCTACCTTTTTTCCCCATTATTATAGACATTTCTGTCAGAGAGTGTGTGTATATGTCTCATATATTAAATTTTTAGGGACCACTGATTCAGAGTATATTTTCATTATTGTATATAATCAAGTGCCTTCCAAAATAGTTAGTGTTTACAAATCCCAAGAGCACCAACTGTGTGTAAAAAGTCATTTAACTGGGCTGGGGTTGTAGCTCAGTGGTAGAGCACTTGCCTCACATGTGTGAAGCACTGGGTTCGATTCTTAGCACCACATAAAAATAAATGAAATAAAGGCATTGTGTCCATTTACAACTAAAATAAATAAATAAATAAATAAGTTATTTAACATATCTGAATAACATATAAAATTCAACATTTAAAGATAGAGGCATATGATAAGATTTTCTTTCATCCCACACTCTCCTCCTAGTTCCCACCTGTTTGTAACAAAGAATCACCATTACTTATTTATTACATATCATTTTAGAGATTCTTTATATATATATGAATGTTAAAGAATATATATAATATAAAAAATTTATATATTTACTGTATATAATAAATCTAAATACACTTATATAAATATAAATATAAACAAATACATGATATATAAGGAATATATAATATCTATATATCCAAGAAACATAACACATTTCAAACATCCTCGTTCCTTGATTTCTCTATTTTAGTTCTGAGGACTTCTCATTCTTTTTTGCAGTTGCATAGAGAGCTGCATAGAATTTCATTACACACATGTCCATGATTTAATTTTAATCTTATGCTGACCATCTGGGCTATATTCACTTCTTATAATCACAAACAATGCGGCACAGAATAACTTGTATGTTGTATGTATGCAAATGCATCTGTAGGACAAATTCCAAGAAGTGGAAGTGCTGAAGAGTCAAAGAATTAATTTGTTTACATTTTATACACACACACACACACACACACACACTTTTATGTATAGGGTACTGAAGTGCTGTCTATTGGGTTGTGACAATTTATTTTCTCTCCATTAAAGTAAGAGACTGCTTGTTTCCCCTCAACTTGATTTCTGAAAAATTGATAGAAATAATATTGTTACTTTCATTTGCATTCATCATGAGACATTAAACATCTTTTCATGTTTCTTTTTTCTATAAATTGTGCATTCACACCCTTTACAATGGGTGGTTTGTCTTTTTCTTTTTAATTTCTATAAGCATTTCATGTATTAGAGGGCAGCTTTTGGTAATATGAATTGCAAGTATACATTCCCAATTTATCATTTAATTTTTGACTTTACTATGCAAGTTTAATAGCATTTATTAATATTTAGTATTATTATATATATTAATATTTTCTTTTGAAATTTATGGGTCTGTTGAGTCACTGAAAAAATTTCTACCTCAAGATAATTATTTCATGATTTCTTCTAGAACTTTCATTTTTTTTTCAGGTTTAAATCTTTGATCCATTTGGAATTTATCTTGGTATAAGATATGTATGTATCTAAATTCCTACATATATTTGTTAGTCTCTGTTATACTAATCTACCTATTACATTAAAGGGGAAACCATTTTAATTTAAAATTAACTTTAAAAAGTGGCTTTCATTAGTTTCTGCTTTCAATAGCTAGATGTTACCTATTTAATGGTGTTTGTGTTTACAACAAAGAAGATAATTCATGCTTACATGCCCGGGCACAGTACCTGGCCTTCATATCCTGACCTCTGCTCCACTGAAGGCTAACATCCAATTTGGTTTCTTCAGTGTCTCACAGGTGGCTCCATCTCAACAAGACCCGCCCTAGAACTCTAGTTCCCATTGCTAGATATTCCCTAGTCTCCTCCCACTGTAACACCACCAGTTCAACAATTTCAATCATCCTTGAGTTTTGTTTTCCCATAGTCCCACATCTAATCTTCAGCAAGAACCTTCAAAATGAACCCCAAATCTCCTTTTCCTTCCACTTCCTCATTAGCATTCTGTTCCAGGTCACCAGTCCGATGGGTCCAGATTCTTGAAATAGCTTGCCTTGTTTCCTAGTCTCAGTCTTGTACCTCCACATTCCATTTGACCTACAGTGGACAGAGCAACCTTCTTAAAGCACAGATCAGATGCCATCCATCCCATGCTGAAACCTTGAAAGCATCTCATCATCCTTGGAAAAAAATTTAAACTCCTGGCCATCTGCCTCCTCTCCATCCCAGGCTCTGGGCTCACTAAACCCCAGGTGTACCAGCCTCCCTTAACTCCTCAAGCACACCAACCTCATCTTTGTCTTTGTCTGTTGTTAAGCCTTTTGTCTGGAAAGTGTGCCTTCCAGTGTATCTCATGGCTGCCTCCACCTTGTCATTTTGGTTGTACTTCAAAAGTCTCTTTCCTACGTTTTCCTAACTGCTCACTTAATGTAACCTTGACATATCTATCTGGGTTATTCCATACACGGCACAGTATTATTGCTCAAGATAATAGCAAATGTTCTTTTGAGTTCTTAACATTTATTACATGCCAGGTTCTCTTCTAAGTGCTTTGTGGGGTTTATCTCATTAATGTATCAGTCACATAAGGGGGTGCCACCATAATCTCCACTTTATGGATAAAAAAAGTCAGGCATAAAGTAGTTGGTAACTTCTCCAAAGTCAACCACCTGAAATTACCTGTTTACTTTATTACATATCTCTGTCTCACTGGAAAGGGAACTTCTCGTTTTTAAATTTTTAAAATTATTATTATTTTATTGCTCTATAGCCTTAAGCCCAGAATACAATCTGTACAAAGGAGGCACATCATAATATTTTAAATGCCTAGAAAGCACTTAATAAGTGGAAGGTAAATGTGATCATCTCCATTATCATGGGAATGCTTTCTATAAAATACCTTAGGTGATAATATGTAATGTGGATGTTAACAGTGAGCCAACTTTAACTTCTATTTGGATTTATGCAGTGTTCACTTGGCCTACTTAAACCTCCTGGCTAGGTATATAAATTAAGAGCATGAAGTCTGTAATCCTTAGGGCCCTTCTTCATTGGTAACGTTTGCAGGATTAGCTTAGTCACATGGATAAGTTTGGGTATGAGCTAGAGTCACTGCTAAGAACTAGCCACCAGTTCTCTGTCTTTATGGCAGCCAGGACCTGAGGGTGGTGCCCACAGGTTCCAGAAATGTAGACACCACACCCTATGCCTCTGTTGACAATATGCTTAGAGTTTAAAGCACTGTAATTAAAAAGTGTCTACATGTCACTAACTATAATGAATGATCTCAAAAAGTTTATACAGTCAAAGAAGATATGATGGAAAAAACCCAATCATCAGTACATGGAAAGGATGTGTTACATACTGCCTTACAAGGTCATGATAGCATATAGCTAATTTTTATTTCACTGATGTGGGAAGATATTTCTATTCTGAATAATACTGTACATGTTAAGGTTTCTGAGAACACAGTTCAAAATTTTTTCATGGCAAATGTTTTCGTTTAGTATATTATATACATATGAAATATCCAGTAATTATGGGTTGTGCCTTCCTCTAAAATACAAGTTCACAGTTACAGAAGTATGGAAAAGAATACCACATAATGCAGAAAAGAAGACGAAGAGTCTTGTACCTATACATCATTCCAATATTTGTATTTTTCACGACAAATATGTAGTTATGGACTGAATTTGGAATCAAATACATTCCATTTATAAAGAGAAGCAACCTACAGTTGTATATGTACTAGTTATGTTTTTGACTTTGATAAACGTCAATAGTTATGTGAGATGTTGGCTGAGAAGACTAACACAGTAGCAATGGTTTTCAACACAGCAGAACAAATTAGAATATTCCAGATTTAGTTTATAAGATTCTACATGCTAAAATCCTATGTAGGAACAAAAGATTCACTCTAGGACTTTTATAATCCATCCCCCACCCCTCGATTTGCATATTTGCATCTGTTTTTCCTCTCTACCAAACTATACTATATGTTGGTTGAGTTTTCCATACATAACTCAGTGTAAGTTGAAACTGCTTTTTTTAACTTTTGCTAAAGCTTCCTCTCTTATTAATGACCTTTATTGAATAAAAACAATGTTGACACTTTACAATAACCACTGTTCACAGAATACTACAGGACTACCTTATCCTATAAATGCTTAGATGTGCGGTGTGGGTTTAGCTGGTGGTGTCACACAGCAAGTACAAGTCAAGCTCTTGCTCCAGTAAAGTTACTACAGGCCACATACTGTGTATGCCTTCAGGTCTTCTGAGTTAAGGTCACAAATGTGAATCCTTGCTTACCAGGGCCACTTCATAATGCGTATGGAAACAGCTCAGGCTGTGGACCACCCCAGGCCTATGACTCCACACAGACCTGCTGTGCTGTCAGTCCCTAGCGGGCCGTGGCTAGGTTGAATTCTGTCTTCCACAGTGCTATCTTTCTAACCTCTGTTCAACCTTCTGACAGGTATTCCATTTTTGTTCCCCACAGAGCCTTGTGTATTGGGAAGTGGCCAAGTGCCCAGACTTCATTCTCTCTTTTTTCTTTGGGGGGACGGTGGTGGTGGTGGTGGAGGATACTGGGGATTGAACTTAGGGGCACTCGACCACTGAGCCACAACACCAGCCCTATTTTGTATTTTATTTAGAGACAGGGTCTTACTGAGTTGCTTAGTGTCTCACTTTTACTGAGACTGGCTTTTGAGCTTTTTGCCTCAGCCTCCTGAGCCGCTGAGATTACAGGTATGCACCACTGCACCTGGTCACACTTCATTCTCTGTTAAGGTTCCTTCTCTTTCCCTTGGCATATGAATGCCAACTAGCACCTCCCAACACACATGGCATGCATCCATACTTTTTTATACAGGTGCCTTTTATTTTTAAGTTTCAGGAACTAGTAAGCCCTCAGTATCATTATCCTTACTTATTAATCCCAATGTCACTATGCATGCTTATAATGGTCATACTCTTAAAAAAAAGTCTCCTCTATATTAGGTGCATGAGTAAATTTTTTGAATTTTGCTTTGGATATAAAGCATAAATGAATCTATGACAAATTTTACAACATGTTACAAGTATTAAAAAAAGAAGTTCATGAGTAGCAAGTAGCACAGAGTAAAATAAAAACTGATTAGTCTCATTTAATTTCTTAATAATTGCAATATCTGAAAAAATTTAGAAGACATTTCAAATGTGTATAACCACTTCCAACATCTGTTAATTAAAATTTCCTTTTAAATCACCACTCCATGGCATAGTCCACAGTATAAAATTTTATAGTCTTAATATTATTACCAAGCAATGCATGCAGAAAAGTTTTGATTTTGACTTCTTTAATAAGAAAATATTAAGAAAAAGACTGGCCACAGCAAATGGCATTTCAAATTAAATTTTAGTACTGTGGAGCTTGTTATTTGCTTGTTCTTTCATATATTTTTACATATATTTTTGCTTTCCTGGTAAGTTCTTTCTCTTTTGGTGAATATGAAGTCATCCAGTTTCTTTCTATGGACCTTTCTAAGATCCAAAGGATGAGCAGCAAACTCTAGCCACTTGGGGCTCCCTTGTGACTGGGGGCCAGGTTATGCTGCTTATGCTACCAAGCATAATATTAACAAAGATCCCAGAATCTGACCAATAGCTTTGCACTGTCAAAAGGCAAGAATGAGGCATCTAGTCTATGGATTCAGCTGGTAGCCCACACTGAGCGATTCTAAAGCCAGAGAGGCAGCACCCTCTCATTAGCTCTAGCTCAGGAGGTACTGGAAAAAACACTGAAGATTTACGGTTGTGGAAGAGGTAGCAGCTCCCATGGGGGCCTGGTTCTTCAGTGTTGCTTAAAAGTTCAACCTAGATTCTGTTTCTTCAGTTTTCCTAATGATTTTATAAGTCGTTTAAAATCTTTTAATAAATCTATTTCTGTTTAAGTTGGATGGAGTAAACTTCTTTGTCACTGAGCCTAACTAATTCTTATATAGTCACTTAATGAGAAGTGGAGTTATAGGGGAGGAGAACTCTATACACCCCTTTATTGTATATATATAGAAACTACAATTAACAGGAAAAAGCAAAAATCATGAATAGATCAAACAACTATCTATCTATCTATCTATCTATATATATATATATAGAGAGAGAGAGAGAGAGAGAAACAGTGTATCTCTTTGAGACACAGATGAAATAAGAAATGAAGCAGTTCACTCATATAGCCTAAAAATCACTGGAGGTAGACCTAATTAATTTGTTTAACCCAGTCCTTTTACTTAATACATAACCATTGTTATCAATTATAATAAAGTCAGCAACAAAACATCATTTAAAAGTTATTACAGAACTCCTACATGGAATGACACACACACAGAAAAGGAAGAGTACACCCACAGAATTTTATCTTACCTCCCATTTACTCCTTAGGACGATTTCAACCAAAGACATTTATGACTAAAATACTCCTGAGCTAGGATACCAAATTTTTATAAAACCAGACTTTTTGATGCTCAAAGAAAGCCTCTACTATTTGATAATCAATAGTTTTAAATACCTAGTTCCTACCTAGTTCAACAATATTTTTAAAAATATTTGAGAATGCACATGTTTTTTTTTTTTAAAACACCAGCATCACAGATCACAGAAACTATAGCATGTAGGCACCAGAGACTCCAAAAAAAAAAAAGGTCAACCATTCAAAGAAGGTTTACTTTGAATAGGGTACTTATATGCAGATGATATCCTAAGATAATTTAGAGTGTGTGATAATGCTGGCATGTAGTTAGGAAGCCCAGCAATGTAGATAAAAGAGAGAGGCCCATCCCAGGTCTGAAACAGCACAGAAAATTACCAAGGCTGACAGAAGTAGTTCTCATGATAGCCAGCTCTTCTAGAAATGCTTTAGGATGACATAGTAAACAATAAAAATATTGTCTTACGTATAGAGTCAGGTTGCCAGTGATTGTGAAAACTATCCGAATGACGGGAAAGAAACAGTAAATGAGTTAACTAAAGAGAGTTCTATCTATAGAACAGTTTAGAGAAAAGTACCTTTTCCTGGGGCTAACAGATAATTCCTCCCACTGGTCAGAGAGATACATACAAACATTCCAAAATGGCCATTCCTACTTCTAAAGTCAGTCAATAAAGCATGAACTTCATTTAATTAAAAAACACATCTACATATTTTCTAAAAGTGAAGATATATTTTAGTCTACACAATGATAAATGTCATGCTGATTTTAGGACACTTTACCCAACAGCTGAGGCCCCTGGTTGCAATTTGGGATGAATATGCTGGGAATATCCTTTCTAATTTCAGGGTATGGAAAGAAGGGAGGTTTTCCTCTGGAGAAATGCAGTGAGTCAAAATATGAAGTTTTCTCTCTTACCTTGTATTTGGAAATGTTCTTTTTCTTAGTTTCTACAGCTACATCTGGAATCCAGCAAAGAATTAAAACAGGAATAGTTGTTATTTTTAACTTGAGTTCATTATGCTTTTTTCAGGTCATAACATTGCCATGTACTCTTAATATGTCTAATAAATATTAATTTGTGGCAATGAGGAATGAGATAAATAGAAAGTACTCTTTACCCCTCAATTTTCTTCTATGTCTGTTGTAATATCTTGGGCTATAGATACAAACCTGAATGAAATAAATTTCTTATATTGATGACTTTTATAGTCCAGTGGGATCCACAGAAAGACATACACAGATGATTCTTAAAAGTAGCTCATGGCCTGGCATGGTGGTGCATGCCTATAATCCCAGCAACTCGGGAGCCTGAAGCAGGAGTATTGCAAGTTCAAAGCCAGGCTCAGCAAAAGCAAGGAGCTAAGCAACTCAGTGAGACCCTGTCTCTAAATAAAATACAAAAATAGGTCTGGGAATGTGACTCAGTGGTTGAGTGCCCTGGTATCCCACCCTCCAAAAAAAAAAAAAAAAAAAANTGGCTTTCCAAAAAATAAACCATAATTATAAATGAGAATACTGATTCTCTGAAATTTTTTCCTATTGTGTGTATTCAGTATGCATAAGGTTGGGTTCAATCTCTAGCACGTATGTATGTAAATAAATACAAATAAAAAAGAAATCTATATCAACTCATTCCTTTTTTTTTCTTTCTTTTGATACCGGGGATTGAACCCAGAGGTGCTTAACCACTGAGCCACATCTGCAGCCCTTTTATTTTTTTAAATTTTGAGACAGGGTCTCACTAAGTTGCTTAGGGCTTTGCTAAATTGCTGAGGTTGTCTTTGAACTTGTGATCCTCTTGCCTTAGCTCCCTGACCTGCTAGGATTACAGATGTGCACCACCATGCCTGGCTTTCATTTATATATCACAAGCAAATAAAATCTAAATTTGTTTATGAAATACAAATTCCCTTTTCCCCATCTCCCTGAAATGTTCATCGTGATGATTCAAAACTCTGGTACTTTTCTGTTATTACCACCTTGGGAATTGAACCTGTGGTCTACCACTGAGCTACATCTCCAGTTCTTTTTGTATTTTATTTTGAGACAGGGTCTTGCTAACTTGCTGAGGCTGGCCTAAAACCTCCATATCCTCTGCCTCAGTCTACCCAATAGTTTGGAGTACAGGCATGAGCCACTGAGTCTGGTTCAATGTAGTTTTTGGTTAAAAAAATTCAGTAATGTTAGTGTAGTTTTTGTAAATCTTTAATTAATGCATGAAATATGCAACAACCAGGAAGTAAGAGTCAAATGGCTATAAAAAATAAAGACTAAATTTTTATATTTAAGAACTATTTGTGGGGCTAGGGTTGTGGCTCAGTGGTAGAGCTCTTGCCTAGCCTATGTGAGGCGCTGGGCTCGATTCTCGTCACCATATGTAAACAAATAAAATAACGGTCCATTGACAATTAAAAAATATTAAAAAAATAGAGAGCTATTTGTAACTTGACAATACTGATTTTTCTTAAAATTTGCTGGGCACAAATGACAGGAGTGGTGGTGAACATCTATAATCCCAGCTGCTTGGGAGGCTGAGGAAGGAGGATCATAAGCTCAAGGCTAGCCTGGCAAGTACTAAAACTGTCTCAGAATAAAATATAAAGGGCTAGGACTGCAGCTCAGTGGTAGAGTGCTTGCATAGCACATGTGAGGCCCTGAGTTTGATCCTAGTACCACAACCAAAGACTATGATTTTTCCTCTTCCCATTGTTATAAGACCTTGGGGACAGTCACAAGTCTGGCTCCAGAGAGACCTATCAGTTTATGTCAGAATCAGTGGATCTAAGGGCTTCCCAGGGCAGGACACAGACTTGTATAAATAGGCTTATATCCTATCTTTACTATCCTATGTGACCTTGGGGAGTGGTTAGAAATGTGGGTGCCCCACAATCGGGTACATCTCAGCCTCTTCTAGCTCCACTTCTCTGAGTTCCTCATTCCTTCCTCTCCCTGCTTCTTCTCTTAGGGTGCTTGGGGCTGCTGGTTACTTTCTTGTTCTAATAGTCTATGAGTCTCCCTGTATGAAAGCCTTGAATTCAGTATGATGATGGCATCGTGACTTCTTCCTAGTGGATATAGGACTTTTTATTTTCTTAGTCAATAAGACAATAAATGAATTTAATCTGCAGCTCAAGAAATAGGCAAGTCAGATAAGCCACATAGGTGTGCTTGAAAAGCTTGGGGGTCTATAGCTTAGGTGACATTTGCTAAGTAATTAGCACTTTCTTCTTCTCTACAACATTTAGCCCATGTATACCCGTAAAGGTTGGGTGTGACAGTTGAGATAAATGTGTGGGTAACTAGTGCAAAGGTTTTCATTTTGATTTTATAATGTTTCAAAAATTTGATATGATAGCTAATGATTCAACTTATTTGAGAGACGAAGTATGGAAGACAAAACCTGACAGTTCAAAATGTCACATTACTTTACCTTATATGCTCAGTTAAATAATAACTGTGTACTTTACCTGTAAACAGTTAAAAAATATGTAAGCATATTATACTTACACCTTCAAGTGGTATTTTGATGTGCAGTATGGAAAGTTGGAACCTTGGTAAAATATTGGCTAAAAATTTCCTTTTATCATTTGTGAAAGTACAAGAGAAGTTCTACACATAGAGAAATTTACCTATTTATATAGATCACAGATGGCAAACTACGGCCCATAGGCTAAATTCTGCCTGCCACCTGTTTTGCAAAGAAAGTTCTATGGGCACACAGCCACACCCATCTACTCATATATTATTGTCTATGGTTGCTTTCCTTATACATAGCTGAGAACAACAGAGAGTTGTACTATCTGCCAAGAGTAAAATTCCATTTTTGCCAAACCTTGGTATATACAAATGAGAAGATAAAAATATATATAAAAAAAGCAAGACCAGCTATATATGTCGGATATCTGATCTTTATTACCTCAATCTTCTCAATATTCCTGTAAGGTAGATACCAAATGAGTCCCTACCAATATCCTAATACATTTAATTGCCAAATCATTCACACTATTATACCATTTTCTGATGGAAAACAAAATATCAGGAAGAATCAAATAAAAATTTCCCTCAAGTGACCCAGATGAAATGAGAGTCTATAAAAGATGCTGCATCCTATTACCCAGCTGCCATGACCCTTAGAGGAAGAACTTTAGCTCTTCTACTTTCCCAAATTAATCATAATACTTTTCAAAGGCCTAAGTTCATATTTGCAAAGAAATTAAGCTTAAAAGAGGAGATATTTTCTACTTTGTGATGAAACTGATCTAGGAAGTACCTGAGCTCTGCAAATTCTCGACTACTTGAGAATACTGGCTACACTGGTTTATTCTTTAATCTCAAAACAAGCCATTCAAGTCAGGCATGGTGGCCCACACCTGTAATCCCAGCGGCTTGGGAGGCTAAGACAGGAGGATTGAGAGTTGAAAGCCAGCCTCAGCAAAGATGAGGCGCTAAACAACTCAGTGAGACCCTGTCTCTAAATAAAATATAAAATAGGGCTGGGGATGCGGCTCAGTGGTTGAGTACCTCTGAGATCAATTACTGGTACCTCAAAAAACATACAAAACCTACCAAACAAAAAAACCAAGCCATACAAGAAATCAATAAATATTCTTCATTTAAAATGTTTTTAAGTTTTTAGCAGCATTTCCTATTTTCATTTTGTTAGAAAGATGTGAGTATAGGTATATTCATGACACAAATGAATGACTCTTAAAAAGTTATTTTTTGCCTTTAGGCAAAGTTTGCCCATGAAAAGATAAAACAATATGAACAGTTCTATTTATCTTAGTCAGAACTGGTTGGGTAGGTTACTTTTTATTCCCTATAACATGATGATTCCTTGCTCTGGCTAGGGGAAAAAAATGACTTTTTCCACGCAATTTTCAAAACACTGAGGGGAAACATCCTGGTAGCCAAAATGCTCTTTTTAAGAGCATTCTCCAACAATGGTTCAATAGGGAAAGCTATATATTGTGAGATTCTGGTTTGTTTTTGAGTGTAGATCTGAATAGCACCCAGGGAGTTCCTGTATTTTTAGGGCCATTATAAATCACATCCCATGACAGCATGAGTGAGTTCATGTAAACATAGTGGTATCATGAGTAACAAAATGTGTTTCCATCAGAAGCTCTTTAGGCTGCGTAAGCGACCTGAACACTAACAGGCAGTTCAGGCTAGTGTTAACCAGCTACAGCTGGTTCATTGCTATAAAAAGAACTAATGAAAACACAAATGCTAACTTCTCCATTCCATTCTGGCCACTACCTCAGGGCTCCACAAAGGCAGCCCTTTCCAAATGCTCACAGTGAATGAACTGGCTGGGTCTGGTTCTCTGAAGTTGTTTACTGAACAGTGTGTGCAGGAGCCTCTATGAGCACCAAAGGATGGAGTGGGGGGTGGGGTGGGGAATATCACATGATCTACTAGCTCACAAAGCCAATTCTTCTGGATAATCTTGTATTTAGTTCTGTAACAAATAGGAGGCAGCAGAGAAAAATTTCAAAAGGAGAGGTAAAGTACCTTGAACATTCTTTTTACACACCTATACTTTGAGTACTTTGGTTAATCTGAGATAAATTAATGCCTTATCAAATATTCTAAACTGTTAAGATAAATCATTTCTTATTGACTTATTTTCCATGAGGAAGCACTTTTAGGATAAAAAGATAATCATTTTTAAAATTCTTTATATGACTAAAAAAATCTAGGCTATTAGTGTCAGAGGTGAGCATGGAGATTTTCTCCCATCTTTTCGTCTCATGGATGAACTATTTGGTGCTCAGAGGATCCCTATCTTGCTGCAGATCACACTATTTGGTGGCAAAAAAAAAAAAAAGAATGTGGGTGTCTGGCATTCATGACTGTTTCCATCTTGTGCTTGATGCAGCTATGTGAACATGGTCAAAAATCAAAGGAAGAGAGTGCCAGATTATTTTGTATTATCATGGGGATCTGACCTAACCTAGTCTTTTAATGTATAAGATTACTTGCAATGTCAAATGAAAATTTAGGGAGTTGCCCTGGCATTTCTTCATGTTCTTAAATAGGTTGTGTTATCCTACGAGCTACTCCGCCTGCTGAAAGGATTTCTGCCTTTGTCTATGCAGGGCTGTCCCTTGGTGCTTAAGACATTAATCTGCAGTGCAGATGCTGACTTGTGAGTCACCTCCCCCCCCCAGCCCCCTCCAGATTCCAGTCCCATATTTCAATCATTTGTGCAACATCCCACCAGGGAACCCTGTCATCAATACCATCTCCACCTTCTATGAACAGCCAGGGGGCTATGAGGCCATGGCAGCCAGAGAAATTGCACTGAGGGAGAGATGTGGCTGTCAGCAGTCAGCAGTTGCCCCCCTTTGTCTTACGTGGGCTTGTGCTCATCTTCTTAAAGCAGCCTTCTGGTTTGCTACCTCTCACAGTTAGGAGTCCCTGTAGCTCAGTAAATCTCCCAGCTGCTCCAAGTGGCTGGTCTCTAACTTCAAGTCTAATGTTTCTTTTACCCTCTTCTCTCATGTAGCCCTGTATCTCAATATCATTGTCCAAGTTAATGAAATTAAAAACTCTGAAGTAATTTTTAGACCTTATTTTTCTCCCTTCTTAAATCCAAACCATACATTCCACTGTATGCTCCTGGCAGGCCCTGAGTACCTCACATTTAACATTCCAGGCTCTCAACTCTGTTTTCTGCCTCACCACCAAGATACTACTTTGACTATGTCAAATGTGGTCAGAAGTTTTTGCTTGAATGGTAAACTGTAAGCCCTCTGCAACATCATCTCAATCTGTCTTTCCAGTCTCATTTTACAATGACTTTAATACTTGAATTTTTAAAGCTATTATCTTAAAAACATTTATGAAGGTCCTACCATTAATCTGGCTCTGTAATAGACAGTATGGCAAGGCCTGGGGAAAAGGGAGATGTGCACATACAGACAAAAAGGGAAGAGTTCCTTTCCCTAGATATGATCAAGTCACCATGGGGAGACAGACAAAACTGAGTAAGAGAAAGGCATGAAAAGAAATGAGAGAAAGAAACTTTAAAACAGGTCTTAGGGATCATGTAGCTCCAACTCTATAACTGACAGATGAGATAGCCAAGGCAGGGAAAGATGGTATGAGGTTCCTAGGTCATTCATTTGCTATTTCTCTCACTGTTACAATAAGTCATGTAAGGAAATATTTTAAAACCAAATGATCTAGACACAAAAGGTCATATTTTGTCTGAGTTCAATGATAGAAAATATGTAGAATAGGTAGATACCTAGAGATAGGAAGTATATTATTACTGGTTGCCAGGGGTGGGGGCAGTGGAGGCAGGAGGGGAACAGGGATTAGTAACTGCTAGTGGGTCTGTTATGGTTTGGAGTGAAGTATCCCCCAAAAGCTCAAGTGTGAGACAATGCAAGATTATTCAGAAGTGAAATGATTGGGTTATGAGAGCCTTAACCAAATCAGTAAGTTAATCCCTTGACAGGAATTAACTGAGTGTTAGCTGAAGATGGGTAGGGTGTGGCTAGAAGAGGTGGGTCATGGGGGGGGGCGTGCCTTTGGGGGAAATATTTAGTGAGCTGAGCTTAGTCTCTTTCTGCTTCCTGATCACCATGTGAGCTGCCTCCCTCTGCCATACTCTTCCACTATGGTGTTCTGCCTCACTTAAGGCCTGAGGAATGGAGCTGGCTATCTATGGACTGACACCTCTGAAACCATGAGCCCCTAAATAAACCATTCCTTCCCTAAAATTGTTGTCAGTCTTTTAGTCACAGAAGTGAAAAAGCATACTAAAAGCGGGTCCAAAGTCTCCTTCTGTGGTAATGAAGTCATTCTGGAATTAGACAGTGGTGATGTTGTACAACATGGTGAACACAATGAAAACCAAGGAATCATACTCCTTAACATGAGTTAAATGGTCACGTTTATTGCACAACCAAAACAAAGCTGAGAGATGCAAAGCTATAACTACACAGCTACCATTATCTTGCTGCATCTTCTCTTTCAAAAAGTCTTCTCTGGGGCTGGGGTTGTGGCTTAGTGGTAGAGCGCTTGCCTACCATATGTGAATCCCTGAGTTCGATCCTCAGCACAACATAAAAATAAATAAATTAAATAAAGGTAATGTGTCCATCTACCAGGAAAAAAAAAAAAAAAAGGTCTTTCCTGGCTACTGTGGCACTTGCTATAATTCCTTACTTCTTTTCCTACCAGTGTACTCTCCAACTTGTATCCTATTAGAGTACAGGCATGTCTCTGTGAAATATCCTCTCTCTACGCACCTGTTCATTTGGTTTAACCTCAGATCTAGGCAGAGGAGCTCATACCTGCCCACCCATGTGGCACAGCCATATATCTCTTCCAGTCCTTCACTCCAGAGTCATGAAGAAATTGGGAAGAGATGGTGCTGGATTTGGTTTGCTTTGATAATAATTTCCACAACACACAGCTTGTTTAATAATTTCACATCAAAAGTACAGTCATAAGAGCAGAAATCTTGGTGTAGAATGTAAAATACTCATCCAAATTAACATGAATTTCATGAGTACTGAATGCTGCACTAATAGCTTCACACACACTGAATCATTCCATGCTTCCAACATGACCTTGGCAGGCACCTGTTGTCTTCCCATTTTACAAGTGGCAGAATCAACATTCAAATATCTCGCCCAAGGTCCAACAGCAAGAGGAGGTAGAGCCAAAATGTAGACCTGAGTCCAGCTGTCCAGAGAGCCCAAGTGTCCCACTGAACTACCATCAAGGTAGTTCTGCAGCTGGAGAGGATAGAAGGCAAAGAGATAAAAAAAAAGCAGGTCTGCCTGGAGACAAGGAAAGGCATGGGGAAGGAAGTAGCAGAAGATACCACTGAAAGGTTGGGACCACTCATGTCCAGGGTGAAGAGTGCAGCCAATCTAAATCTAGGGATGGCAGGAAAATTGCAAGTCGTCTAGCTTCAGGTAGGGCAAATGAAGCAGAGCACAAGATCCTTTATTCCCCATCTGTCCATCACCATGATAAACTCAAGGGGGAAAAAGACCTTAAGAGAGCAGCCATCTGCTCCAGTTTCATTCAGCAAATATTTGCAGAGTATAGTGCTTACCATGTACCAGGTATGGGAGTAGGCCCTGGGAAATGCAAGAAGAGCAACAGCAGACATGACTACTACTAACCCAAGCAGAAGCTTAGAGGTTAGGAAGAAGGACAGAGAAACAGTGAAGGGCCACTTTGAGTATTAGAAACTCATCTAGGTTAGTTACGATACGCCCATCCTCTCTATTTCCATTAAATACACACACATACACACACACATCAATTTCTAAATTAATTCTATTAAAAATCCATCAATTCCTAAATTAATTCTAGCTGTAGAGGCTTGTTGCAGGGTCATTTTCCAGGGCTGGCCAATCCTCCCCTGAGCATAGAATATAGGGTAAAGTCATGTCTGGACTGTGCTGCCAATCCAAATAGGGCCTGCTGTATGAAGTAGATATTCAAATGGATAATAAGCACATGTAAAGAAGTTCAACATCATTAGGGAGAAGACAATCAAAGTCACAATGAGATATCACTGCACATTCATTTTTAGTTTTTATTTTTATTTTGGGTATCAGGGATTGAGCTCAAGGGCACTCAATCACTGAACCATGTCCCCAGCCCTATTTTGTATTTTATTTAGAGACAGGGTCTCACTGAGTTGCTCAGCACCTCGCCCTTGCTGAGGCTGGCTTTGAACTCGTGATATCCTCTGTCTCAGCCTCCGGAGCCACTGGATTACAGGCATGCGCCACTGCACCTGGCCACTTCACACTCTTTAGGATGGTTGTTATTTTAAAATAAGAAGAGGGAAAAGAAAAGAAGGTTGCAAGTTTTAGAATATGGAGAAGTTTAAACTTTTGTGCATTACTGGTGGAAATTTAAAGTGGTGCTGCCACTGTGGAAAACAGTATGGTGGTTCCTCAAAAAGTTAAACATTGAATTACCATATAACTCAGCAATTCTATTCCTGGACGTAGCCTAGAGAAATAAAAACATACATCAGCAGAAAAATTTCTACAAAGATGTTCATACAGCATTATTTATTTGTAACCCTCAAATAAAACAACATAAATGTCCATAAACTGAGGAGTGGATAAACAAAATTTGGTACATCCACACAATGGAATATTTTTCAGCCATAAAAAGGATCAAAATATTAGCATATATATGATGTGTATGTGTAGGCAGACTGTTACAGTTTGGATTTGGAATGTTCCCCAAAAGTCATATGTTGAAAGCATGGCCCCCAGTACATCATGTTACATCATGTTACATTAAAGATATACAAAAAAATTACATAGTTTAGGGTTCCATTTATCTGAAACATACAGAATAGAGAAAGGAAGCAGATTAGTGGTTGCCATGCAGTAGGGTAGAAGTTAATAGGGTACTGCTTAATGAACACAGGGTTTCCTTTGGTGTGAGAATAATGTTTTGGTCCTAGAGTTGAATACTGCACAACACTATGAATGTACTACTGCTAAATGAAGCATTAATTTTATGTTTATTAATTTCACCTCAATAAAACAAATGGACAATTAAATAAAAGGTGATGTGTGTGTATACACACAAAATTATTATGGGTTCTATCAGTTATTCAGGAAGACAGTTCTATAGTACCTGGCTCCTCCTCAGAGGCTGTTACTAGAAACAGTCTCTTCTCAGATAAACTTCCAGGTGGTCTATACAGAGGGGACATATATGCATGTATAATATGTAATGTGCATACTTGGTGTTGTTTTTGCCAAATATTAACTGAGTGCACTCTCTCCAAGCAGAGGTAACAGAGGAGGCATAGCTGCAAGGTTTGAAAGGCAGAGCACTTGCAAGTATGTGGTTTCATTGCTGCATCTCATCTCTTTATGCTACATAACTTTCCACCACCAATAAAACAGAGACCAGATATTTTTCTTTAGAAAGCACATGGAAGGGGCTGGGGATGTGGCTCAAGCGGTAGAGCACTAACCTGGCGTGCGTGCGGCCTGAGTTCGATACTCAGCACCACATACAAAGATGTTGTGTCCGCCAAGAACTAAAAAATAAATATTAAAAAAATTCTCCTCTCTCTCTAAAAAAAAAAAAAAAAAAAAAANTAAAAAAAAAAAATCTAAATCTAAATCTAAAAAAAAAAAAAAAAAAGAAGCACATGGAAAAAATTAAAAATTTTAACAGAAAGGCAAATTGCCAGACAGAACTCCCATAGTCTGCCATGATGAATATTTCTTGCCTTTAAATACGCAGTAACCCTTATACAAAGTATATCACTATAGGAAATCTCATTCTAGTCTTTTCTGGAGAAAGAATGATGTACTACTCAGCAGAATAAAAATTGGAATTGGTCACATTCAAAAGCTTTAAAGAGGACTGGGGACATAGCTCAGTTGGTAGAGTGCTTGCCTCGAATGCACAAGGTCCTGGTTCAATCCCCAGCACCACAAACAAACAAACAAACAAACAAGCAAAAAAGATTTAAAGATAGGACTTCTTGATATTCTTGCTGCCACTTTTTGATTGTTCATAGAGAGATGGGCCCTCAGAGAACTTTAGCTTTTCCCTGTCCAAATGTCTGTGGTTTTCCTGGGTAGATATGGTTCAGTAATAACTTAGCTAGTGCAAAGACTTGGGATACAGAACTAAATAAGCTATTTCTGAAGTTTTCCAAGAGCCTATTGAAGTGACAGACAAGTAGATATCTAATTATGTGCTTCTTCCTCTCAGCTAATTTGATTTAATTCAGTGTTAAATGTTACATCTTAATACTCTGATCATTTACCTATGGTTACTTAATTTTTTCAGTCCTGTATTAATTGCAGTAAATGTTTTAAAACCCCTAAATAATTATCAGTGGATTCTTTTTTCCTTATTCAAGATTAGATCCTTATCTTTCATGGTACACAAAAGTCAATTCAAAATGGATCAAAGAATTGGGAATTACCAGGAACTATGAAACTTCTTGAAGTAGGGTCCATACTCCTACAGATAGGCACAGGCAACGACTTTCTCAATAGAAACCCTACCTGCCTTAAGTTCAGGAAATAATGCCAAGAATTAATAGAGGATGAAGATTTGGTCCTACTTTTTCTTCTATTAGGTCTCTGGTCTAATCCTTGGGTCCTTGATCCACTCTGAGTTGAGTTTTGTGCAGGGTAAGAGAAAGGGGTCTAATATCATTTTGGTACATGTGGATTTCCAATATTCCCAGTACCATCTGTTGAAGAGGCTATCTTTTCTCCAATATATGTTTTTGGTGTCTTTTTCTAGTATGAGATAACTGTATTTATATGGGTTTGTCTCTGTCTTCTACCTAATAAAAGAAAAAGTAGGACCAAATCTTCATTATGTCGGCTTAGGACAAGAAATAAAATCAAGAATCAATGAGTGGATGGATTCAAACTAAAAAGTTTCTTCTCAGCAAAGGAAACAATAATGTGAAGAGAGAGCCTACAGAATGGGAGAAAACCTTTAACCACATGTACCTCAGATAGAGTACTAATCTCCAGGATATATGAAGAACTCAAAAAACCTAATAACCCAATCCATAAATGGGCTAAGGAACAAGGAACTGAACAGACAATTCACAGAAGATATACAATCGATCACCAAATATATGAAGAAATGTTCAACATCTCTAGCAATTAGAGAAATGCAAGTCAAAACTAAGATTTCATCTCACTTCAGTCAGAATGACAATTATCAAGAATACAAGCAACAAGTGTTGGTGAGGATGAGGGGAAAAAGGTACGCTCACATATTGCTGGTAGGACTGCAAACTGGTTTAACTACTATGGAAAGCAGTATGGGGATTCCCCAGAAAACTTGGAATGGAACCACTATTTGACCCAGCTATCCCACTCCTTGGTTTATACCCAAAGGACTTAAAATCAGCATACTATAGTAACAGCCACATCAATGTTTATAGCAGCTCAATTCATAATAGCTAAACCTAGAAGCCCTTCAACTGTGGATTGGATTAAAAAATGTGGTACATATACACAATGGAACATCACTCAGATTTAAAGAAGAATAAAATTATAGCATTTACAGGTAAAATGGATAGAACTAGAGAATATCATGGTAAGCGAACTAAGCCAATCCCAAAAAACCAAAGGCCAAATGTTTTCTCTGATAAGCAGATGCTGATCCATAATTGGGGGGCGGGGTAGGGAAGAACAGAGGAACTTTGGCTTGGGTAGGGGGAGTGAGGCAAGGGGAGGGAGTGTGGGGGTGGGAAGGAGAGTGGAATGAGACAGACATGTATGATTGCATGGATGGTGTGACTCTGCATTATGCACAGCTAAAGAAATGAGAAGTGTGCTCCATTTGAGTACAATGAGTTGAAAAGCATCTGCTGTCATATATAACTAATTAGAACAAATAAAGAATTAATAAATGGGATGGCATTTCAGTTAAAAAAGCTTCTGTACAAAGGGAACAATTAAGAATGTGAAGAAAGAACCTAAAGAATGAGAGAAAATCTTTGCTAGCTACTCTTCTGACAGAGAATTAATATCCAGAGAATATAAAGAACTCAAAAAACTTAATAGTAAAAAATTTATTAATACCCAATTAATAAATGGGCAGATGAATTTAACAGATACATCTCAAAAGAAGAAATACAAATGGCTAACAGGTATATGAAAAAGTGTTCAACATCTTTAGGAATTAGGAAAATCAAATCAAATCTATACTGAGATTTCATCTCACTCCAGTCAGAATGGCAGCCATTAGGAAAGGTAGCAGAATACAACAGTCACTAGTATGGCAATATGTAAAAACGTGGATGTGTAACCAATGTAATTCTGCAATCTGTATACAGGGTAAAAATGGGAGTTCATAACCCACTTGAATCAAATGTATGAGATATGATATGTCAAGAGCTTTGTAATGTTTTGAAAAAAAATAAAATAAATTTAGAATTATAGCTCCATTCAAAAAAAAAAAAAAGAATACAAACAATAATAATTGCTAGAGAGGATGTGGAGGAAAAAGGAGCACTTTTATGCTGTTGGTGGTAGTGTAAATTAGTACAACCACCTTGGAAATCGGTATGGAGATTTCTCAAAAGACTGGCAATGGAACCACCATATGATCTAGCTATACAACTCCTTGGAATTTATCCTAGAGAATTAGAGTCAGCATACTATAGTGATATATACATACCCATGATTATAGCAGCACAATTCACAATAGCCAAATCTTGGAACAAGCCTAGGTATCTATCAGTGGATAAATGGATAAAGAAAATGTGGTATATCTACACAATATATTTTTATTCAGTTATAAAGAGGAATAAAATTAAATCATTTGTAGGAAAATGGATAGAACTTGAGGGCATTATGTTAAGTGAAATAAGCAAAACTCAGAAAGTCAAGGGTTGTATGTATTCTTTCACAGGTGGAAGCTAGAGAGGAAAAAGGAAAAGAAAGGTGGGGGCATCTCATGAAAATCAAAGGGAGATCAGTAACTGAGAGGAAAGGGACCAGAGGGAGGGAGGAGGAGAGGGAAAGGGGAAATAATGAGGAATGATATTGGCCAAATTGTATTGCTATACCGTGTGCATGTATGAATATGTAATAATAAATCCCACCTTATGTACGATTATATTGTACCAATATAATAATATGGAAAAAATTCTTCACTGAAGAGCTATCCTGTTCCTCCTTTGTTACTTACCTAAGGGTCCCTCCTTATTGCCCCCTTGCCTGCTCCTTTACATCGACTGAACACTCTTTAGGAACTCTGGTCCCAAGGGTTTCACCTTTTATCTGACTGGAATAACTAGACTTCACTTTTGTTCTAAAGCAGAGTATTCTTGGTAATTTCCACCTTACTGGCTTCCCTGATAGCAGCATTTGTAGTGCAACTCCATGGTATGATTAGTTCTGAAAAAAGAAGGGGAACACACAACCTCACTCCACTTACTCAGCTGCTCACACAGCCACTATTTTTCCCCCATTGGCATGTACTTTTGTTAATGTTTACCCCCAATTCCTCTGCTTTGATCACCGGCCTCTGCCAGCATATGTCCTGTACCAAAACTAGATGAATCATAGTCCCTGATTTCAGAGGGTTTATTTATAGTTAAATGGGAAGAGTTAAATAAAGAAAACTCATGTGGGATTATTCTAAAGGCACTCACAGTCTCTCTCAGGAAGGAGGGTGTTTGTTCAAAGACTTGCTTGGGAGGATCTGTTTGATTCAGCTTTATGTGGAGATGGAGCTCATCTGGGTCAAGCTCTTTAGAACCTGAGAGGCAAAAAATCAGTACAAGGGTAAGACTACCAAGACAGCCAGCTGGCTACACTAAGTACTTTGGGTCTAGCAAATGCTGAGAGACAAGGCAGAGTAGGTCACTTGACAGATGCAAACACAAGAGAGGAACAGCAAGGTATAGCAGCTCACTGGGGGCAAGAAGTCACCTTAGGTCAGACTTGATCTCATGCTATTTGTGCTTCTTGGCCACAGAGCTGTGGGCTTGCATTTGGTCACCCCGCAGATACTGCCAGGCTGCGTGCTATCTCCTGTGGCTCTTCTCCCTGCTGTCATCTCAGCAAAGCACATTCCAGAGCTGCAATCTGGTTAGGAAAGGTCTAGTGTGACCAGAATGCTGCTCCAGGGTGCAGCTACAGGCCTGAGAGTAGGAATACAGACAGTTCCAGATCTCTAGCTTCTTTAAAGAGCGAAAGTTTCCAGGGAAAAGAGGGCAGGAACTGTGAGGGGAAAATTCCATGCCTTTTATATAGGGTCACCTTGAAATCATTCTTGATCTCGACAGAGAACAGGTGCTGGAAAATCACCCCGGCCAGGTTAAGATGCAAACTTAGAATTAAGGTTGCACATATGTCAGGATATGATCCTGAAAAATTACTTTTGCTATCTTCATTATAGTATCAAAACTTTACTACCATAACTGCCTATACTTACATCATTAGGCTGTTGTCATTCCCTTTCACTGTTTCCTTAAAGTCTATTACTGGTATAATATATTGGAAAAGAACATGGAAAACTTCACTGCTGTTTTCATGTTATCCATACATTTACTAAAGATGTTCAAAGTATGTAGCTATAATCGAGAACATCAATTATTATGAGAATTTATGAGAATTTAAACTACGTGAACATAATTGCTTTGAAATGTTCTACACCTTTGATTTTTCTATGAAACATTTGAAATTTTAATCAGTTGTATCCTCACATTAGACTAATAAAACAATAAAAGTGTTAAAAAAGGGATAAGGGGCAGAAAAATGTATCAATTATCTGCCATTCAGAAGGGAAGAAATGACATGCATAAAAGGACATAATGTAGTATACATTGTAATAAGTGCCCAAAATGATAGATTTAACTGAAACATATTTGGGGACATAGTATTTCCAGAAAATGCAACAGTAGATACTACTTCTGCTACTATTAAATATAATCCTGGAGGAGATCCAAGATGGTGAACTAGAGCAGAGGAAACATTGTTTCTCAGTGAGGCAGTCATGGCTGCCTGCTGATCCCCTGATGTTTACCCCCAATTCCTCTGCTTTGATCACCGCCCTCTGCCAGCATATAGCCTGCCTTTTAATCACAGATCACTCACTCTTTGATCGCCACTGATCTTCTGCCATTTGCCTGCTCACTGCCTGCCTTTCACCCACCGATCACTTGCTGATTGCCTGCCATTAGCCTGCAGAATTTCAGCGCATCGCCCGCTGCCCTCTGCTGCTTGGAAGTCCATTGTACTCGCAGGTTTGGATATGCAGGGCTGCTGCCATCTTGGAACAGTGACCAGGGCCTGTAGGTTTGCTGCTGTCACTACCACCATCTCGAAGGTGTGACCACCTCAGTCTGGGGACACTGGCCAGGGCCTGGAGATATACTGTTGGGGTACCTGCAGGTCTGATTACACCTGAGGTCTTTCTACTGGGTATGCTAGTGGCCACCATCTGGCTGCCCCTTTGCAGGGTCTCTCCTTTGTGTGAGCACATTCCTAGTGGTCTTTCTGCAAGTTGAAATGGCATTGACATTTTGGGATTGCAGCAAGATAGAGCCTGGGGAAGCTGAAGTCCAGGTCTGTCAGATTGAAGCTGGGTTTGTGTGGGACAGTCTGGGTCTGGCAAGTCTGTGGAAAGTCAGAGACTAGGGGCAGTTCTCCTGGTAAGAGCACAAATTGGAGAAACTGGAGAAAACTGGCTCTCTCCAGCTTAGTGAGTCCTGAAGTGCATGGGGAAGAAGGAGAGGTCTACAACAGGTGGGAAGATTTGAAGAGGGTGTGACAGCATCTTGCTATTAGTTTGCTCAACCACTGGTCCAGCACCCACCAGACTGGAGCTACCATCAAACTTCAGATAGCCCCACCTATCTGCAGAGAAGGGAAGCTGAGAAAAATTTTGAAAGCCAACGGAAACATTCATTCAATTTCCCATTGAGACTTTTCTTTTTTTTTTTTTCACTCCTTTCTCTCTCACATCTCCAGCATCTTTGACTCCAAATATTTTTCATGCATCAATTTATTGAGGAATGGGATGTCTGAATAGTATAATAGTTTTGTTGTGTATTCTTATATTTTTACAGTTTTAAAAAAAATCTATATTTTTTTCTCACCCATCTCTATGAATTCTCTCACTTCTCTAATACTAACAGCCAACCTTTATTAATTCCTCCCTCACTTTTACTATACATCTTACCTGTATCTTTTCTCCTTCTTCCTCATAAAAATCACATCTTACATTACTTCTGTTCCCTTATCGTTCATCATTTGAAACGGTAAATCCTTTTAGAAAACTTACTATTTATACTGTAGGCAATAATTGAACACATCATTTTTGTTTATTGCAACAAAACTGTAGATGTCTTAATAGTAGCTATTTGGATTAAGGTTGTATATTGTTTGCATTGGGTGCTGTTAATATTGTCTCCCCCTTAAAGGTGAGGCACTGGAAGCATTCAGGGACACTATAAGACTACAGGGAAGAAATTTTACTGCCTCAGATCCACACTGCTAGATGGGAAGACACACAAACAACATGAAAAAACAAAGGAACAAACTACCTCAAATAAACCAAGATGTTCCAACAACAGAATCCACAGACAACAGAGTAGAAGAAATGTCAGAGAATGTGTTTTAGAAGGTACATATTTAGACTGATCTTCAAAATAAAGGATGGTATTGGAGAGAACATACAGGAAGTGAAGGGTCACTTCAATAAAGAGGCAGAGATTATAAAAAGGAATCATCAGAAATCTTCAAATGAAGGAAACAATAAACCAAATAAAAAATTCAATGGAAAATATCACCAACAGACTAGACCACCTAGAAGACAGAATCTCAGGCAATGAAAACAAAATATATACTCTTGAAAATAAAGTCAACCGCACAAAGAAGACAAAACATCTTTCAATAGAACTTCCAATAAATATGGGACAACATAAAAAGACCAAATTTAAGATTTATCAGAATAGATGAAGGAATGCACAACCTTTTCAATGACATAATATCAGAAAATTTCCCCAAACTGATTTTTCAACCTAGATCCTCAACGGCAGAAGGTCCTGGAATAACATATATCAAGCTATGAAAGAAAATGGATGCCAACTGAGAATTTTATGTACATCAAAATTAAACTTCATATTTAAAGATGAAATAAAAACCTTCCATGATAAACAAAAGATAAAAGAATTCACAACTAGAAAGTCTGCACTCTAGAACATTCTCAGCAATATATTTCATGAGGAAGAAATGAAAAAAAAAAGGAAATAATAAATGAAAAGCAGCAAAGGAAAGAATTACACCAAGGAAAGACCAATCAAAGGAGAAATTAATTCTAGTTAAAAACCAAAAATAAACCAAAATGACCCGGAATACAAATCATCATATCTTAATAATAACTGCAAATGTTTTTTTTTTTAAAGGAGAGAGAGAGAGAGAGAGAGAGAGAGAGAGAGAGAGAGAGAGAGAATTTTTAATATTTATTTTTTAGTTTTCGGCGGACACAACATCTTTGTTTTTGTATGTGGTGCTGAGGATCGAACCCGGGCTGCACGCATGCCCGGCAAGTGCGCTACCGCTTGAGCCACATCCTCAGCCCCTAACTGTGAATGTTAATGGCCTAAAGTATTAATCTAAAGACATAAATTGGCAGATTGGAATTGAAAAAAAAGACCCATCAATATGCTATCTTCAAGAGACTCACCTCCTAGGAAAGATATCCACAGACTGAGGATGAAAGGTTGGGAAAAAAACATATCACTCACATAGATTGTAAACAAGCAGGGGTTTCCATCCTCATATCACACAAAGAGGACTTGAAAAAAGTTAGTCAGAAAAAATAAAGAAGGACATTTCACTCATATTGGTTATGGGATCCTACATCAACAACATGTAACAAGTTGTAAATCTATGTGCCCCAAAACACTGTCCAAACAATGGAGAATCTACATACATCAAACAAACCACTATCAATTTTAAGAATCAAATAGACCATAACACAACAATACTGGGTGACTTTAATATATCTCTCTCACCACTGGATAGATCTTCCAAACAAAAACTAAACAAAGAAACTGTGGAACTAAATAACACAATTAATGATTTAGACTGAACAGCCATATATTGAGTATTTCATGAATCTTTGAAGGAATGCACTTTCTTCTCAGCAACACATGGATCGTTCTAAAAAATAGACCATCTGTTATGCCACAAAGCAACTCTCAGAAAATACAAAAAAATAGAAATAGTATCCTGTATTCTATAAGATCATAATGGAATGAAAATAGAAATCAACAATATAATAAAAAATATAAGTTACTCATATACCTGCAGACTAAATAGCATGCTATTGAATTACAAATGGATAGTAGAAAAAAATCAGGGAGGAAATAAAAAAATACTTAGAGGTTAATGAAAACACCAATACAACATATGAAAATCTGTGGGACACTATGAAGGCAGTGCTAAGAGGAAAGTTCATTGCACTGAGCTCATACATTAAAAGAATAAACAGTCAACAAATAAATGACCTAACACTACATCTCTAAGCCCGGGAAAAAGAACAAATCAACACCAAGAACAGCAGAAGACAGGATATAATTAAAATCAGAGCCGAAACCAATGAAATTGAAACAAAAGAAAGAATTCAAAAAGTTGACAAAACCTAAAGTTGATTCCTTGAAAAAAATAAATGAAATTGATAAACCCTTAGTGAAGAAGACAGAGAATGCAAATTACTAAAATTCATGATGAACAAGGAAACATCACAATTGATACTACTGAAATACAGAAGATAAAACTATTTTTGAAAATTTATACTCAAATAAAATAGAAAATCTCAAACACATCAACAAATTCTAGACACAAATGATCTACCTAGATTGAATCATGTGGACATATACAATTTAAACAGATCACTTTCAAGCAATAAAATAGAAGATGTCATCAAAAGCCTACCAACCAAGAAAAGCCCAGGACCACACAGATTCTCATTCAAGTTCTACAAAACTTTCAGAGAAGAATTAACACCAATACTTCTCAAATTATTCTATGAAATAGAAAAGGAGGGAACCCTTCCAAACTCTTTCTATGAGGCTAGTATCACCCTGATACCAAAGCCAGACAAAGACACATCAAGGAAAGAAAACTTCAGACCAACATCTGTGATGAACATAGACACAAAAATTCTCAATAAAATTCTGGCAAATCACATACAAAAAACATTAAAAAGATAATGCACCACAATCAAGTGGGGTTCCTCTCAGGGTTGCAAGGTTGGTTCAACTTAGGGAAATTAATAAACATAATACATCACATCAATAGACTTAAAGACAAGAATCATGATTATCTTAATAGGTGCATTTGACAAAATACAGCACCCCTTCATGTTCAAAACACTAGAAAAACCAGGGATAGTAGGAACGTACCTTAATATTGTAAAAGCTCTCTATGCTAAATAGATATGCTCTCAAGGCCACATTATTCTAAAAGGAGAAAAATTGAAAGAATTTCCTCTAAAAACTGGAACAAGACAGGGATGGCCTCTTTCATCACTTCTATTCAACATAGTCCTAAAAACTCTAGCCAGAGCAAAATCAGATAAAAGAAATTAAAAGGATTCAAATCGGAAAAGAAGAACTCAAACTATCACTATATGCTAATGACACGATTTTATATTTAGAAGATCCAAAAAATTCCACCCCCAAACTTCTAGAACTAATAAATCAATTCAGTAAAGTAGCAGGATATAAAATCAGTACCCATAAATCTCACGCATTTCTATATATCAGTGATGAATCTACTGCAAGAGAAATTAGAAAAACTACCCCATCACAATAGCCTCAAACAAACAAAACACATAACAACAACAACAACAACAACAAAAACAAAAAACAAACTTTGGGAAACAATCTAACAAAAGAGGAGAAAGACCTCTACAATGAAAACTACAGAACAGTAAAGAAAGAAATTGAAGATGACCTTAGAAGATGAAAAGATCTCCCATGCTCTAGGTTAGGCAGAATTAACATTGTCAAAATGGACATATTACCAAAAGTGTTATACAGATTTAATGTAATTCCTATTAAAATATCAAGGACATTCTTCATCGAACTAGAAAAATCAATCATGAAATTCATTTGGAAAAATAAGAGACCCAGAATAGCCAAAGCAATCCTTAGCAAGAAGAATGAAACAGGAGGCATCACAATACCAGAGCTTAAACTATAAGCAATAGTAACAAAAACGGCATGGTATTGGCACCAAAACAGACATGTAGACCAATGGTACAAAACAGAAGAGACAGAGACAAACCCACATAAATATGGTTATCTAAAAGATTCCAAAAGATACACTGGAGAAAAGATAGACTCTTCAACAAGTGGTGCTGGGAAAACTGGAAATCTACATGTAGCAACATGACATTAAACCTCTATCAAAATCCTGCATAAAAATAAACTCAAAGTGAATCAAAGACTTAGGCACTAGAACAGAAAACCTGTGACTAATAGAAGAAAAAGCAGGCCGAAATCTTCATCATGTCAGCTTAGACTTGACTTCCTCAACAAGATTCCTAAAGTGCAAGAAGTAAAATTAAGAATCAATAAACGGGATGGATTCAAACTAAAAAGCTTCTTCTCAGCAAAGGAAACAATCAATAACATGAGGAGAGAGCCTACAGAATGGGAGAAAATCTTTACCACATGCACTAATCTCCAGGATATATAAAAAACTCAAAAATTTAACACCAAAAAAAAAAAAAAAAAAAAAAAAGGAGGAGGAGGAGGAGGAGGAAGAAGAAAGAAAAAGAAGAAAGAATAATACAATTGATTAACAAACATATAAAAAATGTTCATCATCTCTAGCAATTAGAGAAATGCAAATCCAAACGACTCTAAGATTTCAATTCACTCCAGTCAGAATGGCAGCTATTGAGAATATAAACAACAATAGTGTTGACCAGGATGTGGGGAAAAAGGCACACTCATACACTGCTGCTGGGACTGCAAATTGGTGTAGCCAATCTGAAAAGCAGTATGGAGATTACTTGGAAAACCTGGAATGGAACCACCATTTGACCCAGCTATTCCACTCCTCAGTTTATACCCAAAGGACTTAAAAAAAGCATACCACAGGGACATAGCCATATCAATGTTTATAGCAACACAATTCACAATAGCTGAACTATGGAACCAACCTAGATGCCCTTCAGCAGTGGAATGGATAAAGAAAATGTGGTACATATACACAATCGTATATCACTCAGCCTTAAAGAAAAATGAAATTATGGCATTTGCAGGTAAATGGATAGAACTGGAGAATATCATGTAAGTGAAATAAGCTAATCCCCCCAAAACCAAAGGCTGAATGCTTTCTCTGATATGCATATGCTGATCCATATTTGGGGGTGGAGGCGGGGGTAGGGAAGAATGAAAAAACTTTGGATATTGCAGAGTGAGTGAGGGGAGGGGAGCGACTGTGGGGGTGGGAAGGACAGTAGAATTAGACAGACATTATTACCCTATAGAATGTATGATTATACTACTGCTGTGACTCCCCGCCATGTATAGCCAGAGGAATGATAAGTTGTGCTCCATTTGTGTACAATGTGTCAAAATGTATTCAACTGTCATGTATAACTAATTAGAACAAATTAAAAGAGTTAAAAAAATATATATATAATCCTTACCTATTGGGAGGGTCCAACACATAATGCAGGACCATAAACACAAATTAACTCCAAATGTAGACCTAAATGTAAGGGCACAGACTATAAAACTCTCAGAAGAAAACACAGAATTTTTTGTTACCTTGGATTAGGCAATAGTTTTTTAGATTTAATACCAAAAGCATAAGCAGCAATAACAATAATAAAAAAAAGATGTTGGATGTTGTGAACATTATAAACCTCCTTTGTGTTTCAAAGGACGCTATCAAAAAGTGAAAAAAATAGGGCTGGGGATGTGGCTCAAGTGGTAGCGCGCTCGCCTGGCATGCTCGCTGCCCGGGTTCGATCCTCAGCACCATATACAAACAAAGATGTTGTGTCCGCCGAAAACTAAAAAAATAAATATTAAAATTCTCTCTCTCAAAAAAAAAAAAAAAAGTGAAAAAATACATTGTAGGAAAAATATTTACAAATTCTATTTGATAAGAAACATGTATCCAGTATATATAAAGGACTCAACTCAGTAATAAAAATAACCAAATTAAAAAAAAAAAAAAACAGGCAAAGGACTTGAAAGACTTTCCTTTAAAGAAAATATACAAATAGCCAATAAACACAAGAAAAAATGCCTAACATCACTAATAAAAACCACTATGGGAAATACAAATCAAAACCACTAGACATACCAGTTCAAACCCATTGGATGGCTATAAATTTTATAGCAGACATGAAGAAACTGGAACACTCCATACCTTGCTAGCAGGAATGTAAAATGGTGCAGCCATTTTGGAAAATAGTTTTTCAAAGGTTTAAACGATGAGTTATCATATGGCCCAGCAATTTTACTCTTAATTATACACCCAACAGAACTGAAAACATATGTCTAAACAAAAAACTTGTACAAATGTTTACAATAGCACTATTCATATTAGTCAAAAAGTGGAAACAACCCATATGTGCATCAACTAATAGAGTATGGTATATTCCTAAAATATGTTATTATTAGGCCAAAAATGATGCACTTATATATTTTACAATAGGAATAAACCTTGAAAACATGCTAAATAAAAGAATCAGTCACCAAAGAATACAAACTATATGATTCTACTTAAATGAAATGCCCAGAATAGGCAAATTTGTAGAAATATAATATATTAGATCAGTGGTTGTCAGGAATTGAGAAGAATAGGGGCTTGGCAGTAAACTGGTATGGGGTTTCTTTTGTTGGGGGCATATCACAAAACTGTTCCCATATTATAATTATGATTGAATAATTCAATAAATATAATTAAAAATCATTAAGTTGTACACTTTCAATAGATCATATTTATGGGATGTGAGCTTTATCAATAGAGCTCTTTTTTAATTTTTAGTAACTGATATAGGTTTTATTTTATTTAGTTTTGGACATATTATATCTTAAACTTTATTTTTAAAAATTTGTTCTGATTAGTTATACACGATAGCATAATGCATTTTGACATACTGTATACAAACGGGAGTTAATAAAACTCTTTTAAAAACAGAGAAGGTTAAGATAGATTCTCTTAGCTTCCCTTTAGTCAAGTTCCAATTTCTATATATCTCTGTGTATATGGTAAAGAACAATAAGCACTAGCTATGTAATTCATGGGCCCTTATAATATTCTACCCTTTGCAGTAAGTCAGAATGGGAACAGGAAGACTGGCAAAGAACATAAACGTTCAGTATTTAATTAAAATTAGCAGTAGAAAGATGAGGCTAAGAAGAAATTGAACCAAATGACCTTGGATAATATCAGGACCATCAAGAACTGTTTTACAGAAGAAATATGAAAACAGATTGTTTAGTTTGGTGGTTAGGGAGTGCACTCTACATCTCTAGCAGTAGCCACATTTCATGTGCACAATTAACTACATGTGGTCAGAGGCTCCTGCAAACCCAGTGTAATATATAACACTTACATCATAGCAGAAGTTCTATTAGGCATCGCTGGTGTTCAATGTTTGAAACGGCAACCTCTGAAAGCCACAGATTTTTTAATTGCTATATTTACTCAGGTTTTCAAGACTTATAAAACAATGTAGTTAAATGGTCTTTTTAGGTATGGTGGTCGTATGTCTTGGCTTTTCTAGAATAATAACAATATATCTTACTTTTTATATTACTTTCAATAATATGAGCCATTAAAGTAAAACTTAAGGTAACAACTTCAATTTTTAGATTTTTTATATAAATAAATAAGCAGATAAAATCCTTCATCATATCATTTGTCCCAAATTTTGATACAAGAAAAATATACATAACAATAATCCATACAGCCTAGAAAGTGCTAGAGGCAGAGTCCCCTTTTCTTGAACCCTTTGTCTAGTTGACTCTCCCCACCCATGCTCGAACTTTGCCATGCAATTACTCACCGGGGCCCAGGTAGATCAGCATGCCCTGAGCTAGTATCCTGCTGGCTTCCGGTGCCATCTCTGCCAGGTAGTGAGTAAACTCGCTGCACCACTACTTGGACCCCCACTCCTGACCATGGGGCAGCTCCTTGGCTTTCCACCACATCCAGGAGAGAATCCCTAAGGGGGGATTCAGCTGTGAAGTGCTGCTTTGCCTTTTCGTGCCTGTTGGTCCATTCTGTGCCTGTGGTGGCCAGGTCACTATATACAACCTGGCCAAGACATGCAAAGAAAGCTATTTCAGTTTATAACACCATTCTTCCCTCCAAATGGCACTGTTAAGCAATCTCCCAATAGATCTGCAGTACAGTGAAGGAATGATAAAGATAAAAGAAAGAAACATGTGGTATGTGCCTCCATATCCTGCTGAGGAGGGGAAGGTGGGCAAGAGCAGTGTGGGCGGTTGAGTGTTCCATACCAATGTGATCACAGCACGAATAGTTCTGCTATCGAACACCTCAGGGTAATTTAAAAAAATTGTCTTTTCAGAAGTAGCGAATTCAACTTGAAAAACTAAAATACAAAATAAAAGAATGACTGAGGTTTGATGAAAATTAACCATTTTATTAAGTGCTTATTAAGGTGAAGCATTTTGCATGCTCACGTGTCCTCCAAACAACTCTATATAATCTGTCCTTTTCATATTAATATCCTTATCCTCACAATGATCCAGTGTGGGAGACAACAGCATTTATGACCATTTTATAAGGAAAATTGAGACTACCCAAGGTCACCTAGCACAAAGTGGTTGGGGGAAGATTTGAACCAGGACATGTGATTCCAGAGTCCATGTTCTTAACCAATATGCTACATGGCAGCCTCATTGACACTGTTATAAGAATATCATGCTAAGAGAAATAAGCTGGACCCAGAAAGTTAAAGATTGAATGATTTCTCTGATCTATGGAAGAAGGAAAAAAAAAGATAAGAAAAGGTGGGGAGAATTCCATAAAAATAGAAGAAAGATCAATGGGGTAAAGGAAGGGAATTAAGGGAGAGGAAGGAGGGACAGGATAAGGGAAGAATAGTGGAATAAATCTGATCTAACTTTCCTATATACACATATGAATATACCACAGTGAATCTCATCTTTATGTATATCCACAAGGCACTAATTAAAAAAGCATATAAGTAACTAGCAGAAAGATCAGATGAATACAGGGAAGGGAACGGGGAAGGGAGGAGGGAAGGGACAGGGGAATTACTAGGGACTGAATTAAAGGAAATTATATTCCATGCTTTTATAATTATGTCAAAATGAATCCTAATGTTAAATATAACTAAAAAGAACTAATAAAAAAATGGAAGTACAAAAAATGTACTTTTTTTTGTATCTTTATTTTATTTTTATGTGATGCTGAGGATCGAACCCAGTGCCTCATGCATGCGAAGCAAGCACTCAACCACTAAGCCACAATCCCAGCCCCCCCCAAAATGTACTTTGAACCATGTTTTTAATGAGTACATCTACTTAATGTTTATTTTTAATATATTATTTACACATTATATATTTATAATATATATTTATAAAGTAAATACATGTATAATATATTTGTTTTATATTTATATATGTGTATGATCATTCTTCTTCTTATTTTTCATTATTATTATTTTTTTTATGTAGCACTGGGGATAGAACCCAGGGCCTTATGCATGCTAGCTAGCTAAGTGCCCTACCACTGAGCTACACCCCAACCCCATTTAAGCCATATTTAAAATGTTATAATTAAATTGATAAAAGTGCTCTCCTTTTCACATAAACCCCTTCAGATACTTGTTTTAACAGTCAATGGGAGATTTTTTGCTTGATTATATGATAAAAAACAGGGCAAGAGTTTGTCTACTTTTCTTTCTTATTTACCCTATCAGTCTCAGCATTCTGTTCTGTGGTGATTCCCGTAACCCACTGAGTTTGAAGCCAGAGCACTGGCAGCAACACTGACTCTCAGAGCTGAGCATGTCCCTGGGGCACACATCATGCTCACATTCAGTGAATTTTAGTGGTTCTCTAAATTCATCTTGGCAGATGACTAGGGCTCAGGGCCAAAAAAATTCCAAAAATCAACCTTTAGCATGTAATCTCAGGCTTATACAGCTCTTTCTATCTCAAGGGACTCAAGGGATATGGCTCTTATGAAAAAAAATTTTTTAAATAAATAAATAAGGGCTTAAACAACATTTTAAGTTACAAGATATGAACAGAGAAAATACTTTCATACATTTTAATACATTAGAATAAAGATTAAAAAATACATAACTAGAAAGATAAAAAACTGTAAGAAAACCACAACCAAATGCTGACCTGAATGATACTATCTTTAAGCACAACAATAAGATATTCTAACTTTATCTATGGGGGGGGGGTTAAAAAGTGAACATCCTAGGTCCATTAAAATCTAGCGACCAATGTGATTACAAGCACAAAACTTCTGGGCCAATGAGAGTTTACCTGACTTTCAGGTGAATTATTGGATAGATCCTTAATTTTAAACATCTGGGCCAAAGTGATGTTTCTTCTTGGAAGGAGTATGTCATGACAGTATAGTTTGTGAGTTGTTTCTGCATCTTCTTTGGCAACAACTTTCTGACAGAAATAAGTATTCAGAATAACAGGGCAACTTCCATTTGGGATGATAAGTTTTTGCCTAGAGAAGAAAAAGAAATTTCACAGTTTATTTGCAATGTTGAATTCTTATATTTTGCTAAATCAGAAATGCAAAGAGCAATGATACACCAGTTATTGATAACTAAAACCAGGCCAGTCCATGAAATGACAGCTGTCCCTAATGATGGACAGCTACAACCAGGCCAGAGATGAAGTAATCATCATCTCTAAAAACAGAGAGCTAGGACTAGACTAGCCAGCAGAGTGAGTGTTGTCTCTATTGCTTGAGGGAAACTGTCAATGGATCTGGCTTTACATTCACAGTGAATGCCCAGTGTCAAGAATGGATAAAGACCATTTAAGTCTTAGGCTTGAGCTTCCTCAGGACAGGCCTCAAGATTCTTAGGGAAAAACAGAATGAGCAAAGACTATATAAAAATAAGCTCAAAAACTGCCCAGTGAATTGTTATTTACAGATAAAGCCTTCAGACATTTCAAAAGCTCCTATCTCAAAGAACATGACATTAAATGCTGAAGGAACTTCTACTACTTCTACTTTTTCTATCAAACTGACCACAGTCACTGAAATTGCCTACACTGAAGTAGAAAAGGTGTGTGGGAATACTCCAGAGAAAATTCTTCTGTTTCCTCTCTGTCCTCTGAAGCAATGAAACATTTCAATGTAATGCCCATTCCTCAAAGGGGGAAGAACTGTTAATAAGAAAACTTGAGGACTCTGGATTCCGAAAGGAAGGAGTAGACATACTTTTTCCTGCTCTGCCTGACATTGTATATAAAGTAAACATAAGAAGATACTGAAAGCCTAGACCCTAGAGACCTCAGGACCTGAGAAACTACACAGCAGGAAGTCCCTGAAATTTCTTTGGTGTCTCTCTTATATCTCAGACTTGATATTGAAGAAGCTTGCAACCTGGAAACAGCAATGGAGGGAAAAAGAGCACCAACAAAAGACTGCTTTCTCTAATTAAGAGTTAAAGGAAAGGCCTAGCTTAGCAAGACAGAAAACTCTTTTATGACAATTTTTCCACTCTAGTCAAACACCAAAGAAAAACGATGACCTGTCTCTATGCAGGCGAGCAAAGGCCAAGTGTGGAGCCTGAATTTCCATACTTACTGGGTTATAATGAGGGGTTTCCAAAAGCTAGGTCAGGATGGTGTGAAGAGATACTTGCTGGACCTCACTTCCACAGTAATAACCTCTGGGATGGTGCCAGAGGGTGTCTAAAGAAAAGTCAGGACTGTCACCACTGTCCGGTGATACTAAAACTACCCTCTATCTTCCCATGCTCACAGTGTTATCAGTGGAAGCCACCTGAGGGATAGCAACCAGACAGAGTAGTGTTAGGAGAGGCCTAGAAGCTGGAATTCATACCCCTGCTTAGCAGAAATGAGTCTCTTTGTCTCAGGTGTCAAGTGATAGTAACAATCTTCCCCTATCTTTTGCTACCAAAGAAGTGGAAGATAAAGCTATCCAAAAAGGATAAGTAAGATCCAGAATCTCATAACACAATACCTTAAATATCCAGGTTTCCATCTAAAAATCACTTGCCATACTAAGAACCAAGAAAAACCTCTACTTGAATGAAAAAGCTAATAAATAGATGCTATTGCTGAGATGACACACGTTAGAAGTATCTAAAAACGTTCTAAAGCAGCCATTATAAAAATTTTCAATGAGTTAATTAAAAATGCACTTGAGACAAATGAAAAGATAAAGTCCCAGCAAAGAAATAGAAACAAATAGAATACTTGTTAAAAACAAGTTTCAGAACTAAAAAATAAGATGATAAAAATTTAAAATCCAAAGGATAGCTTCAACAGTAGAGTGGACGGAACAGAGAAAAGAATCAGTGAATATTTACATAAAATAAAAGAAATTATACAATATGAATAAAAGGGAAAACTGACTGGAAAAAAAAAAACGAAACAAAACCAACAAACAACATAGCTTCAGGAACTGTGGGGAGGTAGAAATAAAAATGGGACAATAAGGGTAAGATAATATAGATAAATACAATAGGTTTTCCTACTTTAAAATTTTCTAAATTATGATTCCAACAAAACTTATTATACTGTCTAATGTGGCTCTAAAGGTATGCAGAGGAAATATTAAAGACAGTCATTTTATAAAAAGAATAAATACAAAGGGAGGTCACATTTTCATATCTCACTCAAACTGGCAAAATGTTGATGCAGTAGACTGTGACTAATTATGTATATATAATGTAATTCCCAAAGCAATCATTAAAATAACTTTAAAAATTATAAGTACGTGTGGCATGGTGGCATATTCCTGGAATCCCAGCTAAGATAGGAGAATCATAAGTTTAAGATCAGAAGCAGCAACTTAGAAAGACCTTATCTCAAAACAAAAAATAAAAAGGACTGAGGATATGGAGATGTAGCTCAGTGATAAAGCTCTCCCTGGATTCAATCCTCAATACAAAAAAAAAAGCAATTCATCTATATGCTATTTATAAGCAACTTACTTTAAAAATAGAGAGGATGAAAGTAAAAGAATGGGAAATGATATATAATCAAAAGATGAGGAGGCAACACAAATATTAGATGATGTAGGCTTCAGAGCAAAGAAAATGCCTTATTACACAGAGAGGTATTACCTAATGATAAAAAGGTCAATCCACCAAGAACATTTAGTAATCCTACATGTGTATTTACCCAACAACATAGATTCAAAATACATGAGGCAAAAACTATAAAACTGAAAGTAAAAATCACCAAATCCATAATTAGAGTTGAAGATTTTAACATCTCTCTGTCAACATCTGATAGAACAACTAAAGAAAATATAGGCAAGGATAAAGACCACACAACAAACCATTAATCAACAGGCAGACCTAAAAGAATTAAGATCATATACAATATTTTCTCTTATCACAGTGGAATCAAACTAGAAATCAATAGCAGAAGGTAATACGAAATTTTTCAAACACTGGAAATGAGACAACACACTTCTAAGTAATTAATGGGTCAAAAGGAAGTACAATGAAAATTTAAAAAAAAAACACGTTGAATTGAATGAGAATGAAAAATTAATGTATTAAAATCTGTGAAAAATAGTTAAAGTGATAACAATAGGGAATTTTATATCACTTAAAACTTACATTAGAAAAGAGGAAGAACCAAGTCAAATACGCTCTTAAATAAAAAACACAGAAAAAACTAGAACAAAGTAAACCCAGAGCAGGTGAAAGGAAATAAACAATAAAGAGCAAAAAAAATTAATGACATTCAAAACAAGAACACAGCAGAGGAAAAAAATGTAATAAAGAGTTGGTTCTTTAAAGTGATCAATGAATTGACTGACAAAGGAAAAAAGATACAAATTACCAATATCAAGAATGAAAGATCAGTACAGACCTTACAGACATCACAAGGTTAGTAATGGATTATTATGAACAACTCTCATTTTTTTTTATCTAAAAATGTAGATAAAACAGGATAATTCCTTAAAAAGAACAAACTACCACAACTTATATAATAGAAAAGAGATTATTTGAATAGCCACGTGCTATATTTTGGATGGTGGATGTCCTCCCAAGGATGATATGTTAAGGCTTGGCCTCACCATGGTGCAACTGTGAAATGATGGGACTTTAAGAGGTAGAGACAAGCAGGAGGTGTTTGGGTACCTGGAGTGTCCTCTTGAAGGGGACTGTGAGACCCTGGTTCCACCTTGCTCTTTTCACTCTGCAGCTCATTCTAATGTAAGTGGTTTGTACTGCCTAAGCTACAAGTCCAAAAGAATGGAGCCAATTTACCATTGACCAGAATCTCCAAATCTGTGAGCCAAAAGAAACCCTTTCTCTTTATAAATTCATTATTTCACATATTTTGTTAAAGACATGAAAAATTGACAAACACATCTTTAAAAATTGACAAACACTGCTTAAAATTTTTTTTTAGCTATAGACAGACACAATATTTTTATTTTATTTATTGTGGTACTGAGGATCGAACTCAGTACCTCACACATACTAGGCGAGAGCTCTGCCACTGAGCCACAACCCCAGCCCTGTATCTTATAACTCTTAAGGAAAATGAATTTGTAATTTTAAAACTCCCAAAAGAGTTATCTCCAGGTTCAGATACTTTCACTGGAGAATTACACCATATGTGAAAAGAAGAATTAACACCAATGCACATTCTCTTCAAGAAAGTAGAAGAGGAGGAAAACACTTCCAAATTTATTTTATAATGCCAGTATTACTCTGATAATAAGACTTTGGACAGTACAAAAAAAGCCCAAATAAACAAACACGCAGAACATATCCCAAGAATATAGATAAACAAATATTTAACAAAATATTAGCAAATAGAATTCAGTAATATGTAAAAATAATATATTATATGTGAGGCATTATAAAATATGACCAAGTAGAAATACCAGTTCAGATCCAGGAATTCAAGAATTATTTGATATTTGAAAAGTCACTTTTGTAGGTCTAAGGCTAAAAAAGAAAAACCATATAATTATTTCAACTGAAGAAGAAAAACCTTTTGACAAAGTTCAATACCCATTTAGATTAAAAAGCTCAGAAGACTAGAAATATAAAAATACACTTTTTCAACTTAATAAAGAATACTTACAAAAATTCCACAGCTAACAATGAAAGAAATTCTTTCCACCTAAAATGGTAAAAAGGCAAGATTTTCTCTCTCCACTTTTACTCAGTAATTTTACATAGTATAGTTCTAGCAAGTACAAAAAGGAAAGAAAAGACATACAAATCAGAAAAGAGGAAATAAAATGACATAATTGCTTAAGTAAAAAATACCAAGGAAAGGGCTGGGGTTGTGGCTCAGAGGTAGAGGGCTGGCCTACCATGAATGAGGCACTGGGTTTGATCCTCAGCATCACATAAATATAAAATAAAGATATTGTGTGCACCTATAACTTAAAAAATAAATATTAAAAAACAAAACAAAACAAGGAAGCTGAATGTGCCTGTAATTCCAGTGGCTGAGGAGGTTAAGACAAGTATGATTGCAAGTTCAAAGCCAGCCTCAGCAATTAAGTGAGGCCCTAAACAATGTAACAAGACCCTGTCTCTAAAAAAAAATAAAATAAAAAGTGTTGGGGATGTAACTCAGTGGTCAAGCACCCCTGGGTTTAATAGCTGGTACTAAAAAAACAAAAACGATAATAAAAAATACCCAAGGAATCTGCAAATAACTCCTAGAACTAATAAGTGAGCTCGGCAAGTTTTCAGGACACAAAACATAAATAAACCAGGTGTACTTCTATATATGATCCATGAACACACGGACTCCAAAATTTAAAATATAATACCATTTAAAATAAGAATAATAAAACATCCAGGTTTAGGGCTGCATGTGTATAACCCCAGTGACTCTGGAAACTGAGGTAGAAGGATCTCAAGTTAGAGGTAAACTTGGGCAACTTAGTAGGATCTTGTCTCAAAATAAAATACAATAAGGTACTGGGGATACAGCTCAGAGGTAGGGTACTCTGGGTTTCAACCTTCAGAACCAAAACCAAAACAAACAAACAAAACAATAACAAATAGTTCAGTGTAAGTGAACAAGACTTGCATTCTGAAACTATAAAACACACATAAAGTAAGTGAAGGAGGAGCTTCATGAATGAAAAGACATGCCATATTACAGATTAAAAGAATTATTATCATAAAGACACCAATTCTCCCCAAACATATATACAGACTTAGAGCAACCCCAGCCAAAAAAAAAAAAAATTTTTTTTGCAGATATACATAAGCTTATTCCGAATATGTGAAAAGGTAAAGAAACTGGAATAGTTAAAACACAATGGAGATAATCAATTTACCCATTTCACCCATTTCAAAACTTACTATGTAGCAATAATAATAATAATAATAATAATAATAATAATAATAATAAATGTAGTACTTGTGAAAGGATAGATACATAAATCAATGAAATAAAATAAAGAACCCAAAATGAAACTCCAAATATGTTCAGCTGATTTTTGACAAAGGTGCCAAAACAACACCTGTATTTCCAGTTACTCAGGAGGCTGAGGCATGAGAATTGCAAGTTAAGAGGCCAGCTTAGGAAACTTAGAGAACCTGCTGAAAATAAATAAATAAAAGGGCTAGGGATGCAGTTTAGTGGTAGAGTACCACACTGATGGTAGGGGAGGGGAAGAACTCTGAAAAGTGCAGAGCAAAATATATGAACAATCCAATTAGGACACAAGCAATAGGCATGAATAGACATTTCATTAAAGAGATTTACAAATAGCAAATTAGGGCATTAAAAGATGTTCAGTATCAATGGCCTTTAAGAAAATTCACATTTGGGCTGGGAATAAAGCCAATCCAAATGTGTATTTTCTTTCTTTCTTCTCCCCCGCAGTTTGTTTATTTATTTTTATTTGTTCTAATTAGTTATACATGACAATAAAATGCATTTTTGACACATCATACATATATGGAGTATAAGTTCTCATTCTTCTAGTTGTACATGATGTAGAACCACACTGGTCTTGTAAATATATATATATATATATATATATATATATATATATACATACACACACACACCTAGGGTAATAATGTCTGATTCATTCTACTATCCTTCCTACCCCCATACCTGCTCCTCTCCCTTTACTCCCCTCTGCTTAATCCAAAGTACCTCTATTTTCCTCCATCCCTGCCCTCCCCCATTGTGAAATAGCATCCACATATCAGAAAACATTCAGCCTTTGGTTTTTGAGATTGGCTTATTTCACTTAGCATGATATTTTCCAGCTCTGTCCATTTATCTGGATAGCCATAATTTCATTCTTATGTATACCACAAGTTACAGGTAGGCTTGGGCAACTTAGTGAGATCTTTCTCAAAATAAAATATACCACATTTTCTTTATCCATTCACCTGTTTAAGGACATCTAGGTTAGTTCCATAGTTTAGCTCTTGTGAATTGAGCTGCTATAAACATTGATGTGGCTGAGTCATTGTAGTATGCTGATTTTAAGTTCTTTAGGTATACCAAGGAGATTTTCTATTTTTTTGGAGTATAAATTTTCAAAATAGTTTCTAATTATATTTTCTGTTTCAGTAGGGTCCATTGTGATGTGTATTTTCTTAAAGTTTGTGCTTAACATGCACAAGGTCTAATCCCTGCACTCCTTTTAACCAAGGGGGGATAGGAGGAGGGAGAGGGAGGGGTGAGGGAGAGAAAGGGAGGGAGAAGGATGCAGGAGGGTGGGATGTGGGGGAGGAGAGAGAATGAACATTAAAATCACAATGGGGAGGGCTGGAATTGTGGCTCAGTGGTGGAGTGCTTGCCTAGCATGTGTGAGGCCCTGAGTACACCTCAGTACCACATATAAACAAACAAATAAATAAATAAAAATAAAAGATCCATTGGCAACTAAAAATATATTTTTTTTAAGAAATCACAACGAAGCTGGGCAGATTCACACACCTGTGATCTCAATACTTTGTAAGACCCTCAGCAACTTATGTCCTGTCTCAAAAAAAAAAATGAACTGGGGATACAGCTCAGTGGTAAAGTACCCTTTGGTTTAATCCCCAACACCAAAAACCAACGCCAATGAAACAATACCCATAATGAGGTATAACAACACAATTAAAATGTCTAAAGTAAAATGTAGTCCCCAAATTAGATGGTAGCAATGTATAGAGAAAGTGGATTGTTTAGACACTGCTGGTGGGAATATAAACTGTACCACCATTCTGGAGATGTTTGATAGTTTAAAAATAAAATCCAAACATGCGACTTCCATAAAAATGTAGCTTTTGTAGTGGGGATGAAATAGAAATGAAAACTTACTTTCATATGAAAACATGAATGTTAACAGCACTTTTTTTCATAGTGGTTATGAAGTGGAAACAATGTATATATCCATTGATTGATGAAACAAACTGTTAAATCCACAACACAAAATATTACTCAGCAATGAGAAAGAATGAATTAATTGTTGACACACACAATGACTGGGATGAATTTCTTGGGAAATGTGGAGATTTAAAAAAAAAAAAAAAAAAAAAAAAGCCCAAACCTGGGTCTGGGGATATAGCTTGGGGTAGAGTGTGTATTTAGTATTAGTAAGGTCCTGTGTTCAATCCTAGTGTATTGTATGTGTGGGCATGCCAGAAAAAAGTCAACCCTAAAAAATAGAGAACATATTTGTGGTTGCCAGGGGTTTAGTATGTTCAGTCAGGGTGAGGTGAAGAGAAAGGAGGGAATCTCATATAGTTTTAAAAAAGGTAACAGGAAGGATCCTTGTGGTGACGGATGTTTTGCATCTTGACTGTATTGTTGATATCCTGATTGCAACAGGGTAGTACATTTTATAAGATGTTGTCCTGGAAGGAAACTGGGTAAAAATAACATAAATAACCTCTCTGTATTATTTTATACAACTACATGTAAGTCTACAGTTATCTTAAAATAAAGTTTGATGAAAAAAATACAACAGATATTTTATAATACTAATCAATCTACTCCCCCCACCTCCTATCACCCCACTGGTCAATTGAAGCTCCTAAACTTAAATTAAGGAAAAAACACTGATTAACAATAGTGTTTCTGTCCAAGAATCAGTAATAGGTATGCAAACTTAATTTTAAACTTTATGCAAAATTTTCAATGTTATCTGTGCAAACATAAAATTCTTATTTATGCAACATGTGGTAGGCCCAGTTTATCTAACCTGTAGAGCATATAAATATATAAAGATTATAATTAGGTACATGTTCTACACTAGATTGCAGTTTATCTATATAAATGTCTTAATAACAAGTATATTTTTATACAGCTTGTTCAGTTTCTAAAAATATGATAAAGTAATATTATTTTAACAATTTAGAAAGTGTTGCGACCCCTTGCCCGCAAGGAAGACGCAACTCAGGAATCTTCTTTCAGCAGTTTATTCAGGCCCTTGATAGTTCTTCTTCTTCCTCCTGGATGCCCCTCCCAGCCTTAATAAAGCATCTCAAGCCCCAATGCAAAGCTGCCACGTGGAGCTTTCTCATAGGGTGGTAAGGGATTGCGTGCCAATTCTCCATATTAGGAGTTGTTTATCACAGGCCACAGTGGAAGCCGGCGCCATCTTCTAATGGCAGCCACGGTCTAATTAGAACGGCTCACCACAAGAAAGCACTAGTTAACTTTATGTATTGAAAACCTAACAGTTTACAGATAAACATACCAATATTAGAACTATGTTTTGCCTAAATCAGAGTTTATTAAATCATTCTTCCCAGCTCAAGTTCATCACACTAAATTAGACTACAGGAGAAATGATTTGTAAAGAAATCCAGTTCATTACCTTAAATCACATAAAATAACAAAATTATGGCCCTAAGGAAAGAGAAAATAAGGCAACCTTCTTAAAGTAAATTTAAAAAATATTTTTTGATTGATACAATATTCATACTTATGAGGTATAATGTGATGTTTTGAGTCATGTATACATTGGGTAATTATCAAGTCAGGATAGTTAGCATATCCATCACCTCAAACTTTTATCATTTCTTATGTTGAGTACATTAAAAATCCCTACTTGTAATTATTTTGAGGTATACAATGCATCGTTAAATAGTCATCCTACTGTCCTTTGACCAATATCCACTTTTTTCCCGCTCCCTTGTCCCTTTCTCCACAGTCTTTAGTAAGCAACCCCTATTCTCTTAACTCCTGCCAGATCAACTTTTTCACATAGGAGTGATATATTTTTTTTTTTTTTGTGCTTGATTTATTTTATCCAGGTCTATCACTGTTGTTGCAAATGACAGGATTTTTAAAAATAGCTGAATAATATTCCATTGTAAGAACATCATTTGTTTCTGTACTGTTACTCAGATTTAAAAATACTTTATTCTATAAGGTAAACATATCTTTGAAATTTTGCTCAGTCTTCTCATACAACACAAGTCTCCTTTATTTCCCCCAAATAACTACAAAGGTAAGCATTAATCTTAGCAGATACAAAGGATCACAATTTCTGAATTACAGAACCTGAATGAGGTTTAAAGAATGATTCTGAATAATGAATGAAATTTGAAATTTTAGTCACAGATATAACTTGTTATACCCATATGGTCTAGGAAATTAATTCATACAATAGTACATCTACATCAAGTAGACTTGCCAAGACATGGACAGGGAAAAAATTTAAATCCCATTATCTAGGACCATTTAATTCACTTTGCTCTCCTTTTATGACAACATGTGTCATGGCCATTGAGTGCGCAGTGTCAATGCTAAGATGTGATGCTCCAGGGCAGGCCTTTCTGGGAGCTGCTAGGAGGCTTCCCAGATGAGGCAACCAAATGGGTAGTGGGGGACACAGTATAGAAAAGTTCCAAGAAGGAAACAAACACAAGAAGACTGGGGGACTGCCTGGGGTAAGAACCTCATTTCGAAGTGAACGGAATGAGCTAGCATGCCATACTACCACATCACTGAGTTCCTGCAGAAAAATTTCACTTACTCAGTTTCCATTATTGGCAGACAGAGAAAGTTTTAGCTTTTAAACATTCATAAACATAGTACCAATGTGATTTTTCTAGATAGCATGACCTTTCCATTTATTTTTATCCTTCAGTCCAATGCTAATGGTATGACCTTTGTAATTATCTATGTATCTCATTGCCATGTTATGTGACAATCAAAAAGTATGTTTGCATCACATATATGGATTGAGATTAAATGTTATAAGCTTTTCTGAAGGTCAAACTAAAATAACAGAAACAAAACAATAACACCCCTCTCATT